>NW_024412376.1:96541736-96838976 GCF_014898765.1 Herpailurus yagouaroundi | reverse complement strand
CCTGGAGCGGAGTTTACCTCTCAGAAAATGGGGCAATCGGGTTTGTTTTCAAGGCGGGGACCTAAACAAAATGTAGGACACCTGATCTGTGGGATGAAGGGCGCTGGTAACTAATTAGCAAGATTTTAAAATTTACATCTACAGAGTTTTACTAAACGTTGGGAAAATTTAGAAAAGTTGCTGTATTATGAAACAAGTGTTGGTATTTCCCCAAATTTGTGATGACCAGGTTGGCAGGATCAAAGTGAAAACTTGCTACCTGCTCACTGGTTGCTTCTGGGTGGTGCTTTGATAAACATTATTTCTCCTTTTAATATCATTAGCATTTTTATTCAGTTTATGCTTGTATTGATTCAGTGAGTTCATACAGAGGCGAACTAACTGCTTTATTAACCAACCCTAAATTTATTGTACTTTTTTATAATAACGTTGTGTTCTGACTTTGATGTCCTAGAGGCTTTGTATGCGTGGGAGAAAGGGTAGGATGGAAGCTGGAATTAAAACTAGAAAAGTATCTATGGTTAGTTATTAAGAAAAGGGTTTAATTTGTAGTGACTTTCACTTTTACAATTAGAGAATTATTTCTTTTACCATTGTGTACGTTTGTCTTTTGAATCGACATTTGCCCCACCAAAATTTTTACTTGCATGTAAAGCCTACTTAGTTTTTGGAGGGTGATTACTAGCATCCAAAAATATTTATAAGTAACTTTTCATGTCACAAGTAACACACACACATACACAAACTGTTAAAACCAATGTCAATTTAAAGGATGAATTTTGACACTATGATTGGGGTCAAAAGTTGTAGAACTTACATTATCTTTTTCTGGAGGCGTGCCTCAAATGCCGGAAGTGAGTGTGAGAATTGGCTAATCAGTTGTTTCTGGGTAGATAGGTGTCATTCTTTAAATGAATGGAGTTTATGTATCCTTTATTAAAAAAAAAAAACAGGTCAAATCCTTGCTTTATTCCACTTTTAATAGGCTAAGGACTGGATGGGGGAGTCTTGTAGTTTCTCTTGTATCAATTGAGTATATTTTTTTCTAGCTCATCTTCTTACCCAGCCTTAAACATACTGGGGAAAAAGGTTGCTGGGGATTAAGCTACTGCTGCTGTTTTCTCTTTGACAGAGTTTGTAATTTTTAAATAAATTATGAGACATGTTTTGTGGTATAATTAAGTAGTAATTAATACCATTTGAAATGGAAAAGAAACACTGCCATACGCCAAGCCAGTGCATTTAGGAGTTAATCCTGTCAACATATTCTTATTTTGGAACAGGCTTTGGAAGAAGTCTGTGCCATCAATTAGAACAGTGAGTTGAAGGTATTCTCCTTTCTGGCCTCTGCTGTAACCAAATGTGACTCATTTGAGTTAATGTCACTTTACAAGGTAGGGGCCTGAAAACGGAAGAAAGATCTTGAGTCTTGGGATAGAAGGATTAGTGCTGTTGGGAAGGGTGAGGGCCTCTGTTCTGGATTTACCTTCTTTTTTTTTTTTTCTCTGAGAAGTTTTCTGCCTTAATTTGAAAATTGAGGGAGCGCCCAGGTAGCTCAGTCAAACATCCAACTTCAGCTCAGATCATTGTCTTGTGGTTTGTGAGTTCAAGCCCTGCGTGGGGCTCTGTGCTGACAGCTTAGAGCTGGAGCCTGCTTCGGATTCTGTGTCTCTCTCTCTGCCCTTACCTTGCTCATGTTCTGTCTTTCTCTGTCAATAATAAATATTTTTTTAATTAAAAAAAAAACAAAAAAAAAAAGAAAAAGAAAATTAAGATGCATTGAACAACTCAGGAACCGAGTTTTTAAAACATTGTTTTAATGAGTAAATTAATGTAAGACTTTCAATGACCTAGGATAAAATAAGAGTTCCTTACTAACTGTAAATATGATCATATCAAAACTGTGGTCTGTAAACTGCTCTGTGAGGAGTTCCTGTAATCCTTGGAGTGGGGGAAAAAAGGATTACAGCCTTTTAAAAGTCTTTAAAATGAAATAAAATGATAAAAATGAAAAAATAAAATGAAAAACTCTTTAAAACCCCTATCTTATTCCTGTTTAGTGTCAGGCGCTGTGAATAAGCGTCTTGTTCTATCCTGTCCAAAGAATGTGTGACTATAGCTAATAGCTTATGAGACAGTAGGAGATCAGTTGTTTTAAGTTCTTAGGATAAGAGGCAGCAAGTCCTAAAAGGTCTAGTGTAGAGGCTGGTATAGATTTGAAGCATCGGCAAAGCTGTTTTCCCCAGGGTATCAGATACTTAGATAATGCGGGAACAGGGACTGGTTTAAGTACCTGTTTAAGTGTGTTTGCCTTCTCCTTTGCTCTACCACTGAATGCTGCTTTTTCTTTTTCTTTTCTTTCTTTTGTTTGATTCCAGTGTGAAAATTTACTGCAACAAACTTCCTCAGAGAGAACCCTCTAGTATAATATATAGAGTGTGGACTTTACTGTTTGATAAACGTGTCCAAATCCTAGAGAATATCTTTAAATTTACCTTCCACATCTGTAAATAAATTAATAATATCTGCCTCCCAGCATATGCTGAGGATGAAATTAATAATATACACAAAGGTGGCGAGGGCAAGTTGATACTCAATATTTAGTTTATTTCCTTCCTTTCTAATCTCTTTTACATAATTGAATAACATTCAGTAATCACAAAAATTTATGATTGTAAAACCCAAATCATTTATGAATGTTTAGAATGTTAAGCTCATATTTAGCCCTCAGGTGTTTTGACCTGTATATGGGTTGTTAAAGGCTGCCCTCTTTGCCTACCAGCAAAGAAATGTCTTCAGTCGCATATTGCATCTATGCATAATAAATAATTTCTCATTTTCTTTCTAGTTTAGTAATTCTCAACTCTGGCTGCATGTTAGAATCTCCTGGGTAGCTTAAAAAAATTTTTATGTCCAGGACTCCACCCAGACCAATTAAACCAGAAGCCTGGGGAGATGAGACCCAGGCATCCATATTTTTGGAAGTTTACTAAGAAATTACAACATGGAGCCAATTTGTGAACCAATATTCTAGTCCTCCCTAGAAGGTGAGTGTAGAAAATTTGATTCCCACAAATGCAACAACGTCTTTATGTTGTGTGGCATAGTCCTTTCCTCTTTATAAATCAGAAAAGTAAAAACAAAAAAACAAAACAAAACAAACCCAAAACATTTATGTTTCAGAAACATCTGTGTATATGTCTATCTACAGGATTTTTACTATTTGAATCAGAGTTTAAGGTACAAATCCCTCTACTTCCTTAGTGCTTCACTGTCCGATGTAGTAGTCCCAGCCATGTATCACTAAATTTAATTTAATTAGATGCAACTTAAGATTCAATTTCTCATTCCCACTAGTCACATTTTCAGTGCTCAGTAGTCACTTGTGGCTAGAAGCCACTATATTGGACAGCTCAGGTACAGGACATTTCTGTAATCACAAAATTCTGTGTTACCTGAAGGTTTTAAAAATTTTTAATTTTTATTGTAGTATAGTTTGATGCACACTACCTAGAGATTTTCAAATTTATATTCCATTTCTCATCATCTGAAATGGGTGTGTATATAAATATAGTCATTTCCTTCAGATTTATCATTTTAAATATGTTATTTTTGATACTTTTTTTCTAATAAGGAGAAATACTGCACGTTTGATGCTTATATTACGTCTTTTCTCAGTCTGCTATACCTAGTTGTAAGAGTTTCCTTTCCAAAGTTAACTGAGGGGTGGAACTTTAGTGTCCTTGTGTGTATTACTTGTATCAGTAAGTCCTGGATCAAACCGGTGGCTTAATTGCCCTTGTGTACTACAACAGTTTCAAATCTGAAAATAAAGTCCATCATTTCACCTGAAGTGTTGGAATTTGATTCAAGGATTTTCAAATCCTTGGTGAAGGTTTCTTTTTCTCTTTTAGATATGGAGACTCTTAGTTGTCATATAATATGATTGAATTTTCCAACAGAAAACCATCATATTAGTTTCAACATGAACATACAGAGGCATGAGAGATTTTATGTTTTTCCCATAAGGGAAAGCATCCCTTCAACAAAAATGAAGTTCTTAAACTATTTGAGGTGATTGGAAGCTAACACTGTGTCATGAATTTTAATGGTGTT
The DNA here is from genome assembly GCF_014898765.1 of Herpailurus yagouaroundi. Taxonomy (NCBI): domain Eukaryota; kingdom Metazoa; phylum Chordata; class Mammalia; order Carnivora; family Felidae; genus Herpailurus; species Herpailurus yagouaroundi. The sequence continues at coordinate 96,834,860 of NW_024412376.1, read as the reverse complement.
TGCACTTGTTAACTACTGATGGGCAGCTTAGAAGAAACAGTAATGTTCCATCTCACCTGTCCTCCCCGCCTCCTTAATACATCTAAAAAAAAAAAAAAAATCAGTTTTCTTTATTGCTTTAGTGTGTAAGTAGGCAAGGAATCAAATTATTTTCTTTCTTTTTTTTTTTAAGTTTTTTTTTTTTTTTTAATGTTTGTTTATTTTTGAGAGAGAGACAGAGACAGAGACAGAGCACAAGCAGGGGAGGGGCAGAGAGAGAGGGAGACACAGAATCTGAAGCAGGCTCCAGGCTCCAAACTGTCGGCACAGAGCCCCATGCGGGGCTGGAACTCATGAACTGCAAGATAATGACCTGAGCCAAAGTTAGACACTTAACCTGAGCCACCCAGGTGCCCCCAAATTATTTTCAATTAAAAGTATTCTTTTTTTTTTTTTTTTCTCCTGCAGGTAGATGGTACTTTTGTTTTTTTATAAACACATGCTTTTTTACCTACTCAGATCAGACAAGTTGCATCCAGAACATTGAGAGTTATTTTGTTGAAAGGATGCCTGGTGGAATATTTTGTATACAATATCATTTTAATGCTTTTCCACTTAGATCTTTTTTTTTTATGTTCATTTTTGAGAGAAAGAAAGCAGGAGCCAGAGAGGGTGGGAGAGAGTTGGAGCAACAGATGATCTGAAATGGACTCTGCGCTGATAGCAGAGAGCCCAATGTGGGGCTTGATCTCACGAACCAAGATCTTGACCTGAGCCAAAGTCTGTTGCTTAACTGACTGAGCCACCAAGGTGCCTTTCCCCTTAGTTCTAATGTAGCCTGTGGAACAAAAATGAAACATTCTTGTTGAATACCTTAAATTAAGGTTACAGTGACTATATAACCTGAGAATGTGGTAGAAATATTCAAACTTGGTGTTTTTTGTCTGCTTCTTTTTTTTTTTTTTTTTGGAAGAAAGATAAAGCCTGGGAATTTTTTTAAATAAGGGAGCCTTTTTAAGAAATTTAGTTTTTGTCAGTACTGCTAAGTATTACTTATGCACTTTTTCTAGAGAAGTATAGTTTTTAAACTAAACATATAAACTATGAGGAGATGAATATTTTAGGTCTTAGGGCAATCGGATATATCTTCTGGAGAATATAACATAATTCAGTTTTGAAGTAAAAATAAATAAGTATTTTGGTACAGAAATTTCCCTTATTGTAAGGTTTTGATTTATTCTCAATGTCTTTCATATTCTTGTGCTGAGGTGTAATTTTATGGAATTATTTGAGCATAGTATTAATTCATCCTTCACACAATCTGTTTTAATTTAATTCTGATGTTAGTGTCTATACTTAGTTTAAGGAATGAGCTTCAGGCAATGATTCAAATATAATGTATTTCAGTTTTCTGAGTGCTGTGTGAAATTTACCAAGGCTAAATTGAATTATAGCTGCACTCCATGAAAGCTTGAATAGGTGTTTTGTTAAAACAGAATACAAAACAAAACCCTGAAAATTAAAAATATATGTATATGTAATAAATATAATAGAAACTTTAGTTCAAGAATGTTCAGTTGTCAAATCTAAGCTAGGTAAAACTGTATTGTAGGTATGTACCATTCAGTTGAGTTCAATCAGAACTTCAAAATTCTGGCTCTACTTTGAGGTGTATACAAATGAATAGCAAATTGGAAATGTGTTATTACATAGTACCCAGCAATACTGTTACTTTAGTTATAATTCAACTGGACATATTCTCCAACACTCATATGATATAGTTCCTCAAGTTACAATGAGAAATCTAGACTCTTCTCCATTATTAAAATTTACTAGGAGTTTCCTTTAATTTTTAAGTAAAAAAATATTTTAATGTGGTCACATAATATATCATACTCATTGTGTAACTGAAGACCAAACTGAGCTATGTCTTTAAAGTAAGATTTTATCTGAATCTTTCTCAGTGTTTATGTTAGTACACCAAGACTTCTAACTTCAAAGGGATTTTAAGATTGTATTGAGATACTAAGATTTAATTGAAAAATGAGTAATACTGTTCTTCTGGATAGATACTAAAGAATCACTTTTAGTGAGCCAAGCTAGCTGAGTGTTTTTCTAGTACCAGTATTGATGAATCTGGACCAATCTGACCACATTCAGATGGGATGCCCAGCTCCCTTTTTAATTGTTCTTTATTCAGTAAATATATATTGAATTCCTATTTTCTGCCAGACCCTCTGCAAGGCACTGGTGGTACACAGAAAGGACACATTTCTAAGACAGCAGATAAATGGAGTAGTCTCTGGCCACGTAGCTTTAATTACTCGAATTCATGCCACTGAGTCCATCTAGTGACAGGATATACTGACATAGAACAGCTGTGAAGATAAAATTAAATGACATGTAAAATTGCCTTATAAAATCCCATAGACACATGTATACCTATTTAAGTATGTATGAATTGTTTTTAGATGCTACTGTGCATGATGTTGACCACTTCTGCTTGATTTAGAGAGACAGAATAGCATGGTATAGCATAGATTCTGGAGCTAGACTGCTTGGGGTTTGATTTCTGACTATGATTTAGTTTGTGTAAGTTTTTTTTTTTTTAATTAAAAATTTTTTTAAACTTTATTTATTTTGAAAGAGAGAGAGCGAGCACGAGCAGGGGAGGGGCAGAGATAGAGGGAGAGAGAGAATCCCAAGCAGGCTCTGTGCTGTCAGCACAGAAACAGACGTGGGGCTCGAACTCACAAACCGTGAAATCATGACCTTAGCCAAAATCCAGAGTCGGATGCTTAACCAACTGAGGCACCCAGGCACCCCTGTGTAAGTTTCTTAACCTTATTGTCCTTTAGTTTCCTCATCTGCAAAATGAGGATGATGATCAGGCCTCTTTCATGGGATTGTTGTAAGGACTAAATGAGTTCGTACATGTAAGCACTTAAAGCAGTGCCCATTGCATACTAATGGGCATACTTTTGATTTATCACAGTTTGTTTTTCGGGGTTTTTTTGTTTGTTTGTTTTTTAGCACTGGGTAAAGGTAACGTGTGAACTTAAATATGCTTTTTTGTTTCAAATTTTATGGCCCTACTTTGTTCCTTGGACTACATGTTTCTTCCACTCATTGTTTGGGCTCATTGGTATATATAATGTGTGCCTGATTTTTACACAGTTAGTGGAACTTATAAATGTCATTCTTTTCAAACTACTCATTTTTAGAACAATATATCTCCTATTTTGAGTTACTTTTAAAGTGTATAGTGTGTTGTTTTTAACTTTTTTTTTAAATGTTTATGTATTTTTGAGAGTGCATGAGCAAGTGGGGAAGGGGCAGAGTGAAAGGGAGACCAAGGATCCAAAGTGGGCTCTGCGCTGTCAGCAGAGAGCCAGATGCAGGACTCAAACCCTCGAACCCTGAAATCATGACCTGAGCTGAAGTCAGATGCTTAACCAGCTGAGCCACCCAGGTGCCCCTAAAACTATGGCATGTTTCTTTGAATCTCCTTTTTAGTGGCACATCTCTTTAAGAGTATTTTGATTCAGTTTAATAATAGATTTATTCTTATTTTAGAAAGGTGAGCATGTAAGGAGGATAATTTGAATTAAAATGAAAAATGCTTATAAAATAAGGAGTGATTTTTAAAATATGGCTCCAAGCATAATTAGAAAAGAGAGTCCCAAAAATGTTTCTGATATCATTATGTTTGAGGACAAGTGTATGTATCTTTCCAAAATATCTATTTTCAAAGATAACACTCTCAGATATATAAATTCTAGTATAGTTAAATGTACATGTTCACAGTCTCACAAACAGTTATTACCTAATACTCGCAAATCTTGTGTGTCCTCTGGAAGTGTTGTGTAGCATAACCTAAAATTCTTTAGAATGTGTTTGTGGGCATACTTCCCCACTAATCCTGTGAACGCTTTTAGAACTTTTAATATACTGATATACCTTATGAATCTCCCAGATGATGTCATATGTATAATTTTTCATTTATTTGGCAATAACTACAGAATTTATAGTACATGTCTTAGCATCACTCATAATAGAGGCACTGATTTGGGAGAAATGCTGCCTGAGGTATTCTTTGTGTTTGTCCTATCCAAGACCACTGCAATGAATTACTTGTTCTGCTTTTTCTAATTAGAAGTTTCATTGCATTGCTAGTACAAGAGACCTGAATACAGTGTACAGTGTAGGATGGCCTAAAGAAGGGAGGGACTTACTTTTCTCTAACATATCACGAAATCCAGCCATAATATTCCAGAGTAAGTATGGCACTTTCAAGACATAGCATTGAACCCAGACATCTTTTTTCTTCTCCACCTCCTTGGTGCATGGCTTTCATCTCAAGATGGCCTGTGGTCACAAAATGACTGCCAGCATTCTACTCAAAATGCACTGTGTTTCCAGGCAGACAGAATACAGAAGAAATGGCAAAAAAAGGTGTGCCTTCCCGATGAGTCAGATTCTTTCAAAAGTTTTCTTGAAAGCCCTACCCAGTGGCTTCTGTTTATATTGGCCACCCCTACTTGTGAGGGAAGCCGGGGATTCAAGTTTTTTGCTGGATACTTGGCTATTCCAAAACTAATTAAGGAAACTAGATATTGGGGATTCAATTATTGTTCTTGCCTGAGTTCCTAACATCTGATGTCCATTTGTTTCCAGTTTAGTGGAATTTCGTTGAAGTATACATAGATAAATTATAGACCATATGCCAGCTTTTGTGGGGGCATGGATGGGGACTTGGTTTTATTGACTTACCGGTTGATATCTAACACATAAATAATGCTAATTAAAGTGTCTTGACCCAGAGGATATTTAAGAAACTCTATTTACTGTCTGTGCAGGCTGGATCACGGCCATTAAGATTATTTGGTACTTTTATACTTTGTATTGTTTGATATTTAATTCCTTGTGATAATATGTCTTCATTCATACGACTTTTAAAAATCAGTATTTGACCTACCATTGAAATTTTAAATTGAGTTATTGTTAATCTTTAGCAAAACAAAATTAATGTATTTGTATTCATTTTTAAGTGTTCAGCTTTTGTGAAAACTATAACTAGTGTCATTTATTTATTCACATCCAGACATAATTAGGTGGTATAGTGTAGTAGAAAGAGCACATAATTTAAATTTAGATAGTCTTTGTTTTGTATTTAGCTCTTTTAGTAATTAGAGTTGTTTTGGATAAGACATTTAATCTTGGATCTGATCCATAAGATGGAAATAGTAATATCTATCTCACAAGGTTTTGTGCATTTTTTCCTGAGTTATTGCACATACAGGTTATTGCCCACTGATTCACTTTACAAAAATTCTTTACCTTTCACTTCCCTCTTCAGCTGTGTATATATTGGAGGAAATAGCAGCCAGACATATGATGAATAATCATTAGACAAAAACATAGTTTATCTCTTTATCACCCAAATTTTAGCCTCTCTAATATACATTGTCTTGATTATGTCATTGACTATGACTTGGATATCAGATTGGTTTTTATGTATGATCTTTTTAGACATGGTAGCTACATATAGGTCATGTTAAGACAAAAATAGTTGATATTTTAAAGGAAATAAAATGGGCAAATCTGCCATATCCCTTTGAATATGTGGAAAATTTGGAAGCTGGTTGAAAAGAATATCCACAGGATTATCTGACTATAGTTAAAATAGTAACAATTAGAGCTTAGTTTTTTTTAGGAGGGGGTTAGAAATGTTTTATAAGTAGTATAAATTTATTTTTGTCTTGAATGTCTTTTGTTTCTTGTCTAAACGAATTATACAGTTGTAAAGTATTTACTCTGTGTTCAGAATTTTTTTCTGTATTTTTGATAAATACTGAAAAATGAAAGGAAAATGGTTCTTACCAAAATACCTAAAATCTACATTAAAAAAATGTATGTAGGAAACCATTATATTATAAAACACTGAATAAGTGCAATAAAAGTTTTAAGGAAGAAAGTGTGGCATGATTCACTCAGGGTTCACTTGGGGGCCAGAGCCTGAGCTGGTTGGAAGACGTTAGTAGATAGGTATCTGGGAATGAGGATTGTGAATCAACAGAATAGAAGATTTGAGTGAGTGAATTCAGGAGAGAGGAAATGTTTAAAAAGTGCTGAAGATGGCATGTGAAAGTGAGAAAAGTATGGGGTTGGGGAAGGAAGTGTCTAAAGAATAAAAGAGCTAGGAAAGTGTAATGTTGAAGAAAAGTGCATTAGGGGAGTCTGTCAAGGGAGTACGTGACTAATAGTGCCAGATGCCACAGGGATCCAAAGAAAGATGACTGAAGAAAAGCAAAAGAAAAAGAATGGTATGATCAGCTGAATATTATTACCTTCAAAGGAAGCATTTTACTATACTGATAAGAAGGGGAGGGAATAGCAAGGAAATTAAAATGGAGGATAGCATTTGGTGGCAAAACAGATGAGATTTGGATGATATAAGAGATTTCATAGGTAAGAAAAAAATTTAGTTGCAGGATTGAAGATGGTAAAAGAACAGATTCTGTAAGATTAAGTGATTTAAAATACCAGAAAGGGTGAAACAGTAATTTCCTCTGGATGGGAAGGAATGAGCCCTAGGTAGAATTGTTAGCATTAGTCATAAGGAGAGTGATTTTTCTGTAAGATTGAAGGGAAGGCTATGAAGATAGATGTGGGCCTATTGATGAATAGAAATGAAAATAAGGTTGTGTAGGAGATGTCACACTTAACGCTGTTATCTTCAGGAAGTGCTGTCAGAGGCAAGGTTACCTGTTTTTAAGTATGATTTGGGTAGTGGTGAAGAATTGGAGATTTGAGGAGAGAGGTAAAGGTTAGAAATCACGGTTAGGAAAGTGATGGGAGATTGATAAAGGACTTATAGGTCTTATCAGTTTAAAGTTGAATAATTTGAACAGTGATGGGCTAAATCTGCAGAAAATGGAAAGTAATGATAGGTATTAATGTAGTCTGTGATGTTCAACTAGAATATGAGACTTAGAATAATGAGGAAACCTCACCGAGGCTGGGAAGATTGGGTCAAATGGGAAGTAATTTTTTATCAGCTCTTACTGAGCTTGCTCAATGAGTCAACTATTGATTGATTGGAAGGTATTTATCATTTGCTATCTGCCACTTTAACCAAATAAGCTGACAAAGGATATTAACTCTGTAACGTGTGATTTTCAATTGAAAGTGCTATGTAGACTAGTTACTGCTTGATTTGCTAAATCTGAGATTGGGGATTATATTTAAAATGAACTATCTCAGCTATAAATTCAAAAAAAGTGTTTAAATAAGAATCCATTTCTGTTGTTTAGTATTCTGCTATAATAGTTGGATTATTTTTTTGCCACTAGTGTGACTTTCCTGTCAGCTTGTATACTTAATTATTATGATGATAGTTACCAATAGGATTCAAAACTTAAAATTATTTAGAAATGTCTGCAGATTGCTTTGGCTATAAGAGATTTTTTAATCCTCTTCTTAGAAGTTAGCATTATCATTGGCAGATATCAACCCCTAAAAAGTTTAGCAATAGACTCTTCTTTCCATTTTCAATACAAGTAAATGTTTTATCTGCTATATCAAGTGTGATGTAGGAAATGCAATTCAAAAATGTATTTAGTATTTTACCAACTCAGAACTTTATTCTTTAATTTCTGAAACAACATATTACTAAAACTCTTGGCTATTTCCAAATAGTTGGTTGATTGCCTAAAGTCACCTAGTTGATTGTTAAGTAATAGCAAAATTTGGTGTAGGCCTCTAAAAATAGTGTCTTAGCTGGCCAAATCATTTAAAGGATTAATTGTCATTGCCTTGATTAATAAAGTGTACATAGTGATGGCTGGCGCCTTTTCCTTTTCTGTGCTTTTTATAAGCTACCAAATAGTTCTAAGGGGAAAAAAAGCTAGAATTAATATTACTCTAGCTTATAAATTAGTTCACTAGATGCTAGTTCACTTAGCACCCTTGTAAGTATATTTGACCTTTAGTTATGTGAAAAAGTCTTAATCAAGAATTTATTCTGTCTGAAGAGAAATAGTTTCAATAACGTATGATATAAACAGTGAAATTCATTTCTTACGATGCCATTAAAACTATTATTTAATCTTTAAAAAATTATTTAAATCCTCTTTATTACCCTAATGACAGACATTACAAAAATTTTCATATCTTTATTTTTTTTTATTTTTTAAATGTTTTATTTTATTTTTTGAGAGAAAGAGAGAGTGAGGGAAGGGGCAGAGAAAGAGCAAGACACAGAATCTGAAACAGGCTTCAGGCTCTGACCTGTCAGCACAGAGCCGATGTGAGGCTCGAACCTATGAACCGTGAGATCATGACCCAAGCCACAGTTGGACGCCCAACCAACTGAGCCACCTCCTATCTCTCTTTTTGACAATTAGCTTTTTAGACTGAACAATATTTTTAAAACTAACTATATAATTTAGCAGTATGTAAATATGCATCTGTGCCATCATAATCTAGAGATTAAGCCAATAATTGATACACAGACCACACACATATATATTTATGATGTCTTTGAAACCACCTAAACATTGAACATTAAAAATGTTTAAATGACAAGATGCTGTTTGTGTGTGTATTTACTATGTGCTAGGCACAATTTTAAGAATTTGACACATAGAATATTATTTATTTTGACTATAATCCCATGAAATGTGTGCTATTATTCTTATGTTATAGATGAGAAAACTAAGGCTTTAATGAGCTGTCATAGGTCACACAGCTTGTTGGTAGTGGAGCAGGGATTTGAATCTGTGTCTGACTCCAAAGTTAGTGATCTTAACCATAGCTTCTCATGTGAATAGAATCTTTTAAAATGAGCAATATCAAGAAGGGGCAAAAAAATTATCTCAGTTTGCATAGAAAATGTATAGAAAACTCCACAGTCTGTGTTGGAATCTAAATTTATGAAATTGTGAGCTTTTCAATAACTGTTCTTGCAATGGTAGTATATTTTCCTTTCAGCTTTTTTCCCCTGAAGGTCTCCTTCTAACCTGTGGTCTTCATAGCATCAAGTTCCTGTCAACTGTTATGTAAAGATAATAAAGCATCCTTTCGAAAATCTTTAAAAACTGCTTACATGCTCATCACAGCATTATTTGTAATGTTATAAAATTGGAAACAACATAAGTAGCTTACAGACGAGGAATGAAGTATTCTAAATCCTTACAATGGAATTTTGTGATCATCAAAAATTAGGTTGGTAAGAGGTTGTTTATAACATACAAATATGTTAGATAGAAAAAAGATAAAACTTAGTAAATCATAAGTATGGCTGTAATTTTTGTTTTGCTTTATTTTTTATGAAAACTTTTTTTCTTACATCATTGAGAGAATATGCATTGCTCATTAAATGAAAAGAATGACAAAGCTAGAACAAGCAATCCTAAAATTCATATGGAACCACAAGAGGCCCCGAATAGCCAAAGTAATTTTGAAGAAGAAGACCAAAGCAGGAGGCATCACAATCCCAGACTTTAGCCTCTACTACAAAGCTGTAATCATCAAGGCAGCATGGTATTGGCACAAAAACAGACACATAGACCAATGGAATAGAATAGAAACCCCGGAACTAGACCCACAAAAGTATGGCCAACTAATTTTTGACAAAGCAGGAAAGAATATCCAATGGAAAAAAGACAGTCTCTTTAACCAATGGTGCTAAGAGAACTGGACAGCAACATGCAGAAGAATGAAACTAGACCACTTTCTGACACCATTCACAAAAATAAACTCAAAATGGATAAAGGACCTGAATGTGAGACAGGAAACCATCAAAACCCTAGAGGAGAAAGCAGGAAAAGACCTCTCTGACCTCAGCCGCAGCAATTTCTTACTTGATACATCCCCAAAGGCAAGGGAATTAAAAGCAAAAATGAACTATTGGGACCTCATGAAGATAAAAAGCTTCTGCACAGCAAAGGAAACAATCAACAAAACTAAAAGGCAACCAACGGAATGGGAAAAGATATTTGGAAATGACATATCGGACAAAGGGCTAGTATCCAAAATCTATAAAGAGCTCACCAAACTCCACACCCAAAAAACAAATAATCCAGTGAAGAAATGGGCAGAAAACATGAATAGACACTTCTCTAAAGAAGACATCCGGATGGCCAACAGGCACATGAAAAGATGCTCAACGTCGCTCCTCATCAGGGAACTACAAATCAAAACCACACTCAGATATCACCTCACGCCAGTCAGAGTGGCCGAAATGAACAAATCAGGAGACTATAGATGCTGGAGAGGATGTGGAGAAACGGGAACCCTCTTGCACTGTTGGTGGGAATGCAAACTGGTGCAGCCACTCTGGAAAACAGTGTGAAGTTTCCTCAAAAAATTAAAATTAGACCTACCCTATGACCCAGCAGTAGCACTGCTAGGAATTTACCCAAGGGATACAGGAGTACTGATGCATAGGGGCACTTGTACCCCAATGTTTATAGCAGCACTCTCAACAATGGCCAAATTGTGGAAAGAGCCTAAATGTCCATCAACTGATGAATGGATAAAGAAATTGTGGTTTATATACACAATGGAATACTACGTGGCAATGAGAAAGAATGAAATATGGCCCTTTGTAGCAACGTGGATGGAACTGGAGAGTGTGATGCTAAGTGAAATAAGCCATACATACAGAGAAAGACAGATACCATATGTTTTCACTCTTATGTGGATGCTGAGAAACTTAACAGAAACCCATGGGGGAGGGGAAGGAAAAAAAAAAAAAGGTTAGAGTGGGAGAGAACCAAAGCATTAAGAGACTCTCAAAAACTGAGAACAAACTGAGGGTTGATGGGGGGTGGGAGGGTGGGAGGGTAGGTGATGCGCATTGAAGAGGGCATGTTTTGGGATGAGCACTGGGTGTTGTATGGAAACCAATTTGACAATAAATTTCATATATTAAAAAAAATGAAAAATTAATCTATTTTTTTTAGTCTTTGTGTATTTAAAATTATTAAAAATTGTTTTAAAATGCATTTAATATAATCTTTAATAGGTTGGTCTAAAATAAAGCCTCTTTTTCTGAGATATAGATGGTTTTATTTATTTTAGTATTTTTTAAAGTTTTAATTTAAATTCCAATTAGCATACTGTGTTGTGTTATTTTCAGGTGTACAACACAGTGATTCCAAACTTCCATACAACATCCAGTGCTCATCACAAGTGCACTCCTTAATCCCTATCACCTATTTAACACATCTCCCCATCAACCTCCCCTCTGGTAACCATCACATTGTTCTCTGTAATTAAGCGTCTGGCGCCCGCCTGGGTGGCTCAGTCAGTTAGGTGTCCAACTCTCGATTTTGGCTCAGGTCATGATCTCACATTTGTGAGATTGAGCCCTACATCGGGCTCTGCACTGGGCATGGAGCCTGCTTGAGATTCTCTCTTCCTCTGCACCTGCCCTGCTTTGCTCTCTCACTTTCAAAACCAAACAAACAAAAGTTTCTTGATTTGCCTTTCTTCCTCTTTTTTCCCCCCTTTGCTAGTTTTTCTTTTAAACTCCACATGTGAGTGAAATCAAATGGTATTTGTCTTTCTGTGACTTATTTTGCTTAGGATTATACTCTCTAGCTCCATCCATGTTGTTGCAGATGGCAAGATTTCATTCTCTTTTATGGCTGAGTAATATTCCTGTGTGTTTGTATGTATCACATCTTCTTTATCAGTCATTGGACACTGGGCTATTGCTCTGTCTATAATTTGGCTATTGTATATAATCCAGCTGTAAACATCAGTATGCATGTATCCCTTTAAATTAGTAGTTTCGTATTCTTTGGGTGAATACAGATAGAATACAAATATGAAAATTTTAATTCTAGAAAAGACCAGAAAGAAACAAAAATCCTCCAAATGGTGATATGTAAGGGAAAACCAACCTGTTTTAGGAGTTCAAAGATTAGGTTGTGAGGAGCTTATGACATATAGAAATGTTCTGTTGAGAAACAGATTCTATTTTACCTGAAGATTTTTCTTTTAAATATGGAAGAGGCTTATAATGCATTGAGTTCTCTTATCCAATACTTCAGACAACTAGTAAATGTATTTGAGGCTGGGTTATTGTTTTACAAGAATATTTATTTAATAAAGATAATACACACTTATTAAGTGTACTGTTTAATGTAGTAAAAATTTAATTCCTTAAAGCAACCTTAAAATAGATACTATTGTTATTTTCATTTTTATAGGTAAGGAAGCAGAGATAGACATTTGCCTAAAGTAATATAGGTGGTTAAGTGGGAGAGCCAGCATTATGAATCTCTTCAGTCTGCTCCCTTAAGCCTGTTTTCATTTTTTAAAAATGTCTACTTATTTATTTTGAGAGAGAGAGAGAGAGTGCGTGCATGCAGGGAGAGGCAGAGAGAGCGGGAGAGAATCCCAAGCAGCCTTCACACTGTCATTGCAGAGCCCCATATGGGGCTTGATCTCACGAACCATGAGATCATGACCTGAGCCGAAATCAGGAGTCAGACGCTTAACCTACTGAGCCACGCAGCCTCCCCATGTTTACATTTTAATAGTGAGAATCATTTATAACTTAGTTCAGGGTTAGAAGTAATGATCTTATTAAGGTATGGTCATTAAGAATACTTTGACCAACTTGCCATTCCATTCTTAGTGCATTTAAAAATTGTTCTTTGATTTGTTGACAACTGTTACTTACAGAGTCCCGAACTGTTGGTGACTGCTAACAAAGTTTCTTTTCTTCTCCTTTGAATCAGCTCTTTCAGTAGGCCTGCATGCTTTGTATGTGGCAGTGTAAAAAATATCTGATAGGAGAACTCCAAAAAGGTTTAGTTTATCATGTGGTTTTAAAATTCATTCACAATATTATTGGCTGACGATTATTCTTATTTAGAGAAGTAGAATTTGTAAAGTATTTTGTGATATAAAATTAAAATCACTTACTAACCCTTCCCCTTAATTGCCTTCACATACTTTTGTTTTCTTTCTTTCTTTCTTTCTTTCTTTCTTTTTTTTTTTTTTTGGCACGTAAAAGTTGTATACTGTTCTCACACAATTAGTTTCGGTGATCATGTAGTTCTTTTGTTAAGTAAACAGTTTTGTTGCCCTATGAAGGGGTTGAGTTGTCTAGACTTTAATTATTATTGCAGATAAAGTTTGCTTTCTTAATTTTTAGAATAGATAAAACATATATATTGTATAAGATTTAAAGGTACAAAGATTGAAGAGAAGTCAGCTTTCTATTCCTATCTTCAGGTGCCTTCCCTGGGGTGCTCTGCTGTGTTCTTCATTTTCAGTAGTGTCTCCAAAGCCAGGAGGAAACACTGAGTGATGTGCCAAACTGTTTTAGTCTTTCTTAATGTGAAACATGTACCATTTCAATATGGTACACATTTCTTGAAAAGAATTTATACAAATAAAATTTTCCTTTTTTATATATTAAATAGTGTGTCTTCATTTTTTTTTTGCTTTTCTTTTTTTCTCTCAAGTTATGTTATCAGTCAACATTTCTCATTCTTTTGGCCTGTTAATTCCCATTCTTTTATTACCAGTTAAAAATATCTTACAGTAATAGCAAACATGAATGACTTATCTCTAATTATACTGTTTTATTTAAGTTGAAAGAAATTTTTTAGCTGAGGTTGACAAAGATTGGGTATAGCTGAAGTTGGATCCTTTTACAGTTGGAAGGGGAACTTAGACCCTATTTCAGTTCTTTTCTTATAAAGCACAGAGGTGCAGAGAAATTCCAATATAGAGATTTTTGGTGTATAGAAATTTGATGTATAGCATTTTTTTTAAACATGCTTTCTTTTCTAGTTTTCTTGGTTGAAGCATGAATACTGAAAACTAAATACAGAATTACTTTTATTGTGTACCTAAAGTGTACCTAAAGTTCAGCCTTTTTTTTTTTTTTCTGCTTAAGTAGAGTGCATTGGGAGGAAAAGTATGCCAGAGCATAATTTTCTAGTAACATTGTTTTAGTTCTTTGTAATTATGCTTCCTTTTATGTGTACCTTTTAAAACATTGGCAAAAGGTAAGGTGGATTGTGGTTTCTAGATGTGAGCTATATTTGAATTATCAATGAATCTGTTAAAAATAAACATTTTGGGATACTTCCTAGACTCCGCAGGAATCTATAGTTTAAAAATGCGCCCCAGATGCAGTTTTCCTACAATTGGTAGAAAATAAGTACTCTTTTCAATGTATCTTTCTAGGAATCACATCTCCCCTTCAAAAAAATAAAATAAACATAAAAATAAAAAGATATTTTAGTGATGCTTTTATATGTTTGTTTTCTAAGTTAAAAAGAATGGGTTAATTTGTTAGGATATGATTATACAAGTGCTGGGGGTAGTTGGGGGCGGGGGGAAACGGTAGTGAGTGTAGTAGACTAAAGGGCTCAGACTCTAGCTAAAAGGGACATCTCCCCACCTTGAGTGCTACCATATCTCTTTCCCCAAGATTTTTGTATGAAGTCTCTCCAATTTGCGAAATTTTCCAATTTAAAATATTGGCTACAAATAACACGTGTCAATTTGATATGACCATTAGTTTATAGGCCAAATACAACATGTCTGCAGGCTAAAGGAAGTCCATGGACCACTGGCATAAAACCTCTGCTGTAGGAATTAAGTACCTTACACTTGCGTGAACTTGCCATATTTTGTTTTGACATTTAAGGGATAATAATAATGCTTCCAGCTATCTGCTTTTATTAATATTTCACCTTAGCATATTAAGTAAGTAAACATTGGTTTTTGTGTAGGAAGTAAGAAAAGAACAAAAGACTATTTTGTAAAATATATAGAAGATAATGTCTGATGTGCAAATGTATCAGATTTTTGGTTTCTGTGATTTTTCTTAGAAAAGTTTTATTTTCAACCCTCTCTCAAGGCCTGCTATTCTTCCTTTTTCCTGCCTCCTCCTACTTGGTATTCAGTATTTCCCTGCTCCTCCCATGAATGTTCTTTTCATTTGCAAAAGTTATAAAAGAAGAAAAATCCTTCTTATAGAAACTCTGTAGAATGAAAATCACTTTGTGACTTACTTAGCTGCACAAACTTCTAGACATTCTTCCCCATAGCATTAAAATTCCTTAGGCTTAGTACTATTTCTTTGAAATGTGCTTTTTAAACAGAAGAATGACTGCCTTTAAGGCAGTTAGAGAAAAGACCCACACAAAAACAATCTAAAAAGTCGGCCTCATAACCATGTAAGATTTGACCCCAATCCATCAGGGATTATTGAACTGAGATGCCATTTACAGTGGTTCAGTACAGAGAAATAAACATAATAAGCTAGTGAAACTAACCCTTATAGCCAAGAAGGAATAACAGGGATGGGATTTACCGTCTTGACCATGACAATTAAAAAATGGACAGAATATGTGAAACAGCAATTTTCAAGACACTGGAGATCAAATAGTGATATGCCTGAGAGATGGAAATAAGGGGAGGCTATGATTTCTCAGCTTACTACCTTGAGAGAGTTTCTGGGCTGTGGTGCAAGATATGGAAGCCAAGTAGAAAATGGTAGACTCCCTGCATTCAGGAGATGTTGCTGAAAGTCTAGAAAGACTCAGGCAGCTAGAGTTAACAGAGTACTGGAGAGGGAACAACAGCACAGAGAGAACCCTGAAGATCTACAGAGATCTACCCCTTCAAGTATTAGCCAAGTACTCAATAAACACAGGCATATGAGGAACCTTCCTGAGCAGACAAGAACCACACAAAAGAATTAGAGGAAACAGTACTTGTGTAGTCCAGCAGGGCCAGGAATACACAAACCAGAAGGGAAAACCTCAGGATTCATGGGGCACTAGGTGGAGTGCACAAAAGAATCTTGTTCCAATAGGGAGTAATAATTAGACCTAGACTGAGCATTGCTCTGGACCAGAAAAACAAATCTTACTTAAAAGCTAGACCCAAAAGGATCAAACTTCAAGTTTTCAAGTAATTTAACTTCATTCCTGAGCAAACTCAAGATTTTTTTTAATGTTTATTTATTTTTGACAGAGAGAGAGAGACAGAGCATGAGTGGGGGAGGGGCAGAGAGAGAGGGAGACACAGAATCCAAAGCAGACTCTAGGCTCTGAGCTGTCAGCACAGAGCCCAACGTGGGGCTCTAAATCACAGACCATGAGATCATGATCTGAGCCATCCAGGCACCCCCAAACTCAAGATTTTAAATGCTTTTTTTTTTTTTTTTTTTTTTACTGTGAGGGAGAGGGAGGGACAGAGAGAGGAGAGAGAGAGAATCCCAAGCAGGCTTCATGCTGTCAGTGCAGAGCCTGACACAGTGCTTGATCCCACCAACTATGAGATCATGAACTGAGCTGAAATCAAGACTCAGCTGCTTAACAGGCTGAACCACCCAGGCGTCCCAAGATTTTATTGTTTATTTATAAACGTATCCAGCATCCAACAAGGTAACATTCACAGTATGTGGTATCCAATGAAAAATTTCCAGGCATGCAAAGAAGTAAAAAAATAAGACCCATAATGAGAAGATAAATCAGTCAAACTGCCCAAGAACTGATACAGAGGTTAGGATTAGTAGATAAGTGTATTAAAATTGCTTTATAATAGTTGTAACTGTATTCCATATGTGTAAAAGTTAAGTAGGAACACAATGAACTTCTAAAGATGAAGACTATAATGTCTGAGATGAAAAATACATGGGATGGGCTTAATGGCAGATTAATTTTACTGAAGGAAAGATTAGTGAGTTTGAAGACATACCAATATAAATGATTCAAAATGGAGCACACAAAGAAAGGAAAATAATTTAAAAAAATGAACAGAACATCAATGAATTGTGGGATACTTCAAGTGACCTAATAAACATTAAATTTGAGTCCCTAAAGGAGAAGAGAAAGAAAGCCTGCTGGGAAAAAAAATTTTTTTAATAAGTAATGGCTTAAACTTTTCCAATTTTAATGAAAGCTGTAGACACTCAGATTCAGAATCTCAATGAACCCTAGCATAGAAAACATGAAGATTATACCAAGGCACATCATATTCAAATTGTGATAAAAAGAAAATCTTAAAGGCAGCCAAAGAAAAAAAGACACATTCCATATGAAGAACAAAGATAAGGATGGCAGTATATTTCTGGTCAGAAACCTTAAAAACAAGAACATCAACATTTTTTACTGAAGAACTTTACAGCAATATCTTTACTGAAACTGTCAACCTAAATCTCTACCCAATGAAAATCATTCAAGAATGAGGTGAAATAAAGACTTTTTTAGAGATATAATAGCTGAAAGAATTCATCACCAACAGACCTGAACTACAAGAAATGTTGAAGTCCTTCAGGCAGAAGAGAAGATCCAAAAAATAACAAAATGATAAACCTAACTGTATTAGTAATCACGTTGAATGTAAATTTTTTTTTTTTAACGTTTATTTATTTTTGGGACAGAGAGAGACAGAGCATGAACGGGGGAGGGGCAGAGAGAGAGAGGGAGGCACAGAATCAGAAACAGGCTCCAGGCTCTGAGCCATCAGCCCAGAGCCTGACGCGGGGCTCGAACTCACGGACCGCGAGATCGTGACCTGGCTGAAGTCGGACGCTTAACCGACTGCGCCACCCAGGCACCCCCACGTTGAATGTAAATTACTTAAAACCCCCAGTTAAATGCCAGAACTTGTCAGATTGGATTAAATAATTCCGAGCCAACTACATGCAAGAAAAGATGTACCATTTTGACTAAAACTGGCTATATTAATTAAAAACAGTTTTTTTTAAAAAAAGAAAACTGGCTATATTAATATTGGACAAAGTTTATCTGAGGACAAAGAATTTTACCAGGTTAAAAAAAAAATGCTGCTTCATAATGGCGGTGAGATCAATATATCTAGCAGATATAACAAATCTAAACATTTATGCACCTAATAACAGAACTCCAAAATACACAAAGCAAAACAACTGTGAGAAGATGTTGAAAAATCTACAATTATAGTTGGAGATTTCAGTGTTTCCCTCAATAGCTGCCAGAACAAGTAGAAAATCAATAACATACAATACTTTAACAACGCAATCAACTAACATGATGTAACTAACATTTATAAAACACTTCACCCGACAATGGCAGAATATACATTCTCTTCTAGTGCACACAGTATATTCACCAAGTTAGTTCTTATTCTGGATCATAAAAGAAGTTTTAATGCATTTAAATGTAATCAAGTCATACAAAGCATCTCTGGAAAATCCTCAAGTATTTGAAAACTAAATAACACTTCTAAAAAAAATCCATGGCGAAAAAAGAAGAAATGAGAAAGTACATTGTTTGTATACAAATGACAACATGATATGTCAGAATGTGTGGGGTGTAATTCCTAAAGCAAGACCTAAGGGAAATTTTATAGCACTAAATACCAATAATAGAAAAAAAAGTCTCAAACCAGCTTTCACCTAGATAAAGGAGCTAAGTAGTTAAGTAGCAAAAAAGTAAGTAGAAGAAAGAATAAAGATCAGAGGAGAAATCAAAAAGAAAACAAAAAAACAAAATTAATGAAACCTGAAGTTTCTTCCTTGAGAAGAGCTATTACATGTATAAACCTCTAGCCCAACTGATCAGGAAAAAGAAAAGACTCTTAATTACCAGTATCAAGAATGACAGAGGTGACATCACAACAGTTTCCGCATTTATTAAAAGAATCATAAAGGAATATTATCAACGATTTTATGCCAATAAATTCAGTAACTTAGATGAAATGGACAATGCTTTGAATAATCTACTGAAACTTAGGCACTTTCCAACTTTAAATATTACTATTTAAAGAGATGTCATGAACTAGAAAAGTTTTCCAACTGTTTCTTTTGTTTTCTTGCTTTTCTAGAGAAATTAATCTAAAATTTAAAATATTCAAAGAGTAAGGTCTTTAACCCTATCTTTTATATGATCACTTTTTTAGAAAGCTTGGAAAAGTACTTGTAAGGATTGTTTTCATTGCAAATGCTAATGTCTTATTTTTGAAATGTTAAACATAAGTCTGGAGGTAGGGCAGTTCAAAGTTTATTCAGCAGCTCAATCATGCATTTCGTAAGGTTTGTAGCTTGCTCCTGCTTCCTTTCTTCCCCCCACTCTTTTTCTTAATATTTTCTTGAGTCCTTGAGGCTTATCATCTAGTAGTTGCCGTAAATATGGCTGCTAATGTTCCAGATACTGCCTTTAGACACCCTACTGGCGAGTGTTTTGAGGGTCTCCAAGACCAACCCAGGTTCCATGATTTGCTGGGAGAACTCATGGGACTCAACACAAAAGATTTGTCACAGCAAAAGGGTACTAAACAAAATCAACAAAGGGAAAAAGGCAGTGGGATAAAGGCCAGAGAAAACCAGGAGCCTACTTCCAAGATTCCCAGTGGAGTCACACAGGAGTGCTTATTCCCTCAGCAACAAGTTGTTACAACACATGTTAAATATTGTCTACCAGGGAAACTCATTAGACAGTGCTCAAGTGTTTATTGGGGCTATTCAGGTGGGTATTCTCTGCGTAGCATGTACAAAATTCCAGACTCCCAGAAGGAAAGCAGGTATTCAGCATAAACCACATTGTTTGCACAGTTTAGACACAATGAGGCACCCTTCTGAGTTATGGGAATGGTGGGAACCCTCTCATAATCCAAGTTCCCAGACCCCAGCCAAAGGCCAACTTCGCCAGCCAGCCTGCTATGTTAACTTTTTCTGCATAGCTAGACAAAGAATAAAGACATTTTCTCTCATGTATCTTTTTATTAGGAATAAAAATCCTTCCTGGTTTCCCTCTTACTAGATTGTGTTTCAGTACCATTAGCTAGGTTAGGTTGCTATCTGTGTCCTGACTACAGAAGGCTGGGAAGTATCTAGAATTGCCAGCTTCTGTAGTGGCAGACAGATTCTGCTAACAAGAAAGAAGAGCAGTTGGGAGAGAATGTCTGTTAAGATGCTGAATATTTCTTTAATTCATAATGGTCAGTTCTAATATTTTTAAGGGTGAGGCACTAAGATACATTGGCTAGGAAAAATAAGTACCATGACCACTTACTTTTAGTATGACAGATCGTCGTAGCAAATTTTCAGCTATTTAGGAAGTTTTTGTTGTATTCTAATGTGTAAGACAGATTTGTAGACATTGTTTAAAACAAAAACTTTATCTATAAGCTGAACAGGAAAACAAAATTGTAGATTACTCCCATTTATGAGCAAAACAAAGTAACCCCACCATGACTTGCTCCTAAGGCTGATTCATTAGTTTAAAGGAAATTTTCTGTATTATAATATCACAATTTTATTTTCATATGAGTTTTTGTCTATGCTATTATATGATTGATTTTCCAAGATGATAAGATACTATTCTTCAAAAAGATCACCTTATTTATCACAAGTATTTCATCATTTCTCAGTGAAGTCATTATCTTTAGTTTGACTTCTAAGTATTTCCTTTGCCTTTGACAGAATACTTTTGTCATGGTCAATTAAATACTTGACTCAAGTAAAAAAATCCATTGGAATTATCAGATAAATTTAATCACCTTGGGCTTTTACAATCAAAAGGCATCAGAATTCATTTCCTGATATGAAGGTTGTTCTGTGTTGGCCATGGATTTAAACAGAATAGTCCTGTAGTGGAGAAAATAAAACTTGTTTATCCAAAAATCTCAGTATTAAGTGAGTGGTACTAGTTGCAGTAAGGATTGCTGATTTTGGAAATATCTGTAACATTAGACTACTAAAATGGAGATTTAGGTTTAAGAATGCTGAAATATCCTTCATAAATGAACAGGCTTAAAAATTATGCCTCATTTTTTAGTGAAGAAAAAACATGGTATGAATATAATTGCGCTGATTACCCAAGATGTAATTACTAATGAAAGTAAGATATTGTCATCCAGGTTCTGATTATTCACTAACAAGTTTGAATCTGCTACCAAACTACATGTTTAGTACTAACATATATTTGAGTACACAATTTGTTTTAGCTGTTCTTTAAAGATCTTAAGAATTGATTGACCTATTAGTTGTAGATTTTAAGACCAACTCTCTATGGTCTACTGATTGGAACAAAGACTTCTTTTTTGTTGGTCTAAGTGAAATTTTAGAAGAAGGCATTTGCTATTGAATTCATTTTGTTTTTCTTATTCAAGTACTGTTAAATTATGACTGACTCTAATAGTGCTGATGTACAAATAACATTGTGACTATGGTAATAAGATCTGGCAAGTTGTTTTTAAGTTGAACCATAAAAATGGTCAAATAATGTTGATTTCATATGATTCAACCTGTTGGGTATATTTCTATAATACAGGGACAAAATATTCTTTTTTTTTTTTAAGCTTATTTATTTATTTTGAGGGGAGGGGCAGAGAGAATCCCAAGCAGGCTCCACATTCAGCGCAGAGCCCAACATGGGGCTGGATCCCATGATGGGTGGGATCATGATCTGAGCAGAAATTAGTCAAACGCTTAACTGACTGAGCCACTCAGGTGCCTCTAGTACAAAGTATTCGTAATTATTCTATAGACTATTTGTGTGTTATAACTCTGTTTTGATTCTCATTTTTATTCCTTGCTGTCAGCTTTGTGACTTATTACTTGTAGCAAGCAGGAAGCAACTTGTCAGAAAATGACTGATACATTAACTTGCACTCATTATAGCATTTTACAGACAGTATAATGTTGGACTTGGAAAACATGTTAAAGGTTACCAAAGACCACCCCAAAGTTATTTCCCTCTGCTTGACCACTTCAGGATATTCCCTCAAGAGTTTTTCTGTATTGTTAGAAAGTGTATGTGTTGAACTGAAAACTATTTAATGTTAACTCATCAGTCACATCTATATTGTTAGGTATACTGTAAAAAAGACTACTCCTTCCAGATGGCAGATGTAAGATTAGAGGAGAGATGTGCTCTATACTCTTACTCTCATCCTCATGAGAAACAATCCCAACTTATTCCAATTAAAGTCATAGAATCAGCATTTTAAGATTTAAGAATCTTTAAGATTTTTCCAGAGGTGATCCAATTTACAAGGTCTAGGTTGCTTTCAGTTTGAATTCTCCACATTATCTGATGCAGTGCCTTATAAATAACGAGCACTGAATAAACATTTGTTGAATAAATGTGAGACTGAGAGAGTGTTAATGAGATTTAAGTTTATTCAGTCATTCAATAAATATTGAGAATCTGTTGTGTGTCAGATACTGTCCTGGATATTTGAGATACACCAGTTAACAACAGAGACAAAATCTCTGTCCTCAGGAGTTTTATGTTTTGCTGTGATAGCAACATTCAATAAAGATTAAATCTATAATATATGGTCAGGTATTGTAAATGCTGTGAAGTATTATATAATTAGGTAAGGATATGAAAAAGAGGAGGTAATGCTCTTATTTTAGATTGAGTGCTCAAGGAATGCCTTTCTGTGAGGTAATTGATCAAGGACTAAATAAAGTGAGGATGCTCAGCCTTGTAGATATTTGAGACAGGAGCCTTGTGGACAAATGCAAGGGCTTGAGTCACTGTGGCTAGAATTGTATATGTCAGGACTGAAGGTAAGAGAATAGTTGAGGTGGAGAGGTAGCCTGGAGAAAAATTATGCAGGGAGCTATAAATCTAAGTAGAGATCTGAGATTTATTTCTAAGTGTGGTGGGAAACCATGAAGCAGAGGAATGACATGATTAGATCTACATTTAAACAAGATCACTTATAGCTACTATATTGGGAATAAGTTACATGAGGGTAAGAGAGGAAGCAAAGAGACCCATTCTAGCCCCACTGTTACAGTCTTCTAGACTTTCAGTGTCCATACAGTAACTACAAGTTATATGTGATCATTTAAAATAAATAAAATTAAGTAAAATGTAAAAATTCAGTTCTCTTGCATTAGCCATATTTCAAGGGTTCAGTAGGCACATGTGGCTAGTAACTTCATCATACTGGACAGCACAAATATAGGACATACCATCATCACAGAAAGTTTAGACAGTACCATTCCAGACAATGTATAGTAGCCAAGACTGTAGGGTAGCAATAGAGGTCATGAGACTTGTCAGATAGATTTAAGACGTATTTTGAAATAAGAGCTAATAGTATTTTCTAACAGATTGGATGTTGGATATGAGAGGAAGATAAAAGTCAGGTGATTCTAAATTTTGAGGCTTGAATAAATGGCTCAGTCCATTTCAAAATGGCAAAGAAGTTTAGTACTTGAATTTGAGAAATTCAGGTTTGAAATTGAGAAATGATATGCCTGATGCAGAGATTTGAGTATACAATGAAGATTAAATTTGGCAACAAGGAACTTACTGTTTTTTAAAAATTTTTCAAATTACCGATTTTTCTGTTTATTATTTGCCCTACAATAATTGAGTCTGTCTATATACTATGTACTTTTATCTATAAATGAGGATACAATTGTTTAGTGTGTTAACTACCTCAGAAAAGTGTTCAAACTTCCAATTTAAGTAGATTGAACATATTAGCTTAATTTCCTAAGTCTTTGCTTAAATGATAGTAAAGAAATTAAAATGCTACAAACACAATAAAAAAAATGAACCATCAAAAAAAAAAAAAAAAAAAAAACAAGTATTGGCCAGGATGTGTTCAAAAGGGAGCCCTTGTGCACCATTGGTGGGATTATAAATTGGTATAGTCACTATGGAAAACAGTATGGAGGTTTCTCAGAAAA
This sequence comes from Herpailurus yagouaroundi, assembly GCF_014898765.1. Taxonomy (NCBI): domain Eukaryota; kingdom Metazoa; phylum Chordata; class Mammalia; order Carnivora; family Felidae; genus Herpailurus; species Herpailurus yagouaroundi. The sequence continues at coordinate 96,811,195 of NW_024412376.1, read as the reverse complement.
TTAAAAGTAGACCTAGTGTATTATCCAGCCATCCCACTCTGGGTATATATCCAAAGGAAGTGAAAACAGAATCTTGATGAGATATCTGCACTCCCATATTCATTTCAGCATATTCACAATAGCTTAGACAATGAAACAACCTAAGTGTCTGTCCACAGATGAATGAATAAAAAAGAATGGATAAAGAAGATATTGAGTTATATATCAATAAAGTTGGAGACATTTTTAAGTAATTAAATTAAATTAAAATGCCACGATTATAAAAAGAAAAGTGAACTGACAGGGACCATCTGTAGAAGTTTCAAAAATTATATATATATATGTACACACACATGTATATATATTTTTTAAAGTTTATTTATTTTAAGAGGGGGGGAGGGGCAGAGAGAGAGGGAGAGAGATAATCCCAAGCAGGATCTGCACTGTCAGCACAGAGCCCGATGGGGGACTCCAACTCACTAACCCATGAGATCATGACCTGAGCTGAAGTTGGACACTCAACCGACTCAGCCACTCAGGCGCCCCGAAGTTTCAAAAATTTTAAGTGATCATAAGGAGGAAAGGTATTTGAAGAATCAAAGTGGAAGAAATCAAGTGCAGAAAATAAACAGAGTGGGATAAAAAAGAATGGACTCATCTTGTCCCACAGAACCCTGGACAAACCTAGGATTCAGAAACATTAGGTATGAAGGGGACCAGAAATGGGATGTGCTACAGGAAACAAGGATATGGATTGGAAGATTTAATACATATCAAGTTTATTAGTGCTTCAGGGTTTTTTTTAAAGGTTTTTTAATTTTTTTTTAATCTTTATTTTTGAGAGAGAGACAGAACGTGAGCAAGGGAAGGACAGAGAAAGAGGGAGACACAGAATCTGGAGCAGGCTCCATGCTCTGAGCTGTCAACACAGCCTGACGCAGGGCTCGAACTCACAGACTGCAAGATCATGACCTAAGCCGAAGTTGGACGCTTAACTGACTGAGGCACCCAGGCACCCCAGTGCTTCAGTTTTTAGTTTTTAAAATCCCATTAAATTATTACTATTTTAAACAATATTTAACATCAGTGAAAGTTCAAAGTGTACATAATATATAATTTAAAAAAAATTTGTGAAAGCATTAAAACAATTTAAGACACTCCAAGCCTTGACCATGTATTCATTGTATGCTGAATCCCAATTAATTTTTAATTTTGGGGGAGACAATCCAGATATATAGCTCATGTGGAATAATTAGAAAGGAGGGAATTATAATGGAATACTAAATATGAAGGAATTATTTTCAAGTGCTTCCTGTCCCATTTCTTACTCTTCGCCTCAGTCAAAGAGGGAATTAGGAAGAATTACCTTTTAGCTACACAACAGGGAAAATTCAGTACATTGAAATCTTACTCTGTGTGCCTTCTCACCCCCAATTCTCTCTGTAATGGTGAAATTGGATAGCCTGAAATTAGACCCACTGAAAGAGGAGCAAGTTATGAATTCATTTATGTAAAAATGCTGTTTCTTTTGTTAAATTAGAAAATATAAAAAATATGTAAACACATGATCTAATTGGAATGTTTAATTTAGGTATAATATGTTTCATTAAATCAGCAGTGTTGTCTATGTAGACATGAGATTCTGATGTATAGTTATGGGTCATGAAATTTGGAGAAAGAGGTTCTAGAATGCTTTTGCTCTCTTCCCCTACACAAATAGCCATTAAATGTTAGTGAGCCCATTAATGAATCATCTTCATCTCTTTTCCCTTAAGAATAGAATTTCCTATAGCTTGTATTTCCCATACTTTCTTTATTTGTTTGAGTACTGCCATTATACTATAATCTTTGCTATATCCTAATGCCATTTACTTAATATTTTTAAAATATCTCATTTTCATGCTTGAATTTCTTTAAAAAGGAAATCTTAGATCAATATTATTTCCTAAAGTGGAAAACCAGTAAAATGTCCCATTAATGGTAGGTAAGTGCAAAAGTCAATACCATTATGATATCTGAAAACATAATAATGTTATGAAATGTCAGCTATGATAGGATGGCTTGCCTGTGCAGCAAGGCTTCAAGCTCAGGACATGTCTCTATTTGTTAAAAGGGCGATTAGCAAGTAAAACAAACTAGCACTAAACTGGGACTTTTTCCATGACCTGATCAGAAGTATTGAAACAATTAAAAACAGAGTAACTTGCTTATTATGGAATTCAGTTTTCTAAAATTTAGCTACAGAAATTCTTTCTTTCTTTATAAGTATTACTCTTAGAAAAGCCCAACCATAAGCCAAATGTAATAATCGAGACGCAGGAAAGACATTTAGAAATATGGAAATATAATATAGTGATAGGAGTTGTATTTGGGTCTCTTCTCCACTGCCTCCTTTCCACTCCTCCTAAGAAGTGAAAGGCCTCAGGATATGGAAGGCTTCCAGAACTATCTGTATTTTAATTCAGTTTCAGCATGTTTGATTACTACAATGACCAGCTGTGCCTTTTTCTTCTTTAAGATTTACCATTGTATTAAATATTTAAAAGATCAAAGAGCTTGAATTTTCTTTCTTCAACTGTATTAAGCTCATCTTAGGCTATTTTGCTTGTAATAATGTAGCCTACATTCTCCTTTTCTTTATCAAATTATCATCTGTGACCTGTCAGAAAGACTGAAAAATCCAGGTTTTTTTTTTTTTTTAATTTCTTCACTGAGATCTCAATAATATATATTTTTTTTAATAATTTGAGATTTGGACTTTTTTTTAAGTTTATTTATTTGAGAGAGAGATCATGTGGGTAGAGGGGCAGAGAGAAAGGGAGAAAGAGAGGATCCCAAACAGGCTCTGCACAGGCAGCAGGGAGTCCCACGTGGGGCTCAAAGTCACAAACAGTGAGATCATGACCTAAACTGAAACCGAATTTGGATGCTTAACCAGCTGAGCCACCCAGGCGCCCCACAGTAATCTAATTTTTAACAATAATAGCTAACATTTATTAAGCAATTACTTTGTGCTAGGCACATGTTCAAATTGCAGGTACTAACTCAGCAATCCCCATTTTCAGATGAAGAAATCCACAGTGCTTGACTACACATCCCAGCTCCACAATTTACTAGCTGTATAATCTTGGGCCAATTATTTAATCTCTGCACCTCAGCTCCTCATTTGTAACATCGTCATAGTACCTACCTCATGGAATTGTTGAGATAAGACAATATTTTCCTGTGTTATTGAACAGAACTGTATAGAGCTATATCTCCTGTTAACTATACTCAGTTTGCCCATTAGCTCAATTCAAAAGTCAAACCTTCCTTGTTTTGTTTGTTTGGTTTGGTTTGGTTGCAGTTTGGCATCAGGGAGAAAAATATATTCTATAGCTTGTGAAGTTCTTACAATGGGACTGAAGAGAAGAACACACTTCATTTTAAAACAGTGTCAATAATTTAGTGCGTGTTCTTAGAGAAACCATTCACAAAATGAAGTCTCTTTAATCAAAGCATGGTTTCAAATGAAATGTTTGGAAATAAAGAACTTTAAAGAGAAAAAAGAAAACTATGCGTCTTGAGCCCTGTGTGGAATGTTCTCTTGTGGTGTGGGTAGTGCCCTAATAACTTTAAAAATGAAAATGGAACTGTTCCTAGAGGGACTAAAAGTTGAGAACATGCCCAAATATTTCATCCATTTAGATACATGAAATATTTATATAGTACAACTTGGTGATTTGGAAAGTTTCCATCCATTTAGGCTATGATGTCATGAATATCACATATGATATAATATAAATAACAATATTTAAGCATCATATTCTTTGAACCATAATGTTCATATAAACTGAGTCACATTCTCCAGAAGTAATGAACATAGAACATAATTAACTCACCACTGTGCTCATTAATCAGATGCCAGTGTTTAAGTCTTGTTTCTACAACCCAGATTACCTAGCCATCTGTAGATACCCTTAGATCTTCTCAAACTGATAAAGTCTCTGCTTTGGAAGCGAGTTTAGAAATAAAGGTCAAATAACTATTATTACTTTGTAGCCCCAGCTCTGCTTCCCTCTAATTACCTGAGTTTTTACAACTAATTAATTAACATTGAAGATTTCCCTCTTTTGTTTACATATTTATTGTCTCTGGAAGCCTCTCCTGTATATCCCTAAAGCACACATATGCAGTGTAACTCTCTGTCATGTAGACTACCCACTACCTCTGACTGGACCCTGTACTTCCAGTTTCTCGCTGGCTTACTGAATTCCTTATCCTCAGAAGGCAGACAAAACGCAGCCTGGGCTACACATGTGGAGTTCACACTGCAAACTATGAATGTAAACAGAAAGTTCTTTGTTAGGAATGTGATCACTTTAACAATTAGAGGATCAAAAACTCTTACATTCACAATAGGCAACAGAATTTTTTTTTAATTTTAATTTAATTTTAATCTCTACTTTCAAAATAGTCCTTAAATATAATCTTGACTTTACCATATAAATTTTAATTGGGTTCAATTCCACCCTCAAGTCCTTAGCATTATGTCAAAGTGCTCCCTAAGGTAATAGAATTTCTTAGAAATCTAGTGAGCCTCTTTAATGAAATAGATGTCCACAATCCCTTATCTGCAATTCTAGAAAAAGCAGAAACATTTTTGTAACTTATTTGAAGGCAGACTTGACCTGAGCTTTGTTGGTGACAAAAGCTGACTTGACCTAAGACTATTTATAGTTTTTATTTATCCTACTTAGTGTGAATATTAGTAAGTTTGCTATAGAAATGTGAATGTATTGGGTTACTGGATGCTGATCCACACCTTTGCTGGAAATGTTTCATAGTACACAGTATAAACACTGCATTAGTTTTCTGAAATCCAAGAAACTCCCATTATTAAAGCACAGTTGGTCCGGAGTTTCACATAAATGGTTGGGAACCTGTATACAAATATACATAAGAGATAGAGGGAAGCTAGACTTTTTTTTTTCTTTCTGATTCTTTTAATGTTCCTTTGTCACCCATCTCCTTTCTCCCCATCCCTCTCTTCTTCTTTTCTTCCTCCCTCTTTTAACAAACATTCAATAATTATAATCCAACCAGCAATGTCAGATGTGCTAGGAGTTCTGTTCTTAATATATATATATATATATATTTTTTAACATTTTATTTTTTTTTTTAAGTAATCTCTACACCCAATATGGGGCTCAAACTTAACAAACCCGAGATCAAGAGTCATGTGCTGTATCGACTAGCCATCCAGGTGCCCCTCTTAATACATTTTAATTGACCTTAATAAGTTCTGTAGTTTATCATTTATAATGGAATTCATAACAGAATCTAAGAGAAACACTATTCTTTTGTAAAATTTTTGCTTTGCCTCTGAAAGGTCACTTGAGTTAATATTGCAACCCTGTTATTAGGTCATTTTATTTTCTTCCTTCTGAATTGCACATTGGGTAATAACCTCACAGCATAATAAAATTCAGTTGAATTTATCTTTAGACAGGTACAGTATGAGAACTATGGCAGTTGCCCTATTCCATACCTGTAGACCAGTCTGAACATAAATTATAAGTGTTATTTTTTTATCATTTATTTTAGCTTGGATTTTTTTTCTTTTTTTTTTTTTTTTTTTTTTTTTTAGCTAATGCTAGTAAAGACTAACTTCAAAAACAGATACTGTAGTTTTGAGAGAGAATTGCAGAATTCATAATGCAGGCTATGGAGAGTCTTGGGTAATAACTAAATAAATACATAAAATCTTTTTAAAGTGAACAAATGAAGACTAGAAAAACCTTACCTGTTTGCTGTGACTGTAATTCATCTGTTTCTAATGATGGGAGTCTAGAGCTTAAAATGAGAGAGAAAAAAAAATTGGACTTTAAAAGTATAATCAATTTGTGTTCAACAAATCATTGGCATAAAATAACTAAGGGATTATGTTTTAGATTAAAATATCTATATAGTGTACAGACCTTGTTTGATCCTGATTTGAACAATTACAATTAAAAGAAACCAAAACCCAGAGGCATCTGGGTGGTTCAGTTGGTTACGCATCTGAATCTTGATTTTTGCTCAGGTCATGATCTTGCAGTTCATGAGTTGGAGCCCTGCGTAGGGCTCTGCATTGGTAACGCAGAGCCTGCTTGGGATTCTTTCTCTCCTTCTCTCTCTGCTCCACCCCTGTTTGCGTGCGTACTCTCTCTCTCAAAATAAATAAATAAACTTAAAAAAAAAGAACCACACATCTTAGACCACTGGGATCTCTAAAAGAAGTGTGCTTGAAGTAAAGCCATTCATACTCAATGTTTTTTTCTTATTAGTCTTCATTCCTCCATCCTTGAGATTCAAGGCTTTCAAATGCCAAGTATATGCTGAAAATAATCTAAATCTATATTTTTATCCCAGACTTTTCCCATAAACGTCACACTCATATCCAGCTATTTACTTGGCATCTTCACCTGAATGTCTAATCTGCATCACAAACTTAACACGTACAAAAGTGAGCTCTGAAACTTCTTCCCAACCAGTTCCTCAGACATCTTTTCCATCTTAGTTAATGGTAACTCCATCCTACCAATATCTCAGGGCAAAGAGCATCCATATCAGCAAATCCTTTTGGCCTTCCTTCAAAATAGTTCCAGAATCTGATTAATTCCCATCTTCCCCCAGCTACCATTTTGGGTCAAGGCATCGTAGTTCCTTGCCTGGATTATTGCCACAGCCTGCTAATTGTCTTTTTGCTTCTACCCTTGCACTTCTGTATATTCTCACAGCAGCAGCCAGAGTGGTCAGATCACATTTTAACTCAAAACCTTCTGGTGAGCTTTTCATTTCAGTGTATATTATCAGTGCTTTTTTCTCTGATGTAGAAGATCCTCCATAGTTTATCTTGTATTTTTTCTTCCTCTCATTCTCCTTGGTATTCCTGGGACATCCTCCTGCCTCAGAATGGTTTCACTTTCTGCCCAGAATGTTCTTTTCTATATCTGCATGGCTTAATATCTTAACTTCCCTCAGTTCTTCACTCAAATGACAAGCTTTTGACTTTTTTTTTTTTTTTTTTTTTAATGTATACCTTTTAACCTCTCTGGTAATCATTAGCCCTCCTTGAGTTATTTTCCTCTATGGCATTAATAAACATATATTTTATTTCCTTATTTATTGTCTCTCTTTTCTAATAGAATGTAAATTCTATGGGGCCCAGTATTTTTGTCTGGTTTGTTCAGTGCTATATCTTTAGTGCTTAAAAGAGTATTTAGCTTATAGTGAGTACTCAGTAAGTATTTGTTGATTGAATTAATAAAAACCCATCACCTACCAATGCCTAGCTCACAATAGACCTTTAATAAATATTTACATGAATGAATGGTTAAATAATCTGGTAATGGCTCATCCTACTCTTTTTCCTAATCTACTTGACTCTCTTGTAGTTTTATTTTCATCTAGCCTGGATTCCACGGTCCATCCCTTCAATAACTCCTTACAGCTCTCAACTCTTGTTCTTTTATCATATCTACCAAGCAAAGCTTTGGCTTCTCTGTTTTTATTCATTGGCTGCTAAGTGCAACCAGGTAAAGCCGAAGATCTGACTCTAGTTCTGGGGGCAGCCAAGAAAGAGAACACCCAGGGCCAGTATTGTCACTAGGAGATAACATATGATTTCATAGCTCCATGCTACAATTCCAGCAGTCCCTTTGCTTTGGTTAGTTTTCTACACTGAAGGGGTATCACTAAAATAGTCCTTTATTCATGATTTAATTCAAGAGCCTCCAATTGCTAGAAATCAAGGATGTATGGTAAGGAAGTACTCACCAGGCTGATTTCTGAGTCATAAAAAGAATGTCTGACATTGACTACTCCCCTTTTAGAATTAGTATCAAGATGGTCATAGGAGTTATTGGAATTGAGTGTTAAAGCTTTATCCAGAGATGGTTAGTGCAGTGATACTAACATTACTGTGTATGGGAATTACCTGCAGAACTACAGTTTCCTGAGTACATTCTGAAAGAAAGTCAATCTTTGCAGTATGGTTACAAATGGACTTGAGTACTAAGCATTTTGAAATAAATCACAAGGACTGCTTCATTGAGCCCATGAGACATTTAGGCAAGAAGTCTTCCATCCAGTTTATTTCCATCTGCACACATGTTTCTTTCTCTTGACTTCAGTGGACTTGATGAAGCATCTGAAAGGTAATTACCCTTGCCTATTGGTTGCCCACTTCCTCCTGTACCTTCAACCTCTTTACTGGCTCTTTCCCTCAGCATGTAAACACAAAGCTTCTTACATACTAAAAATCAAAAGAAAGATCATCTAACCCTCACCTTGAAATTTGTCATCCTAATTTTACTCCTTCAGTTACCAACCAAGCTTCTAGGAAGTAGTCAACTCTTAAGATTCTGTTTGCTTCTGGGGTGCCTGGGTGGCTCAATCAGTTAAGCATCTGACTTTGGCTCAGGTCTTGATCTCACAGTTTCATGAGTTAGAGCCTACATCAGGCTCTGTGCTCTGTGCTCCCAGCTCAAGGCCTGGAGCCTGCTTCAGATTCTGTCTCTCTCTCTCTTCCTCTCTCTCTCTCTCAAAAATAAATAAACATTAAAAAAGTCTTTTTGTTTGCTTCCTGCCTTGCGTCAGTTTGTTTTCTTTCCTACGTGACTAAAACTTCTTTTGATAATGTTACCTATGACATCCAGATAGGCGAATCCATATGCTCTTATATTGTATGACTTCTCTGTTATTTGAGACTGATGATGATTAATAACAATTATTGCGTAAGAACTTCATATACATCTTGTTTAATTCTTGCTAGCTTCTTATGAGATAGGAACTGTTAATAATTTGTTTTGAGAAAAAAAACTGAGCCTAGAGATGTTAATTGGCCCCAAATTACAGAGCTGGTGATTTGAACCTAGACAAACTGACACAAAGATCCACATTTTTTTTTTAATTTTTTTTTTCAATATTTATTTATTTTTTGGGGACAGAGAGAGACAGAGCATGAACGGGGGAGGGGCAGAGAGAGAGGGAGACACAGAATCGGAAACAGGCTCCAGGCTCTGAGCCATCAGCCCAGAGCCTGACGCGGGACTCGAACTCACGGACCGCGAGATCGTGACCTGGCTGAAGTCGGACGCTTAACCGACTGCGCCACCCAGGCGCCCCAAAGATCCACATTTTTAATCTTTGTTCTACAAATCTCTTGTTTGAAACTTCTCTTTCATCCTCTCTAACAACAATCATCCCGTTTTCTTCATATTTTTCTGGCTGTTTCTTTGCAGTTACCTTAGTAGGCTCTTTTTTCTCCTCTTTTATATGCTATTTCCTCTAGGTCTTTATATTTGGCTCTTTTTCTTTATATGCTCCTCCTGAGAGACTTTACCCATGATTTTGTCTGTTGCTACCTATTGATCATTTCCAAATCTGTAAGACCTCTATTAGTTTCACACTAAGAAAACTATTGAGCCTTTAAAAATTCAAAATAAATCATTGTATGCCTCACTCTGAAGTTTGTCAATGCTTCCCCATAGGTTTCAGTATAAAATTTTTTTTTTAATTTTTTTTTCAACATTTTTATTTATTTTTGGGACAGAGAGAGACAGAGCATGAATGGGGGAGGGGCAGAGAGAGAGGGAGACACAGAATCGGAAACAGGCTCCAGGCTCCGAGCCACCAGCCCAGAGCCCGACGCGGGGCTCGAACTCACGAACCGCGAGATCGTGACCTGGCTGAAGTCGGACGCTTAACCGACTGCGCCACCCAGGCGCCCCGAATTTTTAAACTGTTTTGCAACTCAAAAAAACAACTTTTAGCAGTGCCTGGCTGGCTGATTCAGTGGAGTATGTGACTCTTGATCTGGGTGTAGAGATTACTTTAAAAAAAAAACAAAAAAACACTTTTATGATCTGATTCCTATTTACTGCTATAGCCTCCTTTCTTTGCCCCCCCCCCCTCTTTAGATAATCTGCAGAATTTGAAAGCATACTACTGTTTTATATCTTTCTTTTCACATACGTTGTTTCCTTTGCCTGGAAGACCTTAACTCTGACCCCTTGATATCTTCTCCATTTACCTTCTTCCTGTTTATTCCTCCAGAATGATTCAAAAGTCACCCTCCCCACTCCAGTCTCAGAATTGTTTCCATGCTCTTTCTGGTCTAATTAAAGCGTTTTGGAATCCCATGGTACTTTAAGCCATTATAACATTTAACACCGTGTGTTGCCATCATTGATTTATTGTCTCATTCACAGATACTGAGTTTGTTTGTTAATATCAGGTTTCATGCCTTATTTAATTTTTTTATTTCAGAACTCAGCATATAACTTACTATGTAAGAGGTAGTCGATTAATATTTAAGTAGTGAGTTCATTTATGGATAAGTTTGAAGTTTATTTAGTAATCAGTATGGCCTTAGTTGAGGTTTATGAGGGAGATAAAGATCTGATGACAACTCTGCTTTAGAATTGCTAATTTAGAGGTGAAGTAGATGGGATGTAGTTTATACAAAATTAATCTTTTGTAGTGAGACTTTAGTAGATAACTCAGGAAACCTAGATATAAGTATGTTATACTTATAATGATGGTTGCTAAAGGTTAAAGTGTGTCCTCACCAAATTCATATATTAAATCCCTAATGTCTAATACCTCGGAATGTAACTGGATTTGGAGATAGAGTCTTTAAGATGTAATGAAGTTATAACTGGGTTCAGGGTGTCCCCAATCCTGTCCTTATGAGAAGAGGCGATTGGGACAGACAAAAGATCGTGGGAAAACAGAGGGAGAGGACGTCCATCTACAAGCTGAGGAGAGAGTCCTCAGAAGAAAGCAACTGTGCCGACACTTTGATTTTAGACTTCTAGCTTCCAGAATTGTGAGAAAATAAATTTCTAGTGTTGAAGCTACCCCGTTGGTGGCACCTGTGATGGCAACCCTAGCAAACTGAAATAGTAACCAAACATAGAAGGTTAATGTTCAACCTCATTAGTAATTACAAAAATGTAAATTAAAACTATAATATGATTTCATACTTACTGGTTTGATATCAACCCTATCAATACCTACTACTGGCATTTGACACAGCAAGGTCTTTTATGCTACTTGATGGAGTATAGGTTGGTGTAACCACCTTGGAAAGAAATTTCGCTTTATCCAGGTGTCCAGGCTATGCGTACTGTATGACCCAGAATTTCTATTCAATTATCATGTATGCAAAACGTTCATAGCAACATTATTTTTGTTAGTAAAAAACTGAAAACAATCTAGATTCCTAGATTCCAACAATGGAATCCTAATCAGTAGTAAAAGTGAATAAGTAACCCAAATGCACATGAATGACTCACAAAATAATTTGGAGTGAAGAAAGCAAGTCACAGAAGCCTATTTACAAAATAATTACTCTTTTAAAAACTCAAAAGTATGTATACCCACAAAAAATGAGGGGAAAGAATGGACGGTAGGAAAAATGAGACTTGAAAGAAAGATTAATTTGGGAGAAGTTAAGAGTGAATAAGCAACAGTTATTGATGACAAGACTAAGAGGAAAGGGAGGAAAAAAGACAAAGAAGAGAGACCTTGAGCCTGGCAGGTGGAGGAATAGTAGTCCCGTTAATCTCTTTGGAACAGTTAGAGGAGCTAATTTGGAGGAAAAGGTTGTTTTAGGCTTTAGATTTATTGAATTTTATACCAGAGGATAGTATTGAAGAAAAAAATGGACAATACATAGTTAAAAATTGAAAATCTAGTATTTGGAACAAGGCTATCTCAAGGCTGGAGTGAGATTTAGGAATAATCTGCCATAAGGTGATTAGGTGAAGTCTTGATAGCAGGTGCATTCTCCAATAAGAACTGGATATAGAGAACACTAGCTTTAGGGGAACGGATGGAGATTATATGAGTAAAAATTCTGACCCTGAGTGTCATTCGTTAGAGTTAGAAGGGATGATGTGATGTAATCAGAAATTAAGCCAGAATTCTGATAAGTGAATTGTAGTGGAGCATATTATTCCAGTGCAATTCTGTCATATGTTAACAGTAAATTTGAATAATTGATCCAGAGTGATTTTGTCACTTGTCTATAAGCCAGAATTCCTTTATCTTATGTAAAAAGGTCTCCATTGTTTTGCATATTAGTCATTTTTATTTATGGCAGTTACACAAGAGAACTGTGTAGTTAATTAAAATTAAAATTGTAGATATAAAAACTATACCTTGAGAAACACATTTTATAGAGTTAGTTGGATTGCAACAGAATGAGAAGCCCAAACCACATGGTTTGAAATTAAATTCATGAGTTCTTGCAAGTCATGCTACTATTTAAGCTATAAGCAATAATCTAATTTAGTTGTCACAATTATGTGAAGTAGTTTGAAAATGATATAATGAAAAACAGTATTCAATATGAATATTTCTGTGTCATTGCTTAGTGTTTTAGATTTGGGTTTTAGATTTCTTGAATTATTTATTAGATACAAAAATTAGTTGTTTTTAAATATTTTTCTCTTAACTTTTTAAAAAAAATTTAACTTATTTATTTTTGAGAATGTGAGTGTGAGCCAGGGAGGGACAGAGAGAGAGGGGAACAGAAGATCCAAAACAGGCTCTGTGCCGACAGCAGCAAGCCTGATGCAGGGCTTGAACTCATAAACTATGAGATCATGACCTGAGCCAATGTTGGACGTTCAACCAACTGAGCCACCCAGGTGCCCCCAAAATTAGTTATTTTTAAGATTGAAATGTTGTATAACACATTTCAAAATGAAAATTGGTAATATCAAAATCATTATTAGAACAGAGTAGTTTAAGTAAAATTTTGACCATCTATGGTCAAAAAATTGACCAGCTTAATATTAATCTCAATACTCAGTTGAGATTATTGTTGGAGGTACTGGAGTATTGTTCCAATAACTGGAAATTATTGTTGCAACTACTCAGTAGGTTTATTATGCTGCTTTTGTGGCTTGTGGGGTTGTTTGGGCTTACTCTTTTCGTTTATTTTCTCTAGAATCAAAGTTGATTTTATACACATTAGTATAGAATGACTCCTGCTACTTTACTTGACCAGCATATAAACTTACCCAAAACTTTTAGATATTGTAGTTTTTAAGAAAAGACAAGGGAAGAAGATAGACCTCACTTTCACCTTCAGTATTCTAGTAGTTGCTGAATAAGTAATGTTTGTTACCTTCTGCTTTTAATACTTCTAATAGCCAGCTTCTTGCTTATCAGTTAGATCATAAAGGTACATACTGCTTGGTCATGAGAATGCTAAATGGTGGAAAATCAGAAAAGTGGCAGCAATCTCTTTAATGGGCTGTCACTGCCTTGCTTATGTTAGTACTTCACTTCGGAGTAGAGTGAGCTTTGATCAACCTTTCTGGATCATCTAACACTACATCCCAAACCAAATATTATAAAAGCCACCTCAGTGCAAATCGCTTTGCCAGTTAAAACATGAAGTGATAGGTTTGTAAGAAGCTTGAGGTCTTGAAGCTCGAGAAAGACAATGATTAATTTACTTAGAATGTTCCCTGTCTTGTAAGATTTCTTTTCAGTGGTCTAAAAACAGCATCCAGAAAAACTCAGAAGTGTAGTAAGAGGGCTTGCCGTGTTACATATTTTTCAAAATCTATACCCTGGTTATATTAGTTTTCTCTTGCTGTATAACAAATTAGCACAAGATTAGTAGCTTCAAGCAACACATGTTTATAATCCTACAGTTTCTGTGGGTCAGGAGTCCAAGTGCAAGTTAACTGGGTCCTCTGTTCAGAATCACATCAGGCTGAAATCAAGGTGTTTGCCAGGGATAAAATCTTATTTGAGGCTTGGAGTCTTCTTCCAGGCTCACTGGATATTGGCAGGATTCAGTTCCTTGCAGCTGTAGATCAAAAGGTCATGTCTACTTGCTGGCTGTCAGCTAGGGTCTACTCTTAGCTCATCAGTGTTACTCTTGTGTCCTTGCCATATGGCCCCTTCCACAGGCAATTCAGAACATGATTTTTTTCCTTCATCATAGTCAGCAGGAGAAATTTCCCTGCCTTTGAATCTCCCTACCATCTGCTCCAACAGAGTCTTCTTTAACATAACCCAGTCAACTGAGAGACTGTCCTTTGATACTGATAGGTTCCACCCACACTCAAGGGGAGGAGGAGATTATACACATCTGGTATATCAGAGGGGCAGGAATCTTAGACAACACCTCAGAATTCTGCCTAGAATTCTAGAATTCCAGAAGCACCCCAGTCTGCTTTCTGGTCTCCAAGTATTCATGTCCCTCCACCCCATACACACAAAGAAGCAAAATCTACCTGTTCGTGTGGTTCCCAGTGTTCTCATCCTATTGAAGCATCACCTCAAAGTCTAAAACTTTATTTAAATCATCTAAATTGGATGTAGATGAGGCTCCTGTGTATCATCTCTCTGTGAACCTGTAAAAATTAAAGAGTATCCCAACATAAAATGGTGGTAGGGGCATGGGGTAATTATTGTAGACATTATGGTTCATAACAGGCAAGGGCAGGGGCCCCTAGGTGCCTCATTCGGTTGAACATCTGACTCTTGATTTCAGCTCAGGTCATGATCCCAGGGTCGTGGGATTGAGCCCCACATCAGGCTCCATGCTGAGCATGGAGTCTGCTTAAGATTCTCTCTCCATCTCCCTCTGCCCCTCTCCCCTTCTCACTCTCTATAATAATTTCTTTTTTTAATTTTTAAACATTAAAAAAAAAAACAGGCAAGGGTAGAATAGGTTAAAAAAGGAGTCACTGGTCCATAACAGTTCTGAAATCCATGTTGGCAGACTCCAACAGGGTTTTGGTTAGGTTTCAAGGCCTGGGAACTGCCCTTCATGGCTCTCAACCCTGTCCTTTCAGTCTTGGTTCCAGCTTCTGGAACAGTCTTCCTTTTCTAGGAAGGTAGCATATGTTTGCAACTGCTTAATTTTATCAGCCTCCGTTTCACCAGTGGCCTTTGGGATGAGTCCAGCAACCTCTTTCCATTTTCTATTCCTTCTGTTTCCTTTTAGTTCAAGCTGGCAGTGTTTATGCTGAAACACTTTTCTCTAACTCTGGGTTTTGAGTGGATTTTTCAGGGATTCACTGTATTAGACAAAAGCTACACTTGCAATGTTTTCAAGAAATGAAATAATCTTTTTGTGTCTTTGCTCTTGCTGAGATGGCTAATAGACAACTCTAAAGTTTACCAGAGACCCTTAAAACATTGAAAGTGTCCTTTGTGCACTAAATTCTTTGGCCTTTGATCTTTCTGAAATTTTACCAGAAGGTTATCTTTTGCTCTAGTGTGTTTTTGGCAGCCATTTCTGATTTTTAAATCTTTTGCTATCTGGAGAGGCTGGGCATTTTCATCATCTAGTCCTGTTTCCTGACTCCTTAATAGCTATTTCCTCAATTTGTCACTTTCCCCTTGCATTTTACTATAAAGAGCCAAAGTGAACCAGACGGTGCCTTCAACACATCACTTGGAAATCTCCTTAGCCATATATCCAGCTGTGTCACTGATAAGATCTGCTTTCCATATAACTATAGGACATAATGTTGCTAAGCTTTTTGCTCCTACATAACAAGGATTCCCCTTATTCCAGTTTCCAATACAGGCATATCCCATTTTGTTGTACTTCACTTTATTGCACTTTGCAGATACTTGCATTTTCTACAAATTGAAGGTTTGTGGCAACCTTGCCTCAAGCCAGTGTTTTGGTGCCATTTTTCAAACAGTATTTGCTCACTTTGTGTCTTTGTGTCACGTTTTAGTAATTCTTGTAGTATATCACATCTTAAGTTATTTTGTTATGGTGATCTGCGATTGATAATCTTTGATGTTACTATTGTAATTGCTTTGGGGTGCCACAAATGTGCCAGTGTAAGACGGTGGATCGAAAAATGTTGCATGTACTCGGGCTGCTTTACCAACTGGCTGTTACCCCATCTCTCTCCCTCTCCTCAGGGCTCTCTCTCTATTCCCTGAGATACAACAATATTGAAATTAGGCTAATTCATAACCCTACAGTGGCCTTTAAGTGTCCAAGTGAAAGAAAGAGTCCCATGTCTCTTGCTTTAAATCAAAAGCTAAAAGTGATTAAGCTGAGTGAGGAAGGAATGTCAGAAGTCAAGATAGGCCAAAAGCTAAGTCTCTTGTGCCAGACACTTAACCAGGTTGTAAATGCAAAGGAAAAGTTCTTGAAGGAAATCAAAAGTGCTGCTCTAGTGAACACAGGAATGATAAGAAAGTGAAACAGCCTCATTTCTGATATGGAGAAAGTTTTAGTCGCCTAGATAGAAGATCAAACCAGTCACACAACATTCCCTTAAGCCAAAGCCTAATCCACAGCACAGCCCCAATTCTCTTCAATTCTCTGAAGGCTAAGAGTGGTGAGGAGTCTGAAGAAGAAAGTTGGAAGCTAGTAGAGGTTCATGAGGTTTAAGAAAGGAAGCCATCCCTATAACTTAAAGTGCAAAGTGAAGCAGCAAGTGCTAATGTAGAAGCTGCAACAAGTTATCTAGAAGATCTAGCTAAGATTACTAAAGGTGGTTTCACTAAACGGATTTTCAATGTAGACAAAACAGACTTCTATTGGAAGAAGATGCCATCTAGGATTTTCATAGCTAGAGAGGAATAGTCAATGCCTGACTTCAAAGCTTCAGAGGACAGGCTGACTCTCTTGTTAGGGGCCTAAGGCAGCTGGTGACTTTAAGTTGAAGCCAATGCTCACTGACCATTCTGAAAATACTAGGACCCTTAAAAATTAGAAATCTAATTTGCCTGTATTTTCAATGAAACAACAAAACCTGGATGATAGCAAATCTATTTACAATATGGTTTACTGAGTGTTTAAGCCCTCTGTTGAGACCTACTTGCTCAGGAAAAAAGATTCCTTTCAAAATATCACTGCTCATTGACAGTGCACCTGGTCACCCAAGAGCTCTGATGGAGATGTACAAGATTAATGTTGTTTTCATGACTGCTGACACAACATCCATTCTGCAGCCCATTAGCCAAGGAGTGATTATGACTTTCAAATCTTATTATTTAAGAAATACATTTTGTAAAGCTTATAGCTGCCATAGATAGTGATTCCTCTGATGGATCTGGGAAAATACGTTGAAAACCTTCTGGAAAGTATTCACCTTTCTAGATAGCATTAAAAACATACATGATTCATGGGAAAAGGTCAAAACATCAACATTAATAGTAGTTTGGGAGAAGTTGATTCCAACCCTAATGGATGACTTTGAGGAGTACAAGTGGAGGAAGTAACTGCAATTGTAGTGGGAATAGCAAGAGAACTAGAATTGTAAGTGGAGCCTGGGTGTGACTGAATGGTTGCAATCTCATGATAAAACTTTAACAGATGGGGACTTGCTTCTTATGGATAAGCAAAGAAAGTGGTTCCTTGAGATAGAATCTACTGGTGAAGATGCTGTGAAGATTGTCAAAATGATAACAAAGGATTTAGAATATTACATAAATGTAGTTGATAAAGCAGCAACAGGGTTTGAGAGGATTGACTCCAGTTTTTAAAGTTCTACAGTGCTATCAAACAGCAATCCATGCACAGAGAAATTATTTGTGAAAAAAAGAGCCCATCAATGTGGCAAATTTCACTGTTGTCTTATTTTGAGAAACTGCCACAGTTACCCCAACCTTTAGCAACCACCCCCTTGATCACTCAGCAGCCATTATTATCAAGACAAGACTCTCTACCAGCAAAAAGATTACAACTCACTGAAAGTTCAGATGGTAGTTAGCATTTTTTTAAGCAATAAAAATGTTAAGTTAAGGGTTTTTTTTAGATATAATGCTATTGTACACTTAATAGACTACAGTGTAAACATAACTTTGATCTGCAGTGGGAAGCCAAAAATTTCATTTGACTTACTTTATTGTAATATTCGCTTTATCCAAGGTGGTCTGGAACTGAACCTGTAGTATCTGTGAGGTGTGCCTATAACATGCCCCTCATTTCCTTCTGAGTCCTCACCAGCAGCATCCAGATTAAGATCCAGATGTTTATTAAAAATCTATTCAATGTAAGTTAGGCTTTCCCTATCACACTTCTGAAAATTCTTGTAGTTTCTGCCCAATATCTAATTCCAAAGCCACTCTCACATTTTTATTGTTAATGCAGCATCCCACATCCAGGTACCACAATCTGTGTTAATTTCCTGTTGCTGTGTAACAGATTACCAGCTTAAAATTTTGCAGCTTAAAGCAACACAAATTTATGATTTTACATTTCTTTGGTCAAGAGTCTGGGTACAGATTAGCTGGTTCACCTTTTCAAGATATCACCAGACTGAAATCAAGGTGTCAGCTGAGACTACAGTATCATTTGAGGCTTAGAGTCCTATGTGAAACTCATTGGTTATTGTTAGAATTCAGTTCCTTGTGGTTGTAGGACCATCTTCTCTCTGGTTGTTGGGTGGAGTACACTGTCCATTCCTAGAGGCCACCCTTTGGTCTTTGCTGTGTGTCCCCTACATAGGCAGTCATAACATGAAAGGAATATTGAGGGCAGTCTCAAAGTTCTGCCTACCAAAGTAATTTATTACAATATAAAGGACAAATATTTTTTTCTTGGTCTTTTATGCTTCATACATATTGGTTTCCTTTAATGGCTGACCATTCTGATACGCTTTAAGTCAACATTTCTTGAAGAAGACTAGCAAATACTCTAAAGCAATGATCTTATCAAGAGTCAGTAGGTGGGGAGGAGGGGTGATATAGAAAGGCACTGCTCAAAACTGAAATTCTACCACTACATTACTTTCTGTTGGTAACTCTCAGTTGGTGAGAAGAAATGTAACGTTGAAATTAGGGATTTTTCCTTCCATTTACTTCTCTCCTAAGTTTAAATGACATCTAGAGAGTGAAGAATTCCACAGTTTTTCTTCTTGTTTTTTGAAGCTGTCGTCTGAAAGCAGGGAACAGGCATATATGATTTCTATTTAGATAAGTGGTTGACATGAACCAGAGAACCAGAAAGGCAATTTAGACTTGTGTTTGTTTTAGTTTCTCTTCTCTCACTGGAAAAATGTAATGGAAAAGTTGACAAATATTAAGCACTACTCCAACTTCAATAAAAATGTTTAGACACATGCTGTTTTCTATCTTGAGGCAACATCCAATTAAAATTTCACTGAGTTTTATCTTTTTCTCCTTAAAATCCCAATTCTTCCTCAGTCTTTCCTAACTATATTAGGCAATAATGCTTTTTCTCTACTACCTGATCTATCTATACCTACACCCTAATAGAAAGAAATAGGAATGTATTTTTTTAATTAGCTTTTAGTCTTCTAGAGTTATAATAGTGCTTTTATTGTTTCCACTTCGTATATATCGGTCTTGGTGTTGACCATTCTAGATTAATAGATAAAAGAAATACTTTCACATGATTTAGCATGTCCTCTAACTATTGTAATTATCATTTTGGATTTAAATGCTTAGGAAATTAGAAGTTAAGAGAAAAACAACGGATTGCTATCTTGAGTAATGGATTTTTAAAACAATTGTGTTATCAGTTCACAAATTCTAATTTCAATAACATCTAAGTGGCATCTTAGATACGCTTTGGCTGTTTGAGGAGAGAAGATCTTAGACTTTAGCCATAGAATTTGGTTTCGTTAGCCTTACAGCTTTTTTTTTTTTTTTTTTTTTTAAATAGGAGAAGTTTCCTTTTAGAAAACACATCTCTTTTGTTTTTTGTTTTATAAAAGCATGTGTTACCTGAAGTTGGGGCTTGTTTTTTTCTGACAATAAAAAAACATTCAGACAGCTTCATGGGACAAAGAAAGGCAGTGCTGTCTCACTTTTGTCAGTTTAGTTTGTTTTTTCTCTTGTAAACAGCATTGTTGAGGCATAATTGACATATGTATAAAAAACTATACTTATAAAGGACACAATTTAATAAGTTATGAAATACAGATGCATCTGTAAAACTCATCATCACAGTAAAGGTAATGAACATATCCATCATCTCCAGACATTTTCTCATGTCCCTTAATAATCACTACCACATGCTTCTCCAAAGAGCAATGCCATCCTCAGGCAATTGAACTATTTTCTCTAACTATAAATTAGTTTGCATTTTCTATAATTTTTTACATGTGTAATCATAAATTATATACTTTTTTTGTCTAGCTTCCTTTATGCAACATGATAATTTCGAGATTCATGTTGTTGCATGTATCAATAACAGTTCATTCCTCTTTATTGCTGATTAATAATCCATTGTGGAAATACAATAAATTTGTTTATCCATTTATTTGTTGATAGACATTTGCTTGTTTCCAGGTTTTGGCTTTTACAAATAAAGCTGCAATGAAGATTTGCATATAAGACTTCATATACATATGTGGTTTAATTTCTATTGGGTAAATACCTTGGAGTGGAATGACTAGACCATATGGTTGACTTAAATTTAATTTTTTAAGAAACTTTCACCAAATATTTTTCCAAAGGGTACCATTTTACATTCTCACTAGCCATTGTTCTAGTTCCTTGTCATCTTTGTCAATACTTAGTATGGACAGTCTTTTTCATTTTAGCCATTCTGATAACTATGTAACAATGTCTCATTGTTCTAATTTTCATTTTCCTAATGACTAATGATGTTGAGTATCTTTTCATATGCTTATTTGCCATCCGGATATTTTCTTTGACAAAGTGTGTATTCAAATATCTTGCCTATTTTTTTTAAGTGGGATTGTTTCCCATTATTGACTTTTGACAATGCTTTATATATTCTGAATAAAAATCTTTTATCAGCTATGTGATCTGCAAATATTTCCCTTTAATTTGTGTCTTTTTCCCTCCATTCTTTTAGCAGTTCTTTTCAAGAAGCAGAGGTTTCAATTTTGATAGATTCTAATTTATCATTTTTTTCTTCTAAGGATCAAACATTTGATATTGTATTTAAGAAAACTTTATGTAACCCAGGATGATTTTCTGAGTTAATTGATTTTTTTTTCCTAACTTTGAAAAAATGGCCTCTGGGGTATTATTGTATGCAAAAAAGATTATTAAAATTATTTTTAAATTTGTATTAAATTAAAAATTCTAAAACCTAGTTCTTAAGATTCTAAGGTCAATTTAATTACTTTATTGTAGAAAAATTTAAGTCACTTTCAAGGAGTTATGTAATTGGGTATATAATTTTAAAACTTTGTTAATTAAACTTTTAAAAATATTTTAAGCTTCATTCATATTTTTAAATATTAAATATTAAATAAAAAAATTTTAAGTATTTCAGTTGTCTGACAAAAAAATCATCTTCCTGATTATTTAAATAAATCTGATGAATGAAACCTTACAAGTATGCTAAGATTAATTTCTTTTATATGTTCCAGTGGTATTTGATACATTTTAAAATACAAGTCTGAACTCATTTTCTCAATTACATTATTTAAATTGATATCAAAGACCAGATCTATTATTCTAACTGACCTATTTCTCCTAAATATTAGAAACACCTAAAATACCAAATATGTACAGATTCTTTAATTAAAAAAAAATACTATTATATGGGCTTGCATCTCTTAAACTTTTTATAAACTTCATTGTGAATCTTTTGGATCAAAAGATACTTATAATTTTGGAGGTTGCCTTCTCAACTCATTATGATTTCTTTTCTTTTATTTTCTTTTTTTTATGTTTATGTATTTATTTTGAGGGAGAGCTTGAGTGAGCAGGGGAAGGGCAGAGAGAGGGAGAGACAGAGAGAATCCCAAGCAGGCTCTGCACTGTCAGCACAGAGCTCGTCACAGGGCTCGATCCCATGAACTGTGAGATCATGACCTGAGCCGAAATCAAGAGTTAGATGCTTAACTGACTAAGCCACACAGGTGCCTCTCATTATTGTGTCTTAAAGGCCAACGAAGTCCTTAGCTAGGATGGTGAGTAGATCTTTGCCCACACAAAGAGCTCTGTAGTGGCACACACAGAGCTCTATTTTATAGTTGTTTTGTTCTTAAAATAGGGTAATCTTGTAGCCCTATTTCCTTAGAATCAATTTAAACAAACCTAATTCATTAGTCTAACCCCAGACGGATTGTTACATGACTTGATTGGATTCAGTTAATCTGTTTACTATTTCAATCTTTTTGGAAACACTTTTCTATGCTTCCTATTTTTGAGTGCCACAAATCCCTCAGGATTAAAATGACATCTGTTAGAATCCTTCTGTGGCTTTTCTGACTGGGCACAGTTTTAAGGTCATGACCTAATATTTGTGTTAACCAAAAACACAAAGATTCTGGTTATGTAATATAATTAATTTTTCTTATTTGAAAATCTTCCCTTAACCTTCATTATCATGTAGCCTACCACATTCAAGGAAACAAGTAAATAATACAGTTATGTTAATTGTAAAACAGAACCTCTTTGATGGTAAAATAATGCCAGTCATACATCTATACCCCAAATTGTCTAGTACTGTGTCTAAAGGAAACAACTGAAGTTAATACACTTTTAAGAATTTTCATGACAAATTGTTTCCTTCATCTATTGGTTGACTTCAAGCTTTTTTTCCTCCACTTTTCCACTTTTTATTTATTTTTTATTTGCATTCTTCTTCTACTTCTGCATTTCTTTCATTCCCTTGTCTTCTTTCAAAAATTTTTTTTACATATTTTATTTTTGAGAGAGAGACAGAGACAGAGACAGAGCACAAGTGGGGGAGGGGCAGAAAGAGAGGGAGACACAGAATCCGAAGCAGGCTCCAGGCTCCAAGCTATCAGCACAGAGCCTGATGCGGGGCTCAAACCCGCAAACTGTGAGATCATGACCTGAGCCGAAGTCAGTTGCTTAACCGACTGAGCCACCCAGGTGCCCCTCCCTTGTCTTCTTTCAGAGATAGTGATATGGAAAGCCATAGTAAAGGTGAATAAAAATAGAGAAAACTGATAAGGATAGTGATGGCAATTGTCAAACATGGTGATGGTAGATAATTTTAAATTATTGTGTTGTTTGATTTTTAGAAAGCTGTTTTAGCAATACATTAAGTTTTGAGATTGGATGATTTGAGGGGCGAGGCAGTTTTAAAAAGTCTTAAGCTTTTTTTCTAGCAAGCTGTAAATTAAAAATATCAAATCTATTGTGTTAGCTATATAATATTGCTTTCAAAAATAGTGTTCCTTCTATGTTTTGAAGTTCTAACGAGTTCCAGCTAGAGATGCATAGAGATCCTACTTCACTGAATAGACAAATACTTTCTAATAAAAATTAACAGGAGACTAATATATAATTCAGCCTGATTGAGTCAAACAACAGAAGTATAATCAGTAATCTTTATAAGACAAATCAAGCACTGAAAAATTCTGTTGTGTTCAGAAGTTACTTTTACTTTTTCATTTTCTTATAGGAAGTAATTATATATTTATTATGGTGATTTTCTTTCTTTTTTTTTTAAATTTAAATTCTAGTTAGTTAACATACAGTACAATATTGGTTCCAGGAGTAGAATTCAGTGATTCATCACTTACATACAATACCCAGTGCTCATCACAGCATATGCCTTCCTTAGTGCCCATCACCCATCTAGCCCATCTCCCACCACCTTCCTCCATCAACCTGTAGTTTGTTCTCTATCATTAAGGGTCTCTTGTGGTTTGTTTCTCTCTCTTCTAGCCCCGCCTTTCCCATATGTTCATCTGTTTTGTTTCTTAAGTTCCACATATGAGTGAAATTATATGATATTTGTCTTTCTCTGATTGACTTATTTTGCTTAGCCTAATGCATACTAGCTCCATCCACATCATTGCAAATGGCAAGATTTCATTCTTTTTGATGGCTGAGTACTATTCCATATTATATATATATATATATAAACACCACATCTTCTTTTTCATTTCATTAGTCAATGGACGTTAGGGCTCTCTCCATAGTTTGGCCATTATTGAAGAAAATAATTATGTTTTAAAAACCAATTTCTTTAAAACTAAGTATAAACCTGTATCTTAAGTTTTAGAACTTTGTATATGATACAGATCATTTGCTTTACAATGGAATGCATAAGGTGTAATCATAAGCAACTTATTTTGTCTCCTTCCTTCCTTCCTTTCATGAGGGAAGTTCTTCTCTTGCCTCTATGTAGAAATTCAGGTCCATAATTCTCTCCTTACAGTCACTTAAGAACTACAGTCACTCAGGGGCGCCTGGGTGGCGCAGTCGGTTAAGCGTCCGGCTTCAGCCAGGTCACGATCTCGCGGTCCGTGAGTTCGAGCCCCGCGTCAGGCTCTGGGCTGATGGCTCAGAGCCTGGAGCCTGTTTCCGATTCTGTGTCTCCCTCTCTCTCTGCCCCTCCCCCGTTCATGCTCTGTCTCTCTCTGTCCCAAAAATAAATAAAAAAACGTTGAAAAAAAAATTAAAAAAAAAAAAAAGAACTACAGTCACTCAAGTTGAAAATACAAGGTCAATTCCATCATTAAAAATGCCTAGTTAGTATATTAATCAACACTTCAGTCTTCATTCAAAGCTATTCCTTCCCATAGCTACAATTAGCTATAGGCGGGAGGCAATGTGCTTAGCTTCTCCTTTTGTTACTTATCTCCTCACCCACTTGCAAGTTGCTTTATCTGACCCAATTAGGATTTAAACTGGGGGAAGGAAGGAAGATAGAGAGGCAAATAATTTTTTTTGCCTGACTTGTAACTCATTTTGAACTTGATATGTGCTTAAGGCTAACTGTTTCTCTTATATGTACTTTAGTGTGTTCTTCAGAGACCTTCCCTGGAGCTGTACTTTCTGTGACACTTCAAAATATGATCCCTTCTACTAGCCAGTACCTAATTCTTCTTCTACTTCCTTCTCCTTCTCCTGTCTTCCTACCCCCTCATCCTTCCTGTTCATCCCTCCTACCCCTCTCCCACCTTTCCCCTCCTGATGGTACTCTGGGAACCACAGGAGGTACTCTGAGTAGGGTTACTTTTTTTAGACAGCTTTACTGAGATATAACTGACATACCATAAAATTTACCCTTTTAAAATTTACCTTCAGTGGTTTTTAGTATAGGTACAGAGTTGTGCAACCATTGCCACAACCTAAATTTCATAACATTTTCATCTGGGTAGAATTTTGTTAGCTCCAAGCTGTTTATACCCCACCCCAAATACAGCATGCTTCCTCACTCTGAGTCTTGTATGCTCTCTCCTCTCTGGCTGCTGTCTCAGAATGACAGCCAAAACCTGTAGATTCCTGAAGTATCAGGCACCAGTCTATGGTGTCCTCCTTTTGGTGAACTCCCTAACACCGGGGAAGCGCTCCTGGGGGTTCCATTGAGGCCTCTTTTGCTGGCTAGATGTTAAACAAAGGCACCTTCCTGCATCCCTTCTACTTTGAGGGAGACATGAAAATCAGTACAACTATCTTCAAAGAAATTCCTCATATGTAATGTTCTCTGTACTCTTTATATATTATGTGTAGGCTTTAGAGCTATCTAACCAGTTCTCAGACATATTACTTTGGAAATTTGCTGCAGGGTAGACTTACTCACAAATCCTGTTGGGTATCTGATTCCTAATAGTATCTTGACGCATCTGTTGAAACTTCCAATTCAATACAGTATTTTACGTAGAAGATAATAGCTCCTATCTCTTAGAAAGGAATGAAGCGTATTATTTTTTAAAAAATAAATATGCTGCCATTTAATAAAGTGAATATGAAACTGAGAGTTTTTTTGGGGAAGAGGTGTTTGAATAAATAATCATTTCTATACAAGCTAAGTAAAAATGACTTTGGCTTTTTCTAAGCAGTATCTTCTGTCTTCCCTTTTAACTACCACATTGTTGCACTTAAGTACACACCCCTCAAGGTAGACTCTAAGCGTAAAATGCTATAGTAAATATTTGAAAAGAAAAGTAACAGGACAAGGCTGACCTCATTTGTAGCTGGAGTTGCTTTCTTTTCACTCTGGGTTAAAGTATCATAAATGTAATTTAAAAGAAAATATTAGCTATTCTTGTTAGTTGAGTAAACAAAATCAACTTTTCTCTAAAACAGCTGTTTTTTGTTGGTTAATTTTAAAATTTAATGGTTATAATTACAGAAAATAAGCATTTAACATTTTTCACTCCCTCTAGCTTCTTTGCTAAACCCATCTGCTTCTACCTACCAGTAGATACACATTATGCTCAAATTGGTTAGTTTGGATAGAAATCTTAGTGATCATTGTAAGGAATAATGTTCTTTTCAAGGAATGTCAATGTAGGACACTTTATATAGATGATATCGACTCCCCCCACCCCCTGCCTGCATAACGAAAATAGAATTATTGAACACCGTAGAAAACCTTAAAATTTATTAATATTATCACCCACTTAATTTAATGCCATTGAAAAAGATTGTCCCTACAAAAATGTCACCACAGAGTCAACCTCCTGATTTTTTATTAATTCAGCCTCTACAGAGTTAGATTACAAAGCATGTTTACAGGAATAACCCTTTTCCCTGCCATAGCCACCCCAAAATGGCAATGCTGTTACTATTATTATTACTCCCATGTCACGGATAGAAAACTGTGGTTAGAGGTGAAATGGTCTTCCCAGGGGCAAATGGTAAGTTGGCAGCAAAGTTGGGTCTGGAAGTAGTTGAGTCCATCAGTGAAAAATTTTATAGTTATACTGTATATATTGAAGATGTAGAAATCAATTAGTGAGTAGAAGAAATGTGTTCCATCTTATTTCAGCTTCATGCATCATGGCTGTAGGAGCTCTTCTCTACTCTTTTTTACCTGGGATGGATAGGATGAAGCCTGGAAGTATAATCTGAAAGGCCTTCAGTTCTGCTCTGATTTAATTAATCATCCACATTTTGGTGCCTCCTGGTACCTTCAAGTCTCTCTCTTCTGCCATGAAATAGTCACCACCTATTTTCCAGTTCAGGCTCTGAAGCTGATCCTGTTGGGCTAGGGCAAGTAGTTATTTTCAGATTTTTTTCCCTCTAATTCTTTTATCCTCCATGAGTTTAAGCTGTAGGATTATGTTTAGATTAAAGGCCATATTGAGAAATTAGGTAGATAGGAACCTCAGTCTCTCATCACTGATGTAGAACTTTCACCACTACAAATGCAGTGCAAGTTGATGATATGTACCCCTTCTGTTTCCTTTGTTTCTTAGGTAATATGCACGTGTCACTAGCTGAGGCCCTGGAGGTTCGGGGTGGACCTCTGCAGGAGGAAGAAATATGGGCTGTATTAAATCAAAGTGCTGAAAGTCTCCAAGAATTATTCAGAAAAGGTAAGTTTTTTTTGTTTTTCAGGGGTTTTTGTTTGTTTGTTTGTTTTTCTGTTTGTTTTTTTTTAATCAGGTAGCTGAAAAGGGCAAAGTATAGAAGGAATACTTCCCCTTATCTTTCTTTGGGCTAAAAAAAGCTCAGATATCTGAGCTTCAATATCTGAGAACATCTTCTATGTCCCTGATACTGTGCTAGGTGCTGAAAGTATAATGGTGATCAAAACCAAAAACATTCCCTGTCTGGAGCTTGTAATCCAGTGTAGAAAATAACTATTAGTAAAATACTTATATAAACAAATGCGAAAAATGGAACCATGACAACAGCTACAAAGGAGGGGATTCAGTGACTCTATGAAAACCCGTAATAGGTTTGACCTGGTCATGGGGAAGAAAAGGAAGGTTCCCTGAATAAGTCATCTCTGAGCTAAGATCTGAAAGAAAACAAGTTAACCATATGAGAAGGAGGGGGAAAGGTTCCTGGCAAAGGGGATAATATGTGCATCCCTGTAACTCTAAATTGGGTTAATGTGGACCGAATAACTAACTAGTTTGTTGCTTCCCTGTAGAGACAGTCACCTGGTCCAAATGACTGTGTAGCATTTTGGAGCTAGAAAAGTTAGGGAGTCACTCTTTGTCCAAACACATTTAATACTATACTGAAAGTCTCCACGTGAAGACTTTGAAAATGGTGTTTGCCATCCATTCACTTCACATGGCCAACTCCTATTTAGAATAGTAAAGATACCAAGCTTCATCTAAAAGAAGAATTAAACTTTAAAATTGATTTGCATGATATAATCAGGCACAGTAAACATTAGAGAAATGGGGGCAGATTTGAGTGTATAGTAATTCTCAAAGTATGGTCTCTGGATGAGGAGCATCGGCATCACCTGAAGCTGGTTAGAAATGCAAATAATGCAGACCCACACTAGACCTACTGAATAAGAAACTCTAGGGGTAGAGCCCAGCAATTTGTGTTTAACAAGTCCTTAAGGATATTCTAAAACGTGTGTTAAAATTTGAGTCATTATACAGTGGAATTGCTAAAGACATGAGCCATGGGAACCTTTTGGAAGGTGTAGGGGTAACCGCTGATTGAGTGTAGGAAGGTCTAGAGAAGAAAGGAAGAATTTTGGGGACAGATGGTAAAGCTTTGTTATTGTTGCTATTATTTTCTAACCCTGGGACAGGGATTTAAAATAGTGTTACGGCCCACCTAATTCTGCTAGAACCTAGATGTTTGAAGATCTTTGATTAGAGTTAGGATTAATCTAAAGAAAATTTATTCATTTTCTCTAATGCCGCTTACCTAAAACCTAGCTATGTTAAGTAGACCTTGTTGTTTTGTTTGCTTCATTTTAATTTTGGGGAAAATTTGGAAGTATAGACACTCTGGAATATAGAGCGGTAACCATGCTCCACAGATGCGGTTGAAGGAAGGGTATGTTGGTGACATTCCTTAGTTAATTAACAAAAGTCAATTTAATATTTAAGAAACAGTTCTTGCTTGTGAGGTAGATCCTCTTACTTGCGTGGAAGATCCCAATAAACAGAGGATGAGACTATTGCCCTTAAGGATTCATTCAGATCAGACAGATGCATGTGAAGAGTTTACTACTTCAAAACTGTGCCAAATGAGTGATTGGGATGATAAGTACTACAGATGTTCAAAGGAAGGAGAGATAATACCTTTTTTTATTATAGTAATGGCAGGATCACTGCCCTGTCCATGATTCATGCAATATAAAGCACCTTCCACACTGTGAATGCTTAAGGAGTTTTCTTCTTTCAAGTTTTGAAATGTTAATAAAGGTTTTAATGTCTGAATATAAAGTACTTGTAATTAAGATACAATTATTGCATAACATATTGGCACATTACAGAGAAGAGACTTACTGGATGTGTTATAAAATTAATTGTGAGGCAGTTATATTTTAAACACTGTTCAGTGGGGGCTGGTTACCATAGGGCCTTCAGTTCAATTCACAGGGTAACATCAGTAATAGAGAGAAATTGCATTTGGCTTCTTTGGCAGTCTGGGAATTGCCAACTATTATATTTGCCAACTGGGAAATTTGTACTTCTTTGGAGGAAATTTATGCTTATTTGATTTAGTGTATCTGAAATCTCTGTAGTTTTTCATTCCTCGTTTTGATAGCACAATGTCTTTTTGGCACAAGTTCATCACCTGTTATAACAAATTGAAATAAAATAATTATTAGTTTGCTTATTTTGTGAATGAATGGTGTTGGTCTTGGTTTTCTATTAGACACCCTTATGAATATAAAACTAAGAATGGTGGAGGGTGGAAGCAAGTAAAATACAATGGTCTTTAAGAAGTTTGTTTTTCTAAAATGTATTTTCTCGGTTTTATCTTTCTGTGTCTATTACGTAAATTTTGGCTCTTTTGGCGTTTTTTCTTCTTGAACTTGTATATTGCTCCTATGTCATTTTCAGTATGTGAGTGCAAGTTTGCATTCTTATGAATACAAGGCTGGAAATAAACATTTCTGCTGGGGGATTATTGAACACAAATCAAGAAAATGTTGTTTCTTTATCTTTTTGAGCCTCTTAGCAATTTAAGTCTTTTAGACTTTTTTAAAACAAAATGTTTGTGGCTGTTATTCAAGAATAATGATATCTAAGCATGACCTTATTGAAAGATACCATATGTAAATGAGTTTCTCTTCAGAGAAGGAAAAATGTAAAACTTTATTATTAAAATGTGCAATCTGGGGCTCCTGGGTGGCGCAGTCGGTTAAGCGTCCGACTTCAGCCAGGTCACGATCTTGCGGTCCGTGAGTTCGAGCCCCGCGTCAGGCTCTGGGCTGATGGCTCGGAGCCTGGAGCCTGTTTCCCATTCTGTGTCTCCCTCTCTCTCTGCCCCTCCCCCGTTCATGCTCTGTCTCTCTCTGTCCCAAAAATAAAATAAAAAACGTTGAAAAAAATTTTAAAAAAATGTGCAATCTATGTTGACTATTTCTTAAAATTTTTTGAGATTTTTTTGTGGCCTTGCATATGGTCTATTTTGTAAAATATTCTGTGGGAATTTGAAAAGAATATATATTTTCTATTTCTAGGATACAAATCAAGTTGGTTAATATTCATGCCTTTAAATTTTTTCTGTAACCATAGTTAACTTTTTCCTGTTTGAATTTATTTTTATTTATTTTGAGAGAGACAGGGTGTGCGTGCACGCAAGCCCGGGAGGGGCAGAGAGAGAAGGAGACAGTCTTAAGCAGACTCCATGCTGTCAGCACAGAGCCTGACACAGGGCTCAGACTCACAAACGGTGAGATCATGACCTGAGCCAAAGTCAAGAGTCGGCCACTTAACTGACTCAGACACCCAGGCGCTCCCATAATTATTTAAAAAAAAAATTTTTTTTACATTTATTTATTTTTAAGAGACAGAGAGAGCATGAGCAGGGGATGGGTAGAGAGAAAGAGACACACACACACAGAATCTGAAGCAGGCTCCAGGCTCCAAGCTGTCAGCACAGAGTCCAACGTGGGGCTTGAACCCACAAACCGTGAGACCTGAGCCGAAGTCGGACACTTAACCGACTGAGCCACCCAGGCGCCCCTCCCATAATTACTTTTTATACTTAATCTGTCAAATTCATAGAGATAGTTAAAATCTCCTATTATAGTAATGTCTATGCCTATCTTCTTACTACTGCCAACATGTGTTTTCATGTTATTTTGTATGGTACATATAATGGCTAATGACTAATTTAAATGGACTGAATATTTTATCAATATAAAATAAGGCTTTTTTTCCCCCTTTTTACTACTTATTGACTTAAATTCTATCTGGTCTGCTCTTAATATTGCTACATCTTCTTCCTTTTCCTCACCATTTACCTAGTATATCTTTTTTCCTTCTTTATTTTCAGACTGTCTGTATTGCAATTTTGGGTATCACTTATAAATAGTAGACAGCGAGATTTTATACTTTTTTTGCCTATTTTTTAATTAGGAAATTAAATGTGGCCAGTGAAATGAAAGTTCTGGAAGAATTTCATTAAGGGTCCTTCCATACTATGACTTTCTATTTGTGTGCTTCTCAGTCCACTTTATAAATTGATTGGGAGGCATAGCTAATGCCAGAAAATAGATATACATTTAAGATTTTAGCTTTTACATCATGGATGAACTCATGCAAGACTCAGTGGTCCTAGATAATGAAAAAACAATTCCATTCTCATGTGCATTCTAGATAATCTTCAGAACTGAAATTATTGCTGCCTTGGAAAATTTAGTTTACAATTTTATTAGTTCCCCAAGACTGTGATTTTTTATTCTTAGTTATGGAACTGTTGCTCTTTGAAGAAACCAGATGTTTTGAATCCAAGGGATTTCAAAGTATTAGGGTGGATGATTGGTTGTTGCTAAAGTTGCTGCTTCATGACTAATCAGAGGAAAAGAGACAATCTTCCTTTATGAATCAAAGATATAAATCCCTTTGTATGTAGTCATTTCTGGTTCCCTATTTATTAAGTAATAATTAGTGAAATTAGTAAATTAGTTACAAAGATAATAAAATAAAGCATTTTGATAAAGTGCTAAAAAACAAACATTCACTGTCTAAATAAAAACATTCAAAGAGTTACCAGCAAGTATCCTTAGAAAATTAAGAAGACTATGTTATATTTCATATTCTTTTTGGGAAACAAATCTGAATAAGGTTGCAGAGAGCAGGGCATATAGACTCCTTTGGCTCTATTTCATGTAAACACTTGCTTATTATATGCATGAGTGAAAATACATTACAACAGATATCTGGGACAAATATCAAATAAACTTCTCTGTTCTTATTGAAAAGTGTTTAAAAATTAGAGTTTTGGAATACCTTTTTAAAAAAGTCTTATGAGAGAATTGCCTATTATTTTATTATCAAAATTAAGTGAAATATTAGTTTTGTTATTTTTTGTTGTTCTGTGGAATTGCTTTCATGAATAAATACTTTCAGGGAAATTTTCTTGCTACTAAAAATGAAAAATAACATACCAGAAACATATAAACTTAGAACCACACATACATATGTTTTTTAATTTATGGAATCAAACTCTTTGAGCTGGAAAGATCTTAACCCATTTCACCTAATCATTTTTTTTTTAATTTTTTTTCAACGTTTTTATTTATTTTTGGGACAGAGAGAGACAGAGCATGAACGGGGGAGGGGCAGAGAGAGAGGGAGACACAGAATCGGAAACAGGCTCCAGGCTCTGAGCCATCAGCCCAGAGCCTGACGCGGGGCTCGAACTCACGGACCGCTAGATCGTGACCTGGCTGAAGTCGGACACTTAACCGACTGCGCCACCCAGGCGCCCCTCACCTAATCATTTTTAGAGATAATAAAATAAGGCCCAGTTTAAATGACTTGTAAGAATATTGGCAGAGCAGAAATAATTTAACTATTTTAAAATAAGTCATTGTGAGCAGTACCTATTTAAAGCCATAAAATTAATTCATGTATACATGACAGTAAAGTTTTAAAATTGATAACTTTCCTATGAGCATATCAACAGAATGTTTAGAGAAATAATATTAGATGACAAAAGTGGCATCACTTCAGATTCTACACATTTTAAAAGAATAATAAGGGAAAGTTATGACCAAAGGTATTGAAAAAATTGAAATGGAAATTGAAATTCAGTGCTGGAATTGAAATGCACACCTTATAGATGAAGAAGATGTATATATGTACAATGAAATATTACTCAGTCATCAGAAAGAATGAAATCTAGCCATTTGTATGAAGTGGATGGAGCTAGCATGTATTACACTGAGGTAAATAAGTCAGAGAAAGACAAACACCAATGATTTCATTAATGGGTGGAATTTAAGAAACAAAACAGAAGACCATATGGGAAGGGAGGAAAAAAGAGAGAGGGAAACAAACCATAAGAGACAGTTATGTTGGAGAACAAACTGAGGGTTGATGGAGGGAGATGAGTGGGAGAAGGGCTGGATGGGTAGTGGGTATTAAGGAGGGTACTTTTAATGAGCACTGGGTGTTGTGTGTAAGTGATTACTCAAACCAATAATGCACTGTATGCTAACTAACTAGAAATTAAATAACAATTTGAAAAGAAAAATATCACAATGGTATTGGATAGATCGATAGCAACATTGAATGCCATATCACAATGGAGTGATGTCTTCAAATTACTGAGGAAGCATTCTTTCCAAGCCAAATCATCAATCAAATGTAAGTATCAAATAAAGACATTTGCAAACTTACAGTGTCTCAAAAAATGTACCTTCTATACACCATTTTTTAAAGAAGCTATTACAAAACAAAGGAACAAACAAATAAACAAAAATGGAAGACCCTGGGTTGAAGGTGCATGATATATGCACAGCCGAGAAGTGAAGGTAAATCCTGGACTGATAGCTGTTCAAAAATCCTAGAACATGTCTAATTTAAACAGCAGGAGAAAAGAAGACTCCATTAAGATGTCTTTCAGGGAAAAAGAACTATTAATCATTTTCAGAGAGGTTTAACAATTCTTTGGAGGGTATAGGAAGGGCAATGAAAATGAAGCAAATGACTACTAATCAGCCTTCTAAAGATATTTGATTTATTAATTTGTGTATACATATTGCTTTCATACAACATTAACTTTAAAATACTCGCACAAGAATGCAAAATGCAAAGATATCATTATATCACTGTATGTTATATCACAAAATTAAAAATAATCTAAATGTCCATCAGTAGGAGTATGATTATATTATGGTACTGCCAAATGAGAGATTACTATGTATCCTTTAAGAAGGAGAGAGAATCTGGATGTGTACTAAATGAGAGCTAGATATATGTTTAAAGGGGAAGGAGGGAACAGGTTCAAAACTTGGCTCCATAATGTGATCCTGTTTTTTAAAGTAAAAAAAATTCTTCTAAATATATATTACCTTTAGCATTGAAAAACAAAAAATTGGGGAACTTTGGATTTTTACTTCCTAATTAAATTTTTTTGTATTGAATTGTTTATAATGAGGATGGCCTTTGTGTACTCACAAAAATCAACACAGATGAATTTTTACGAAGATTACTTTTGAGCATAGAAGTCAATTTTTCCATACTTTCATTTAACAAAATTCACTCATCAAACTATTGTGTTTGGTATTGGAGAGACAGAGATGAATAAAATATATTTTTTGTATTTAATTAAAAAAACAAAATGGACACCTTAAAAGACAAAAACTACCAAAGCCCATTAAAGAAAAGTAGATAACCTGGATTGCCCTATATCTATGAAGATGAATGGATGTATATTTTTAAATGTTCCACAAAGAAAACCCCAGGTCCACATTGTTCCACTAGAGAATTCTAAGAAGTTATAAAAGAAATAATAATAATTTTATATCAAACACTTGAAGAAAATTGAAGAGGATCAAATACTTTCCAACTAATTCTGTGAGGTCAACATTAATATCAGAATCAGATAAAGCCATTAGAGGAAATAAAACTGTAGACTAATATATCTCATGAATGTAGAAGCAAAACTTTTTAACAAAATTTTAACAAATTGAGTCCAATAATATATAAAAATGTTAATATATCATGACCAAGTAGATCCCAAAAATACAAGACTGGCTAACCATTCATAAATCAATCAGTGTAATTCACCATATTTATAAACTATAGAAGCAAAACCACATATTCATCTCAGTAGATGCAGGAAAAAAATTTAATAAAATCTAACATCCATTCCTGATTAAAAAAAACAAAAAACAAAACAAAACAAAAAAACCTCTCTGCCAACTGGAAATAGAAAAGAACTACTTCAACTTGATAAGGGAATCTACAAAAAACCTATCACTAACATCATACTTAATGGTGAAACGATGAATTTTCCCCCCCTGAGATTATGAATAAGTCAAGGGTGTCTGCTATCATTACTTATACTGAACATTGTGCTCAATGTTCTAACCAATGCAATAAAGCAAGAAAAGAAATGGAAGGTATCTGGATTAGAAAGAGGTAAAACTATATTTATTTGAAAACAACATGGTTATCTACATAGAAAATCTGATAGATCTACCAAAAAAGAAATGCATTAGAACTAATAAGTGACTTTAGTAAGTTACAGGACACAAGATTAATATACAAAAATGAATTGTATCTTTACATAGTAGCAATGAACAATCAGAAATTTAAGTTTTTAAAAAGCATATTAAAATGATAAAAGGAGATTAGAAGATGGTGGGCAGAATAGGAGGACTGTAGGCTCACCTCATCTCATGGATACAACTAGATAACTATCAAATCATCCTAAATATCCCAGAAATTGCCCTGAAGACTGGCAGAACAAACTCCACAACTAAAGGTAGAGAAAAAGCCACATCAAAGAAAGTAGGAAGTGTGGAGACATTACTTGGGAGACAGATTGGCTGCTGCACTGGGGAGGGAGCCATAGTTGCAGAGAAGAGTGAGAAACAGTCCAACACAGAGGGGAGCACACAGGGAAAACAAATCCTCATAGCAATTGGCTTGGAAAGGGAAAGAGCCTGAATTTCATGAGTTCTTGCAACCAGTGGGGTATAAAGCCTGGACTTTTAAACGTCACTGGCTTGGCTCTGAGAGAGCTTGAGCAATATTGGGGCTGCTCTTGGAGAGAAGGTAGGCAAACAGCCTACAAATACATAGCATGGAAAACAATGATCTGAAGAGCACCTGAGGCACACATTGGGGAGGTTATTTACTCATTTTGGAGTGTGTCCCAGAGAGACTGCATTTAGGGAGAGACCCCTCTGAGAAAAAAGGAACTGACTGGCACCATTTTGTGCCCCTGGCACTAGGCATAAGCACAAGGCCAGCTGCAGGAAGAGCTCAGGGCCTACATTCACTATCTAACTTGTTCACAGCGAGCCAACCCCCACCCTATGCTCCGGTGGAACCACCGCTCCCAGTCACATTGGCCTTAGTCCCAGCACAATGGGCCCGTTCTCCCAGAACACTGGCCCAAACCCCAGCCAATTCCACATTTCCCCACACGAGAGTTTTGCAGAGCCTCAGTTCCTGCCATGGTGGCAACAGGTTTTATTTCACAGACAAGAGCACATCTGGTTACAATGTACCACATTCAGACCAGAGACCAAACATGCCCACAGCATTCAAAGAAAGCCTCTGCAGACAACTGGCCTGAAGGACAAAGTGTCCAGGACAAAACATGAGAGTACATGCTGCCTACATTGGAAATATTCCCAGAAGAGCCAGGCCTTGGGAAACATGAGACATTACATAGCAGGGCACTCCAGGACCTCTTCTTTATAAGGCCATTATCCTTAAGAACAGGAGACATACCTGACTTTTCCTAACATAGAGAAACAGGCACAGACTTACACAAAATGAGAAGACAGAAAATATATCCCAAATGAAAGAACAGGACAAGGCAATGGCCAGAGACCTAAGCAAAACATAAAAGTAACATGCATGATAGAGAATTTAAAATAATGGATCATAAGGATACTCACTGGAATTGAGAAAAGAGTGGAAGATACTCTTTCTTGACACAGAGATAAGGAATAACATAGTATAGATAAAGGGCTCAATAAATGAGATGAGAAACATGCTTGATGGAATGAACAGCAGGCTGGAAGAGTAGAGGAATGAATTAGAGACCTAGAAGAGAGTAATGGAAAGTAATGGAACTGAACAAAAGAGAGGAAAAAGAATTATACAAAACAAGAATAGACTTAAGGAACTCAGTGATTCCATCAACTGTAATACCATTCTTATTATAGGAGTCCCAGAAGAAGAAAAGACAGAAAATAGGGCAGAAAATTTATTTGAAGAAATAATAGCTGTAACTTCTTTAATCTGGGGAGGGAAGCAGATGTTCAGATCCAGAAGGCACAGAGAATTCCCATCAAAATCAACAAAAGCAGGCCCACACCAAGACATATTGTAATTAAATTGCCAAAGTATGGTAATAAAAAATTCTAAAAGCAGCAAGATGAAAGAAAACAGTAACTTAAAAGGGAAACCCCAGAAGGCCAGCAGGAGATTTTTCAGCAGAAACTTTCTGAGCCAGAAGGGAGTTGCATAATATATTTAAAGTTCTGGGTGGCTCAGTCGGTTGAGCCTCTGACTTCGGCTCAGGTTATGATCTCACGGTTTGTGAGTTCGAGCCCCGCGTTGGGCTCTGTGCTGACAGCTCAGAGCCTGGAGTCTGCTTTGGATTCTAGGTCTCCCTCTCTCTCTGACCCTCCCCCATTCATGCTCTGTCTCTGTCTCAAAAATAAATAAATATTTAAAACAAAATTAAAGTGCTTAATAGTAAAACTCTGCAGCCAAGAATACTCTATCCAATATGATTATCATTCGGAATAGAAGTAGAGCTACAGAGTTTCCTAGACAAACAGAAACTAAAGGAGTTCATGACCACTAAGCCAGCCCTGGAAGAAGTAGTAAAGGGGACTCTTTAAATCAAGAGACCAGAAGTGGCAGGATAAGGTGTGAAACATAAAAGCAGTAAAAATGAATATTTCTGTGAAAAATCAGTCAAGGAACTCACAAAATAAAAGGATGTAAAATATAAGAACATATACCTAAAAATGTTGGAAGGAGAGGAGTAAGGAATGGATTGCAACTTAAACAACCATCAACTTAATATAGACTGCTATGTGCAAAAGAGGTTATATACAAACCTAATGGTAACCATATATCAAAACCCCCTAATCTGCAAAGAATAAAGAGAAAGAAATTCAAATATATCACTAAAGAAAATCTACTAAACATGAGAGAAAGACAATAAAGGATCAGAGAAAATCTTTGGAAACAATCGCAAACAAGTAATAAGATGGCAATAAATACATATCTATCAATAATTACATTGAATGTAGCCAGAGTAAATGTTACAATCAAAAGACATAGAGTGACAGAATGGATTAAAAAAAAAAAAACAAGACCCATCTGTATGCTGCCTATAAGAGACTCATTTTAGACATAAATACAGAGGGGATGAAGAAATACCTATCATGCACATGGATGTCAAAATAAGGCTGGAGTACTAATACATATATTGGACAAAATATACTTTAAAACAAAGACTATAACAAGAAGCAAAGAAGGACACTATGTATAATAATAAAGGGGGCAATCCAACAAAAAGATATCATAATTGTAAATAGTAATCCAATATAGGAGCACACAAATACATGGAACAGTTAATAACAAACATAAAGGAACTAACTGATAATAATACAGTAATAGTAGGTGACTTTAACACCCTACTTAAATCAGTGGGCAGACCATCTAAACAGAACATCAAGAAGGAAACAATGGCTTTGCATGATACACTGGATCAGATCGGTTTAACAGATATATTCAGAACATTTCATCCTAAAAAAAGCAGAATACAATGTTCTTTTCATGTGCATATGGAACAGTCTCCAGAATAGATCATATATTAGCCCACAAAGCCAGCCTCAACAAATTCAAGATAGAAATCATGCCATGCATATTTTATGACCACAATGCTATAAAACTAGAAGTCAACCACAAGAAAAATATGTGAAGCTCACAAATACATGGAGGTTAAATAACATGCTCCTCAACAATGAATGAGTGAACTAGGAATTAAAAGAAGAAATTAAAAAAAGCACATGGTAACAAATGAAAATGAAAACACAATGGTCCAACACCTGTGGGATGCAGCAAAAGCAGTTCTAAGAGGGAAGTTTATAGCAATACAGGTCTACTTCAAGAAGCAAGAAAAATCTCAAATAACAACCTTGCACCTAAAGGTGCTGGCAGGGGGCTGGGGGACTAAAACCAGTGGAAGGAAAGAAATAATCAAAAACTCCCAAACAAAAGTCCAGAACAAAACTGCATCTCAGGTGAATTCTACCAAACATTTACAGAAGAGTTCATATCTATTTTCAAACTATTCCAAAAATAGAAGAGTAAGGAAAACTTCCAAATTATTCTATAAGGCCAGCAATACCCTGATACCAAAACCAGATAAAGACACCATGGAGCAGGGGCAGGGTGGAGGAAGAGGACTACAAGCCAATACTCTGATGAACAGAGATGCAAAAATCTTCAGTAAAATACTAGCAACCCAAATCCAACAATAGATTTTAAAAAATCATTAACCACAATCAAGTGGGATTTATTCCTGGGATGCAAGGGTGGTTCAATATTCACAAATCAATCAGTGTGATACATCACATCAATAAGAAAAAGGACAAGAGACATGATCATTTCAGTAGATGTAGAAAAAGCATTTGATAAAGTATAATATCCATTCATGATAACTCAGCAAATTAGGTTTAGAAGGACCTATACCTCCACATAATAAAGACCAAATATGAAAAACCCACAGCTAACATCATCCTTAATGGGGAAAAACTGAAAGCTTTTCCGCTAAGGTCAGGAACAAGACAAGGATGTTTATGCTCACCATTTTTATTCAGCAGTCCTGGAAGTCCTCGCCACAGCAATGAGACAACAAAAAGAAAAGGAATCCAAATGGGTAAGGAAGAAGCTTTTTCACTATTTGTAGATGACATGATACTATATATAGAAAATCTGAAAGACTCCACCAAAAAAACTGCTTGATCTGATAAATGAATTCAACAAAGTTGAAGGAAACAAAAGCGATGTACAGAAATCTCTCACATTTCTATACACCAATAATAAAGCAGCAGAAAGAGAAATTAAGAAAGCAATGCCATTTACAATTGCATAAAAAATAATAAGATACCTAGGAATGTACCTAACCAAAGAGGTAAAAGACCTGTACTCTGAAAACTATTAAATACTGATGAAAGAAACACAAGGAAATGACACAATGAAATGACACAAGGAAATGGAAAGACATTCCATGTTCATGGATTGGAAGAATATTGTTAAAATGTCTACAATACCCAAAGCAGTCTACACACTTAATGGAATTCCTGTCAAAGTTCCAGCAGTGTTTTTTACAGAACTGGAACAACTTGTGTGGAACCATGGAAGACCCCTGAATAATGAAAGCAATCTTAAAAAAGAAAAGCAAAGCTGAGGCATGACAATCCCAGACTTCAAGTTATATTATAAAGTTGTAGTAAAAAAACAGTATGGCACTGACACCAAAGTAGACACATAGATCAATGGAACAGAGTAGAAACCTAGGAATAAACCCACAACTATATGGTCCATTAATCTTCAACAAAGCAGGAAATAATACCCAACAGGAAAAAGACCCTGTTTAAAAAATGATGTTGGGAAAACGGGGCAGCAAATGCAAAAGCAAGAAACTAGTCCATTTTCTTACACCATACACAAAAGTAAGGTCAAAATGGATTAAAGACCTAAATGTGAGACAGGAAACTATTAAAATTCTAGAGGAGAGTGCAGGCAGTAACCTTTTTGACATCAGTCGTAGCAACATTTTTCTGGATGTGTCTACTAAGGCAAAGGGAACAAAAGCAAAAATAAACCATTGGTACTACATCAAAATAAAAAGCATCTGCACAGCAAAGGAAGCCATCAGTAATACTAAATGGCATCCTATGGAATGGGAGAATTTTTTGCAGATGACATATATGATAAAGTGTTAGTATCCAAAATATATAAAGAACTTATACACCTCACACCCAAAAAACAAATAACTCAATTAAAAAATGGGCAGAAGACATGAGTAGATATTTCTTCAGGGAAGACCTACAGATGACCAACAGACACATGAAAATATGTTCATCATCACTTACCATCAGGGAAAAGCAAATCAAAACTACAATGAGGTATCACTTCACACCTGTTAGAATTACTAAAATCAACAACCCAAGAAACACAGTTGTTGGTGAGGGTGTGGAGAAAAAAGGAACACCCGTGCACTGTTGGTGGGAATGCAAACTGGTGCAGCCACTGTGGAAAACAGTATACAGGTTCTTCAATAAGTTGAAGATAGAAGTAGCCTATGATCCAGCAATTGAACTATTGTGTATTTACCCAAAGAATACAAAAACGGTAAATTCAGAGGGAATACATGCACCCTTATGTTTATAGCAACATTATTTATAATAGCCAAGATATGGAAGTAGCCCAAGTGTCCATTGATTGATGAATGGATAAAGAAGAAGTGGTGTATATAGCAATGGGATGTTATTAAGCCATAAAAAGAATGAAAATTTGACATTTGCAACAACATGGATGGAGCTAGAGAGTATAATGCTAAGCAAAATAAATCAGTCAGAGAAAGACAAATGCCATACCATTTTACTCATATGTGGAATTTAAAAAACAAAACAAATGTGCAAAGGGAAGAAAAAAAGAGAGACAAATCAAGTAACAGACTCTTGATTATGGAGAAAAAACTGATAGCTACCCGACAGGAGGAGGGTGGGAAAATAAGTTAAATAGGTGATGAAATTTAAGGGGTACACTTGGTGTGATGAGCACAGGGTGATATGTGGAATTGTTGAATCACTATGTTGTACACCAGAGACTAGTAGAACACTGTATGTTAACTAACTGGGATTAAAATAAAAACAGATAATTAAAAAAAATGTAAAGTATAAGTTGTGAAGTAAAAAAATATGAAACCATTAGGAATAAATCTGACAAAAGATGTGAAGACCTGTATAATGAAAACAAAAACGATGTTGAGAGAAATTAAGGAATATCTAAATAAATGGAGAGCTATGCTGTGTTCATAGATTTAAAAACTCAATATTGTCAAAATTCTTTGAATTGTCAAGTCTATAGATTCAGTTGAGTCCCAGCGAGCATTTTTTTGTCAAGATTGGTGAGTTGATTCTAAATCCATATAGAAATTTAATGGACTTAGAATGGCCAAAACAACATTGAAAAAAAAAACATTTTGGAAACTCACATTACCTGCTTTTAAGACTTATAAATTACAGCAGTCAATGGGATATTATAGAGTCTATGAAGAGACCCATATTCATATGCTTGTTTTTAGACAAAGATACAAAGTATGATTCATGAATGGTGCTATAACCACTGGATATCCATTAAATTTTATTCTTACCTCATGCTACAGACAAAATTAATTTAAACATGGATCATAGGTCTAATCATAAAACTTAAAATTACAGAAGTTTGGGGAAAAAGCATAGGAGACCATAACTGTGACCCTGGGTCACAAAGACTTCTTAGACATGATACCAAATGCATGATTCATAAGAGAAAATAGATAAAATGCAGTCCAGAATTAAAACATCTACTCTTAACACATTATTAAGAAAATAACAGAAGTCACAGGCTGGGAGAATATGTTTGTAAATGATATAAGTGATAAAAGGTTTGTATCCAGAATATATAAAGAATTTTAAAACTCAGTAGTAAGAAGAACATGACCCCCCCAAAATGGGTCAAAAGATTTGAATAGTTCGCCAAAGAAGATATACAGATTTCAGATTTCAAATAATTTGAAATTTATTAGTCTCCAGGGAAATACACAAATCTCAGTATCATTAGCCATCAGAAAAGTAATAAGATTAAAGCCACAAAGAGATATTACTACACATCTATTGGAGTGCTTAAAATGAAAAGGTTGGCCATACCAGGAATTGGCAAGGAGTTGGGGGAGCTGGAGCTTTCATTTACCATTAGTGGAGATATAAAATGATATAATTTCACATTTTGGATGCTCTTAACAATTTCTTTAAAAGTTAAATATAGGGGCGCCTGGGTGGCGCAGTCGGTTAAGCGTCCGACTTCAGCCAGGTCACGATCTCGCGGTCCGTGAGTTCGAGCCCCGCGTCAGGCTCTGGGCTGATGGCTCAGAGCCTGGAGCCTGTTTCCGATTCTGTGTCTCCCTCTCTCTCTGCCCCTCCCCCGTTCATGCTCTGTCTCTCTCTGTCCCAAAAAGAAATAAACATTGAAAAAAAAATTAAAAAAAAAAAAGTTAAATATATACTTACCATGTATATTTCTAAGCACTTACCCCCCAAAAATTAAAACCTACCTCCATCCAAAGACTTGCATGTGTATGTTCATCTTAGCTTTATTTGCAGTAGGCAAAATCTGGAAACAAACCAAATTCTATCAACAGGTGAATGGATAAACAAACTGTGGTATGTCCATGTGATAAACACTATACAGCAAGGAAAAGGGGGTAAACTATTGATACATGCAGCCATGTGGATTAATTTCAAAATAATTATGCTGAGTGAAGGAAGTCAGACCATAGAAAACTGTACTGTATGGTGCTAATCTAAAATTCTAAAATATGAAAACTATAATGATAAAGGAGATAAGTAGTTACTTGGGGATGAGAGGTACAAGAAGGGATAGGATGCAGGAATTACAAAGTTTGTGAGGAAATTTTTCAGGGGTGGTAGATAAGTTTATTATCTTGATTGTGATAATAGTTTCACAGATATATTCGTATCAGAACATCAAAGTGTATTCTTTCAGTATATGCAGTTATTGTGTGTCAATTATGCTTAATAAAGCTACTTTAAAAATATATCATTCTGTAACCATTATTTTTAAATTTAGAACTTGCCTTTTTTTTCTTATTCCTTTGAAACTCTGTGTTTTTAAAAGAAAATCTTTTCGGGGCGCCTGGGTGGCGCAGTCGGTTAAGCGTCCGACTTCAGCCAGGTCACGATCTCGCGGTCCGTGAGTTCGAGCCCCGCGTCAGGCTCTGGGCTGATGGCTCAGAGCCTGGAGCCATTCTGTGTCTCCCTCTCTCTCTGCCCCTCCCCCGTTCATGCTCTGTCTCTCTCTATCCCAAAAATAAATAAACGTTGAAAAAAAAAATTTAAAAAAAAAGAAAATCTTTTCTGGGGCACCTGGGTGGCTCAGTCAGTTAAGTAGCTAACTCTTGATTTCTGCTCAGGTCATGATCTCACAGTCATGAGATCAAGTCCCACGTTGGGCTCCTTGCTAAGCATGGAGCCTGCTTAAGATTTTCTCTTTCTCTAGCTCTCTCTCTCTCTCTCTCTCTCTGTCTCTGTTTCTGCCCCTCCCCCCTGCTTGCCTCTCTATCTCTCAAAAAAAAAAATGTTAATTAAAAAAAAATAAAAAATCTTTTCCAGTTGAATGCTGACTCTGCCTGCCTTGGTTTATTTTTCTCTTCATTGAGCAAACAGCAGAAGTAGATTCCCCACCTTAAAAAATTAATATCATCGGGGCGCCTGGGTG
This sequence comes from Herpailurus yagouaroundi, assembly GCF_014898765.1. Taxonomy (NCBI): domain Eukaryota; kingdom Metazoa; phylum Chordata; class Mammalia; order Carnivora; family Felidae; genus Herpailurus; species Herpailurus yagouaroundi. The sequence goes on along the minus strand of NW_024412376.1, from coordinate 96,766,874 downwards.
GCTTGGTCGGTTAAGCGTCCGACTTCGGCTCAGGTCATGATCTCACGGTCTGTGAGTTCGAGCCCCGCGTCAGGCTCTGTGCTGACAGCTCAGAGCCTGGAGCCTCTTTCAGATTCTGTGTCTCCCTCTCTCTCTGCCCCTCCCCTGTTCATGCTCTGTCTCTCTCTGTCTCAAAAATAAATGAACGTTAAAAAAAAAATTAATATCATCTAATTCTAAGAATAGAATCATCTAATATGTATATATAAATTGGTATATTAAGTTTAATATATTAAAATGATTAAAGATATGAGGGGGAAAACAAAGTTGAAGACACTGAAAATTTTAAAAATAGGTAGTGCTACAGTCTGTATTTTGTTTTCTCAAGAGTCATATATTGAAGTCCTATCCCCCAATACCTCACAGTATGATTGTATATGGAGGTGGGTCTTTAAAAGGTGAATTAAGTTAAAATGAGGTTATTTGAATGGGCTCTAATCCAATATGAGTGATGCCTTTATAAGAAGAAGAAATTAGGACATACACACACAGGGCAAAGACTATGTGAGGACACAAGGAGAAGATGGCCACTAACAAGCCAAAGATAGAGGCCTTAACCAGAAACCAGCCCTATTGGCACCATGCTCTTAGATTTCTAGACTCCAGAATTATGAGAAAATTCATCAATTGAAGTTACTCAGGCTCTGATATTTGTAATGGTAGCCTTAGCAAATTAACACAAGTAGGATGGAAAAAAGTTAAGTAAAACATCTAGAAATTAAATAAATAGATCCTAAATTTATAACCTCATAGGAGATCTTTAACAGCAGTTGACACAGATTCTTTTTTCTTTGTAAAGAGGAAATTAGTAATATGGACATAGAACTGAGGAGTTCACCTGGATTTAAAAATACAAGGGAGTTAAGGTTCATGGAAGATTGAATGAAAAGGTCCAACATACCTCTAATATGAGTTCCTAAAGAAAGCTCTAGAGAAAATGAGAAAGAGAACAATAAATGAAAATATAGTAGTAGAGAATTTTTCAGAGTTGATTAAATACATAAATCTATATTCTAGAAGTTTAAATCATAGTCAAAATAAAAATATATCCATACCTAGTTTTGTGGGCTTGGACATACAGGACACAATAGATAAAGAGAAGATTTTTAAAGCCATCAGAAAAGGAAAGATGGATTATTTACAAAGAAAAAACAGGCTAATAGCAGACTATATAGCAGCAACAATAAATCAGAATTTGGTAAGATATTAAAACTGCTATGAGAATGTGTTATAATTATTTTAAAAATAGTAAAATGGAAAATCATTGAAGAATAATAACCTAGAGCAACAATGTCCAATGGCAATACAATATGTCATATATATATAATTTAAAATTATCTAGGAGCCACATTTTAAAAGGTTAAAAAAGAAATAGGTGAAGTTAATTTTAATATATTTTGTTTTATCCGATATATTAAACTGTTCTAATATGTAACCAATATAAAAATATTAATAAGATATACACTTTTTTATACTAATGTAAAATCTGTTTTATACTCACAGCCCATCAGAATTCAGACTCTAAATTTCATCCAAAATATTTAGGTTTTATACAATGATTGATAAAAAAAATTTGTATACTCAAGTTGTTGTGCATACTTTTATTTGTTTGTTTGAAGTTTATTTACTTTTGAGAGAGAGAAAATAGGGGAGGGGCAGAGAGAGAAAATCCCATGCAGGCTCAGCATTGTCAGCAGAGAGCCCAACATAGGGCTGACTTCACGACTGTGAGATCATGACCTGAGCCTAGATCAAGAGTTGGATGCTTAAGTAAGGGAGCCACCCAGGGGCCCTGCAAGCATACTTTTTAAAGTTTCCCAGTAAATGATTAAATATTCATTTTAAAATTTAAATATAATGTAAAATTTAGTTCCTCAGTTATGCTAATCATATTTCTACTTCTTTAAAGCCGTATGTGGCTAATGGCTACTGTACTAGAATGTGCAGATAGAATTTAATGTCCTCCTAAACTGTGGTTGAAGAAACAGGTCAAAACAAAAGCATTTTCACATAAAAAGTGAATATTTACCATCAACAAACATCATTGAGGAAACTATTAAAAGATGTATCTCAGGAAGAAGGAAATGTAGCCCAAAAGGAAGAAGAATACTTCCAGAAGGAATGATAAGCAGAATAATTCATTAACTTGACAGTAACTCTAAATAGGCATTGGCTATATGAAAACATGAATAATAATGATGTCAAATTTAAAATTGTGAATAAAATAATGACATTTAGACTAGGATAGATGATAGAAGGCAAAACAGTTTAAGAGTTTGACTTATGAAAATGGTAGGTTTATTGACCATTTTTAGACCTTGCATAATCAAATATCCTTAAGATTTTGAAGGATAATCACAAAACAAAAAGAAATGTAAAACTTCCAATATGGTAGAACCTCATGCATGAGAAGGGAGACAAAGCACTGAACTTCAAACTGATTTCCTGGTTTTGTAAACCTTTGCAGGAAATATAGAAAGTTCTTATGGATTAAAAGCCTTTGAGTAAATCTTTGTATAGTCTGTGCAGCTTTTAAAAGACCAAATCCTAACTAGTCTCTTTATATCACATTCCTAATTATCCACAATCATAATTTTCTTGATTAACAGGATGTATCAGTTGTCTTGACAAGCTACATCTTGCCTTGCCTTTTTAAAGCCACAATGAACAGGTCCTTCAAGTTAAATGTGTTGGAGACAGACAACATTACCCCATTTTCTCCCTGGAAACAAACTATAAAACATGAAATTAATATCTAGCATTCTTAAAATGAATAATGTCCCTTGCTTAACAAGTATAACCACCCCCCACCCCCAGAAAATACACAGTCAATACACTGTTTTGATTTGAAATTTTTTTGGCTCTAGATGTGACAGACTATTTTATAAGCTTAAAGTCATACAGGGCATCTGGGTGGCTCAGTAGGTTGAGCCTCCGACTTCGGCTCAGGTAATGATCTTGTGGTCCGTGAGTTCGAGCCCCACGTCGGGCTCTGTGCTGACAGCTCAGAGCCTGGAGCCTGCTTTGGATTCTGTGTCTCCCTCTCTGCCCCACCCCCTCTCTTCTCGCGCGCTCTCTCTGTCTCTGTCTCTCTCCCTCTCTCTCAAAAATAAACAAACATTAAAAAAAAAAAAAACGCTTAAAGTCATACATTTATGAAGGAAAGTTGCTACAGATCATGCTTTCTAGCCTCATCCTAGGCTGATAAATACGATTTTACTCACCATATATATTGTTTAAATTTTATAGTTACAGGATTTTTAAAAATATATATTGAGGTATAATATATGTAGTAAAGAGCATTATTCTTTTTCTTTTTTGTAACTGGATGTTTGTACCTCTTTTTTTTTTTAATATTTATTTATTTTTGAGACAGAGAGAGACAGAGCATGAATGGGGGAGGGGCAGAGAGAGAGAGGGAGACACAGAATCAGAAGCAGGCTCCAGGCTCTGAGCCATCAGCCCTGAGCCTGACGCGGGGCTTGAACTCACGAACCGTGAGATCATGACCTGAGCTGAAGTCGGACGCTCAACCGACTGAGCCACCCAGGCGCCCCTGTTTGTACCTCTTAATCGGCTTCACAAGAACATTATTGTTAATTGTACAGCCTGATGAATTTTATGAAAGTACACACCCATGTAACAACCACCCAGATCAAGATATAGAACATTTCCAGGACCTGATAACGTCTCCCTCATGCTTTCCTAGTCAATTATTTTTTTTATAATGTTTATTTATTTTTGAGAGAGAGAAGGATCATGTGCAGGGGAGGGGCAGAGAGGAAGACACAGAATCCAAAGCTCCAGGTTCCAGTGGACAGCAGAGTCCAACGCGGGGCTCAAACCCACCAACCAGGAGATCACGACCTGAGCAGAAGGGGGATGCTTAACGGACTGAGCCGCCCAGGCGCCGCCGCCCTTTCTTTTTGAGTGTAGTATATTAGTTTCAGGTATATAGCATGGTGATTCAACTTCTCTATATGTTATGCTATGCTCAACACAAATGTAGCTACCACCTGTTGCCATACAACACTCTTACAATGTTATTAAGTATACTGTGCTTTTTATTCCCATGACTTACTCATTCCATAACTGGAAGCCTGTATTTCCCACTTCCCATCACTAATTTGCCCACCCTCCACCTCCCTCCCTTCTGGCAGGCATCAGTTTATTCTCTGTATTTATAGATCTGATTCTGATTTTTTGTTTCTTTGTTTTTTAGTTTTCATATATGAGTGAAGTGATATGGTATGTGTCTTTCTTTTTCTGACATATTTCACTTAGCATAATACCCTCTAGGTCATGTTGTCACTAATGGCAAGATCTCATCCGTTTTGTGGCTGGGTAATATTCTGGGGTGTGTGTGTGTGTGTGTGTGTGTGTGTGTGTGTGTGTGTGTGCGCGCGCGCGCGCCACATTTCCTTATCCATTTGTCTATCAGTGGTCACTTATGTTACTTCCATATCTTGGTTATTATAAATAATGCTACAGTAGACAGAGGAGTGCCTGTATCTTTTTGAATTAGTGTGTTCATTTTCTTTAGCTAAGTACCCAGTAGTGGAATTACTGGATCATATAGTGTTTCTATTTTTAATATTTTGAGGAACCTCCATACTATTCTCCACAGTGGCTGCACCAATTTACATTTCCACCAGTAATGCGTGGGGGGTTTCTTTTCTCCACATCATCCCAACGCTTGTTATTTCTTGTATGTTTTAACCATTCTGACAGGTGCAAGATGCTATCTTGCTGTAGTTTTGATTTGCATTTCCCTGCTGGTTAGTGATGTTGACCATGTTTTCATTTATATGTTGGCCATCTGTATTTAGAAAATGTCTTTTCAGGTCGTCTGTCCATTTTGTAATAAGATTGTTTGGGTTTTTTTGGTGTTGAGTTGTATAATTTCTTTTTATATTTTGGATATTAACTTGTTACTGGTTATATCATTTGCAAATATCTTCTTTTCAGTAGGTTGGCTTTTTATTTGTTGATGGCTTCCTTTTCTATGCAAAACCTTTTTATTTTGATGTAGTCCCAAGAGTTTATTTTTGCTTTTGTTTCCCTTGCCTTAGAAAATATACTTAGAAAAATGTTGCTACATCTATGTCAAAGAAATTTTTCCCTGTGTTCTCTCTAGGATTTTTATGGTTCAGGTCTCAATCCATTTTGAATTTATTTTTGTGTATGGTGTAAGAAAGGTGTTTCTTCTTTTGCATGTAGCTGTCCAGTTATCCCAGCACCATTTGTTGAGGAGAGTCTTCCCAATTATTATATTCTTGCCTTCTTTGTTGTATATTAATTGGGCATGTAAGTATGGGTTTATTTCTTTTCCTAGATAATTCTTGGTTACCAAGAGTAATCATTATTATGGCATGTTACATAGATAGATTTTGCCTGAATTTAAACATCATACAAATAGAATCATACAATGTAAATTAAACTCTTTTCTATCTGATTTCTTTTAGTCAACATTTGAGGTTTAACATTCTGTAACTAAGCTTTTTAAAGAAAGCATGCTACAATTAATTCTCTACTCCTGTTCTCAAATATAGAAATTTAAAAGGGGCTTTATGTCTTGTATCATTTAGTAACAGGTTAAGATTTTTACCTTCTCAGGGTGATGTGTATCAGTCATTCTTTATGTTTCCACAAGAAATGTTTCCTTTTGGAAATGGAACTGTTTACCATTCAAACATGCCTCCTTTTCCCTTTTCTCTTTGAGAAGGAAAAGTTCTTGAAAATATAAATAGGGAGGTTATATTTGAGGAGCAGCAGAGAATGGCATTAGTAAATACAAAAATATTTTTCATAAATAGCTTCAGATCATGGTTATGTGGAATCATGTCATCATAATTAAAGGCAGTTTCTCTCTGGAAAACTATATATTTCCTTCTTCTAGAAACTGAAAATATGCAGTAATCTTCATCGACCTTTTTATCCAGTTCTCCAGAGATAAAATAAATGCTAGTCACCCTTGATATTATTAGTTTTCCAGTCTTTGTATAAATTTCAAGTCCTCGAAAGCAATTACAAGTTGCTGAGTTCATTCTTGAAAATGTGTAATCTTTTTTCCCCTGGTTTTATGCAGATAGCCGGAGTAGAAGAAGATGTTTTTTAGGAACTTGGAACTTTGTGTTGGGGGGGGGGAAAGTAAAACCTGCTATCTTATAATGGCCTTTACTATAAAATTCATTTCTGTTGCTAATTCCCTCCATTATACTTTAATTTGGCAAAATATAATGCAGCTACTATGTGATCTACAGAGACTGTCATGAAGTTGCTGGGTGGCAGTAGAAATGCCACTGCTTCAAGAAGATTAGCACTTGGTTCCAAAATTGTTCAGCAAGCGATATAATCAAGGTTTTAAATAGACTTTACCATTCAAGATGCACATTTTTGCAACTACTTGAATGGAATGGTGAAATAAGATATGATTGATGTATTTTAAAAATTTTTTTTTAACGTTTATTTATTTTTTGAGACAGAGAGAGACAGAGCATGAACAGGGGAGGGTCAGAGAGAGAGGGAGACACAGAATCCGAAACAGTCTCCAGGCTCCGAGCTGTCAGCACAGAGCCCGACGCGGGGCTCGAACTCACAGACCTTGAGATCATGACCTAAGCCGAAGTTGGACGCTCAACTGACTAAGCCACCCAGGCGGCCCCGATTGATGTGTTTTAAGAAAGAAACCATTTTCAAGCAAATTTGTCTTTAAGAAGTCTACAGCGTGAAAGATTACATATGTAGGAAATAGTGCTGCTCTTGCCGTTTGGACCCTCCTTCAGGAAATAAAAATTGCTATTAGTCCCAGGATCTTTTGTAGGTACAAGCTGTATGCTTAATGACACATGCATATATCAGACAGGGTAGGGGATCAGAGTGCTCACCACAAGGCTTAAGGAGATACAACACAGATCCTGCGTTTCTAGAAAGTGTTGAAGAAGAAACAGAATGCATAGGAAGTTCATTTGTAGTTTGCTTTACTTTGGGAACAAGAAAGAAAAAAATAAAAGTTAACTTTATTAGGTGGGTAAGGCAATTTCTTTCTAAATGCACAGTGAGATCTTCAGTTTGATGCCATTTATTCAGCTTCTTCCTTATAAATAGAAAAGAACTATTTAGGTCTCACTTCCAATCTAAAGTTATTTATGACAGCCATTCTGCCTTTCTAACACAAAATGACTTTATTATAATTTGGATAAAATAGTTACTTGGTAACGCTTTCTGATTTGCCATATCTCTACCTCACTTGTGGCATAAAGCGGAAAAAAAATTTTTAAGCATTAGGGTAGAATATAAAGGTATACATACTCCTCTCATGATGTTCTTACTATCAGTTAGTTGACATAAAAGTGAGGCAAGCACAAGAAGCAAGTGTATTGAGCCATGATACCATTTTACTGACTCTGTTAAGGGCAGTAGTTCTCATATGTGTGTCGGATCAACTGGTATGGTTATCCGAATCCCCAGGAAGCTTTTAGAAAATACTGTGTAGAATCCTGTGCCCTGTCTCCAAAATCCACACCAAAATCCTGTGACTTAGGAGACAGGAGGCTTGTGTACTTTCTTAATTACCCCAACCCTCCTAAGGCAGATACTTCGTAAATTTGACTTTGTTTCAATATTCCGATTAACAAAACTGACACTTCCTTTGGATCATAGTTGGAAAAAATAACTGAAAATAATAAAGATTGGAGAATAAAATAAAGACCCAGAGTAATCTCTCAGTAAATAATTTAAAGTTCCAAAGAAAACTTTAGTTTTTTTGGAGGATTTTTTTTTCATAATGAAGCTCCAAAATAACCTTTTTTTGGTGACCAGCAAAATGTAAATTGATAAATTATGGTCATAACAGAACAGGGCAGAAGGACACCTTTAAAAGATTGCAGACCTGTTGGAATTGTAAACAAGTTCATTTTTTTCAAGTATCGCGATTGTATTATTATGATAGCATTATACTTGATCGCTAAGAAATTCATAGTTCATATCCTTAAATCACTTACATTCTAGAAAAAAATGTGTAAAAACAGTGTTACAAAAGCATTTTTTCAGTATTTTGACATAAAATTTTTGGATTTGCAGGGGCTTTTTTGTTTTTGTTTTTTTTTTTTTAATTTTTTTAAAAGTTTTTGAGAGCATGCAGGCAAGGGAGGGACGGAGTGAGGGAGGGAGAGAGAGAGAGAGGGAGAGGGAGAGAGAGAGAGAGAGAGAGAGAGAGAGAGAGAGAGAGAGAGGGAGAGGGAGAGGGAGAGGGAGAGGGAGAGGGAGAGAGAAAATTCCAAACAGGCTCCACACTGTCAGTGCAGAGCCCAACTTGGTGCTCAATCCCACAACCCTGGGATCATGACCTGAACCAAAATCAAAAGTCAGAATCTCAGCCAACTGAGCCACCCAGGCACCCTGGGTATGCAGGTTTTATTGATGAGCATAAAGAAAGTTGGTGGAGGGGCGCCTGGGTGGCGCAGTCGGTTAAGCGTCCGACTTCAGCCAGGTCACGATCTCACGGTCCGTGAGTTCGAGCCCCGCGTCGGGCTCTGGGCTGATGGCTCAGAGCCTGGAGCCTGTTTCTGATTCTGTGTCTCCCTCTCTCTCAGACCCTCCCCCGTTCATGCTTTGTCTCTCTCTGTCCCAAAAATAAATAAAGGTTGAAAAAAAAAAATTAAAAAAAAAAAAAAAAAAGAAAGTTGGTGGAAAAAATAAACACCAAAGAAAAATGAAAAAGTAGGAACTTAACATATGAAAAGAATGAAGTGGGCAGCTTCCTCAGAATAAAGAATGAAAGAAGATGTGATAGGAACTGCTACTATTTCTTTCATGCTGTTTGGATGAGGTGGCCCGGAAATTTGCTGAAGTAGAGAGCAAATTCTTAAGACCAGTTTCCTTCTATACATATTGTCTAGCCATATATGCCCTGTTGCCTTTAATAATCGTAACCAATTTAGTTTTACTAATAGATTCTCTACATACCACCTTTGTTAAAATCAGATATCACTGGTGTTTTGTTAACAAGATGCATGATTTGGAATTACCTCAAGAATCTTGCACATACATAACAAAACAAAACTACTAGAAGTCTAATTGATCAGATGCCCTACCAAGATTCCAGTGGTTGTGGTTTGGATAGGTGGCTTACATGTGTTTAGTGTTTAAAAGCAAAAGAGAAAAACGAATGTGTGTACTTGTGTGAGTAAGTGTCATCATTAAGAAATAAAAATGCCTTTTTTTTCCTCTTCTAATGAAAAAAACCTCATAAAAATACATCAATTAGAGGGCCTGTCTGCATAATTTCATTTTATTGGCATGCTATAAAATTCTGTTACAAATAGAAATTTCTCAAACTGTATGCTGATACCATAGTTGATATGTGTACATTCAAATTAACATCATCTAATAATTCATGTCATACCTTAAGGCAATCAATTTCACATGAGTAGTTTACTCAGGAAGTACAAAGTGTATTGATTATAAATTTGGGTTTAAAAAAATTTTTTTAATGTTTATTTAGTTTTGAGAGAGACAGAGACAGAATGCAAGTGAATTAGGGACAGAGAGAGAGGGAAACACAGAAGCAGAAGTAGGCTCCAGCCTATGAGCTGTCAGCACAGAGCCTGATGCGGGGCTCAAACTCAAGAGCTGTGAGATCATGACCTGAGCTGAAGTTGGTCGCTCAATCGACTGAGCCACCCAGGCGCCCCTGATTATAAAGTTTTAAACTAGGTTTCCTAAATTTGAGGTCTATGCTAACTAGGAATACCATATAATAAATAAAACATTATAGAAGGTAGATTCCCCCAAGGAACTAAAGAAAAAAATAATATTTTATGATACCTTGTACTTTAAATCATCTCTATTTCTTATGACTTCTAGGTAAGAGATGCCAAAAAATTCCTAAAAATCTAATATTTTCTATTCTTCTGAAATTTACGGTACTTCTAATACAGGCACCTTCTTCCATTGGAGAAAAAAAAAAGCTAATAGGTGATAGAAGATGAACTTAAAAAAATTTTTTTAATGTTTATTTGTTTTTGAGAGAGTGGGACAGTGTGAGCAAGGGAGGGGCAGAGAGCGAGGGAGACACAGAATCTGAAGCAGAGTCCAGGTCTGAGCTGTCAGCACAGAGCCTAACGCAGGGCTCGAACCCACGAACCATGAGATCATGACCTGAGCCGAAGTCGGATGCTTAACCGACTGAGCCACCCAGGCACCCCGAGATGAACTTTAAATAGTGTCTTTTTATTAGATGTACTGTCTACATCTGATATCTTCAGAGAAAAGACTTATTAAATAATAACAGCTACCACTTTTGTGTATGTGCTGCCAACATGAGCATAACAGCTACTACTTTTGTATTGTACTTTCTGTGTGCCAGGAACAGTTCTAAGGGCTTTTTCCATGAATCCTCACAACAACCTTACCTACCTGAAGAAGTTGAGGCACAGAGAGGCTAGGAAACTTATTTAGGATCACAGTATAAGCTGTAAAGGTCAAACCTAAGATATTAACCTAGGGATTCCGGCTTCAGTCCAAACTCCTAACCATTATACCATACTTCTGCTCTTAAATAAGACTACATCCTAAATTAACAGTCAGATACTAAAAGGAATGAAATGAAGCTTACAGCTGTCTGGTATGTTTCTAAGTCTCCTGGTTGAGTTTAGAGATTTTGATGATTAGCAAAGTCTGGGACCTATTGCACCAGAATATAAATTCTTGAGGACCAAAGGTTTGTAGGCATTTATTAAAAGAAAATATACGTGATGTAAACATTAATGTCTTTGAAGACACTATCATTATTAATGTACACTATATAGATGTCTTAATTCCCATTATTTACACAATTTGTTCAAAACAGGATTGCTGTTCTATTCTGATTCATATTAGAAAACCTGAAGTTTTGGGGCGCCTGGGTGGCTCAGTCGGTTGAACGTCCAACTTTGGCTCAGGTCATGATCTCATAGCTCGTGAGAGTTGAGCCCCGCGTCAGGCTCTGTTCTGACAGCTCAGAGCCTGGAGCCTGCTTCTGCTTCTGTGTTTCCCTCTCTCTCTGCCCCTAACCTATTCTCATTCTGTCTCTGTCTCTCTCAAAAATAAATAAACATTAAAAAAAATTTTTTTTAAAGAAAAACTGAAGTTTTAAAAAAGTAGTGACAAAATTTATGAGGTATCAAATTTTTAATTGGGAATTGATCTATAGGATAGACTGTAATTTCCAGTAAATCTTAAATAATTTATCACAAAGTTTTACTAATCAAGAAAATGTTGAAACATTCTAAACCAATTATTTTTTTCTGTTTGTGCATTGTTATACCAGATGATTTATCTAACAATGTCTATATTTGTATGCACATATGAACTGAATTTTTTAGAGAATTCTGTTTTATAGAATGAGTTCGTGAAATTCTTTGGAGTTTGGAACAGTGACCTCTGCAGAGATTTTTGCCAATCACTCTAACAGAACATTTGGAAGTAGGACTACAATTTCTGTATATATATTTAAATAGGGAAAGGGATTTTTCAGGTCAAAATGATGTTGTTGTTCTAAGTCTTTAGATGATTTCCTGATACTTTTATTTAGTTCTGTTATCGTTTGTGTTACCAGTTATGATCATTTCCCTCTTAATGCCATAATTGAAAGGCTGAAAAATAAAATGAAGGGGACAATAGAAAGTAAGCTCCCTCAGGAGGAAAAAAAAGTGTGGATATGGGTCTTAGTTTAAGGGAACGTCAGAAAGAAGCTCTAAGTAAGATGCTTCTTTGCATATCAGATTTTTGCTTATTTCTAACTTTGCCTCTAGCTGCTTGAAATTCTGTTTAAGCAACTTTTTCTGTGGAATGTTGGTAAAAATCTATAAATAGAATCATTTGACTACTGGAATCAGTTCACATCAGATTTACTGTTTCATAATAATAGCATTCTTGAGGATAATCATCACACAACTAAAACATTGTAGGACATCAAATTACAAGCTTCTGGAATTCCATTTTTAAATATTCTTTTGTTAGCATTCTGTGAAGGATTCTGAATGCATTTGCTTTAAATTCTTTCCTTGTAGTTAGACCAGGACAGTGAATTACACTCATTTGAATCAGTACCCTTCCTCTCCTCACTTGTGGGTTTGCATGTGTGTATGTTTTGGGTATTTGACAACAATGCAGTGTGTTGTTGCAGCTGCTTTAGTTTTATTACAAGACATTTAAAAAACACATTTGAAAACAATGAAAATAATCCGTGTCATTCCTTTATGTGTGTGTGTTTTCTAACAAGCAAAAATATGACCAACCTTAGTAATTCTGTTTCTCACTGCTCTCTACCATTTCTCTGCCCAAAGTTCTTGCTGTTCCTTGTACAAACTTAATAATTTCCTGGCCACGTGTCTTTACTTTGGCTGTTTCTTTTCCTTGGAATCTCCCCCTTAACCATGGTCAAATCTTATTCATATTAAACAGCCACATATAAAACAAAGAAATTAATTCTTTCTTCATTGTAGTTAATTATGCTGCCTCTAATACTCCCTTTGTATTCTTTTTTCTCAGATACTCATGCTTTCTGTCTGTAATACTGTGGACTCTTGAGCAAATCACTTGTCATGTTGAGAAGATTATGTTTAAATGTGAATAGTGTTTATAATAATGGCATACTTTACATAAACACAAACCTGTTGTACAAAGTACAATTTGAAAGATAAAGTTCTTGCCAGAGTAACAGTAGTTTTGCTGACCTTGGTTGTGCTCATAAATAAATCTCTTAATTTCAGACCGTTAAGCGATTATGGATTGCTTTCACCTTTTACAGTTTCTATACTGTGCTACCCTGTCAAGGATAGGGTTAGTCTGTGGCCTGGGATGAGGAGGAGAGTAGCAAACTCTTTTGGGTCTAAGTGGACACCAGTATCCAGTATGGCAGGACAGAACATAGCCTTTAGATTTCCGATTGGCATTTATGCCTCTTGAGTTAGCTGTGATGTCCAATTATTTACAAATTCAAGTGGTAATAGATATACTAGAAATCATAATTCTATCCCCCAAATAAGGCTGACAGGAATTAGATACGAGAGTTAGAATCCCAGCTTCTTCTCTTAGCTTTAGGATTAGAAACTGGGCAGCTGTTTGGAAAGACTAACAAAAAGAATTATTTATAAAATAGTGAGGTGGAGATTGGGAGTGATGAGTGAAAGAAGTGTGAGAGGGAGATTACAATACCATGCTTGCAGAGATGCCCAAGAGAAGAACAACCTGTAGAAAAAAGACTGACAAGGGGCAGTCTTAATGTTGAAGTACCCCAGGGTACAATCCTTGTCCTTGATTTCTTTTCTATCTCAACTAATTTTTTGGTGAGTTTACCCAATCACGAGACGTTAAATACTGTCTAGTAGGCCACTGACTCCCCAAATGTATGTCCAGTTCAGACCTTTTTCCCAGTTCCAAATCCAGCTGCCTACTTGATACAGATCTAGTAGATACTAAATGTAGCAGATCCCATTCCAACCACCATCTTGCAAGCCCTACCTCAGCAACCTGTGCCATCCTGTATCTTCTCTACCTCAGTTGATGACCCTCCATCTTTCCCATTACTAAGACCAAAATCTAGGAGTCATCCTGATTCTTCTCTTCCTCTTGCCTCACATCCAGTTTGTCAGGAAATTCTGTTGTCACTCCCTTTAAAATACATTCAGGTTTTAACAGGTTCTCCACCACCCCTACTGTTACTAAGATGGTTCTAGGCCATCAGTATCTCATATCAGATATTAGTGAATTGCCTTCCTTACTGGTCTCCTAGTGTTTGTTCCCTTTTATTGCTAATTTGAAAGGAATTGGTTGTGGACTGTTTTATAAATATCTGTGACATGGGAAATACCAGTATTTCGGATAGCATCATTTGGCAAAGAAAATATTGTTCTTCCTTGTTTGAGTTCTCTTTAGTTTGATTGTGTAATAATATTTGTGCATGAAATACACAAGAAGAAGCATTTAACAGAAAATGTGTAAAGTGGCTGTGAAAGACAACAATATACCTAGGTTTACCAGCTGCAATGATTCATTCAAACATACGTTACCTTAAGAATTGTGAGCCATGTTTTTAGCGGTCTGATATGTGATTGTGTAGGACTGTAAGGATCATTGGTCTGTAACTCAGCTTTGGTGCAACGTAAGATGTGCTGACTGATCAAAGGATACATTCAAACACACTTTTCTCCCTTGACACAGTTATTAAAGACATGTTTCAGATTCATGAAAAATGCAGGAGAACATATAGTTGTCCTTTTAGTCTTCAAAAAAGGGATGAATTTTAATAGTTTACTTTTTATTTCATTTTATTCTGATGGTCAGAATCTTGACCATAGGTAGAGGTTTAAAAGTCAGAAAGGCTGGATGATTCAGTTCTAATAAAAGTTGTTTTCAGGAACGAATAGGTACTATAGGATGTTTAACAAACTGTGCCATAAACTCTGGCAATTTCTTATGATTTGACTTAGATATCAGTACAACCTGTTCAGATTGCATAATAGCGGCATTGGCAGTCACAGGTCTTTTGTGACTTTATAGCAGTTTCTTGAGTCTGTGATCCAGTTCACATAGCAGTTACCTTAAAACTAATATTAAATTCCTTTTGAAATGGGAGGACAAAATAAAATTCCCTCTAATAAGTATATTTTGTTGAGCCTAATGTATACCTTTACTTTTGGGAGAAGTCCTGCTAAAATCTAAGGAATTATTTTTTTCAAAAGATTTTTTAATTTTTTTCTTTATTTTGGAGAGAGAAAGAGTGTAAGCAGGGGGTGGGGGGAGGCAGAGAGAGAGAGAGAGAGAGAGAGAATCTAAAGCAGGCTCCCCACTCAGTGTGGAGCCCGATGCAAGGCTTGATCCCAAGATCCTGGGATCATGACCTGAGCCAAAACCAAGAATCAGACGCCCAACTGACTGAGCCACCCAGGTGCCCCTAAGGAATTTTTTTTTAATGCTTTTAAACATCAGCTCTTAGGCACCACACAGACAAGCATTGAAACAAAAAATTGTTAGAGACCCCAATGATCACATTTGGTAGTACAGAAGCTGCCTGAAGTTCTAGTGAAATGAACAAACACAAACAAAACAAAAATTAGAATTCAGACAAATACATATTTTGATGCAAAACAAGAGACTTTCATATAGTTGAGACTTTGCTAATTCCAAATCTGATGAATGGTCAAAGAAATTATTTTTTATGTTTGACAACACTATAGTCTAAATCAGGAAATCTTACTTAGCATAGGGTCCATAAAAGGGCTATAAGGAGATCCATGAATCTCTTTTGTGTACAGTTTTATATTTTTTATCCATTTCCATGAAAAAGAGACCATACTTTTCACCAGATTCTCAAAAGAATCCATGATCCCCCCAGAGTTTAAGAACTACTTGATCCTTGTGCACATTTGTATCACTGCGGTAAAGTTTTTGAACCACATTTAATTCTCATGACTGGCAGTGAAAATCTGTATTTCTACTTTCTAAGGTTTACCATCTAAGTTTTAAAAGGTTAAGTCCAATCAAGGTGGTGTTGCTGCTAATGCTAGTAGCAGCAGATACGTGAAACCCACTCTGTTTGTAGCATATTGATTTGGTGTTTGTCTCTGCACTTGGACACAATATGCATAGGCTGGGATAGTCATTTAAATGATCTATACTTTGATTATAATTTTAAGCAGGTTTTTTTTTTTGTCTTTTTATTCTATGTGGTTACAAACCAGTAAGCGTAGCTGATCCTGCTGCCCTTGGTTTCATCATTTCTCCATGGTCTCTGCTGTTGCTGCCATCTGGTAGTGTGTCCTTTACAGATCAAAATATTTCCGATCAGGATCTTCGCGCATTCACCGCACCAGAAGTTCTTCAAAATCAATCACTAACTTCTCTCTCGGATGTTGAAAAGGTAACTGTTAAGTGTTTTCAGCTTGGTTTTGTTTTTTTATTTTGGGTGGGGTAGGAAAAGTAAAAGACCCGGGGCTACCCGCCCTCCACCCTCTGAAAAAGAGCCACTGAATTTTAAATGATCATGTATTCCAAGAAGTGCGTATTTATTTTGTGTGAGAATAGTTTTATAAAAATTTATGGATCTAAGAAACAATATTTTTTATTAGTGAGGTGAGCCATTATTAAGTCATGTTTAAAAATACTAAATGCCTGCTGTGTTTAAAGCACTGTATTTGTGAGGAAGATGCAAAAATAACTAGAGAATTGATCCTGATCAATGTGTATAGAACAACCTGTAATATATGGATTAAAATAAATATACGGGATAGACTATTTTAGAATGTTGGAAGTGGAGCAGTTAATTTTTAGCTTAGAATGATATCACAGGAAAGGTAGCATTTGTGTTGGGCTATGAAGAATGAGTAGAATTTAGAAAAGTAAAAATAAGTAGATGTGAACGTTCCACTAAGGTTGTTGGTATATGCAATGATAAGAGATAAAAAATTGTCCACTATGATAAGGGAATGTTTGGTTAGACTAGCTAACCTAGTCTAGTCTAGTCTAACTAGCTAGGCTAGAGCATTAGGTACCTGGAAGCCTGTGGTTAAAGAGAAGGAGACTATTAAATCAGAATAAAGAAGACTGAATACCAGTGCTTGAGACTTTCTTCTGAGGCATATTTTCAGGAGAGTGATTATGATGTGACTTGTGATTTTAGAGGGGAAGTTTGACAAAAGTGTGGATAACTAGATAAGATGAAAGATTATATAGGGATTGTATTATATAGGAATATATACAATATACAAAGTCTATACTACACACATCTATACACACATAACAAAATGTATAGGAATTGTGTAGAAATCTAATAAGGGACTTTTAATAATCTGGGGAAAGAGCTGAAAATCATGTGATGCCTTGGGAATATAAAGGCATGGATGAAAGGGATACAATGGAAGCAAAGCTCACAGTTTGACAATTCATTTGATGGAACAATTAAGAAGGAAAAGTTCATGATGGAAATATCCAGTCTGAGGATGGCAATAGCATTGACATCAGAAGATCTCATTTCATTGTCAAGGCTATGAAAAAATTTATATAGTATATAGCAGGTTGTGATAATTTAGATATGGAACTTTGGAGAATTAAGAACTGGGTATGAATATTATTTCCCTTACATTATTCCACATAAGTGTAAAAACTAACATAATAATTTCCTGGTAGTAAAACCTAAAAGTTTGTGCATTTTTTTTTTAATTTTATTTATTTATTTTTGAGAGAGAGACAGAATGCAAGTGGGTTAGGGGCAGACAGAGAGGGAGACACAGAATCCGAAACAGGCTCCAGGATGCAAGCTGTCAGCACAGAGCCCGACGCGGGGCTTGAGCTCACAAGCCACGAGATCATGACCTGAGCTGAAGTCAGCCGCTCAACCAACTGAGCCACCCAAGCACCCCAAAAAGTTTGTGCATTTAAAATTTTGATATACATTGCCTAATTTCCATGTAAAAGGAATTGTACTAATTTATCCTTCCATCCTATCACTGTCAGTGAATGTTTCCCTTTTCAGAGAGGGAGAGAGAGAAGGAAAGAGGAGGAGAAAGTGTGTGTATTTGTGGATGTATGTGTGCATGCACACATGTGTATTGATTAAGCTAGAAGAAGGCATCTTGATTTGAGCCATTGTGTTTCTAAAAGAAGACTAAATAGAATTGGTAGAAAATCCAGGTTTATCTACCCAGTTTATCTACTCCATGAACTGCTTAAGAATTTTGGGAGTGTTGGTCATTGTTATAGATCATGAGAGTATTCAAATGTACTGGTAGTGTTTTATTAAGCTGGATAGCATATATATAGTTATTTACTGTTATTATTTAAATAGCATGCATTCATTCTGTACATTCTGTGTCTGTGGTTCATTTAATAACAAACTTTTAAAAGATAGAAGGTTTAGAACATTGGAAATAGGCATAGTGTGTGTGCAAATTATTTAACACTTGATATCTCTAGATCTTAATTGAACTCCAGGATATCTACAAACCAGTGAAATGGCAAACTAAGTTTTGCATGTTTGAGCATGTTCAGAGAAGGGTGTCCATAACTTTATCAGTCTCTCAAGTGGATCTGGTGACCTCTGCAATAGAGTAAAGCCATGGATGTCTTAGTTTTGAAAACTTCTACTGAATTATAATAGGGTTTTTTCAAATTATGAAAAGTTTTGCACAGTGGTTTATGAATTCTTTCTGGAAGGCATTTAAAATCCACAATAGAAGAAAAAAGTGCTTAGTAAAACTTTTAGGTGCACAAGTACCTTTCTAATTTGTGTAAGGCTTTCCCATTTTGCCCTGTGATGTCAGGATACCCAAACAAGTAAACTGCCTTGTGTTTAGGTTCAATTGTTAGAGCACATGGTTGAGAAAGTGATTGAAGCCTGCCTGTTAACTAGACTAAGTTTTAGGAGCCAGAGCTGAGATGGGATGGGTGTGGTATTGTTGCCATTACTGTGGTAAAGTTGATTTATTTGTGAATCTAATGGGAACTTCTGTTTACCTCATGCCTTAAAAGCTCCAGTGCAATTCTAAGTATGAAGAAAATCAAAGACAAGTTTTTTGATCCGATTCCTGTTTGCAATATAAGTATAAAGCAAAGGTCAGAGGAGTAGTCTTATATTCTAGTATTCTTTTTGGGGAGTGGAGCAAAAGGAATTACATTTATTTGACCACTAATGGCCAATAAATTCATGGAAACTTACTAATTTCACATTGTGGTGTGAAAATTAAAATTAAAAAGCACTATTCTAGTATTATGATTTTAATGGGGCAGGGGTGTACTGAAAAAGAGGACGGTAACTGCATTTCACAACTTTTATGAGTTAAGGATATGTCATTAACTAGTATGCAATACATTCTTGCTATTGATAGTATATAATATATCAATACTTTTTAAATAATACTCGATGCCTAGCACAGTATTGTGAATAACAATGAGTATTTGGTAAGATCTTGATGCATAAAAATGTTTTCTTCATTCAATGGAACTTGTTTTGTAAACTGTATATGTACAGCTGTATGAAAAAATTTACCTCAACTACCAGCTCTATAAATAGGCACTTTTATTTATTTGCCTTAAAGTTTTACTTTTCAAGATAACATGCCTCTTTAAAAACTCGACAGGTTTATACAGGTCACACTAAGATTTCTGATCCTCTGGCTTTTCTGTCTTACTGGTAATTGTTCACTTCCTGCTTGCATGGTACTTGCTGTGCTTAATTTGGCAGTTCTTTTGAAATCAATTTGATGGGATTGGAACCTGAGACAAATTCTTGTTGTGATTTGTCTTCAAGAATATTGATATACTCCAGGGATTTGTACTATATCCCTGATAAACTAAAGGAATCTTAGTTTAAGTGTTTATTGCCACTAATTTGTAATCTAAATATCAGGAATTGTGGCCCCTATCATCTCTGTTCTTCTTGAAAATCAAGGGTCATCTTTATAAGAACAATACTGGAAATTTGCTTCTCCAACCTTAGCAGAAGCTTCAACTGAACTTGTCAAAAAAGACCAGGGGCGCCTGGCTGGCTCAGTTGGTGGACTGTGTGACTTTTGATCTTGGGGTTGTAAGTTCGAGCCCCACATTTGGTAGAGATTACTTAAAAATAAAATCTTTAGGAGTGCCTGGATGGCTCAGTAGGTTAAGCATCCAAATCTTGATTTCAGCTCAGGTCATGATCTCACAGTTTGTGGGATTGAGCCAGCATTGAGCTCTGCACTGACAGCACAGAACTTCCTTGGAATTCTCTCTCTTCTCTGTCTCTGCCCCTCCCCCTGCCCATGCACGCGCTCTCACTCCCTCTCTCAAAATAAATAAACATTATAATTAATTAATTAATTAATTAATTAAATCTTAAAAAGAAGACCGAATATCTTTACCCCCATTATACTATACTTACTCCATATTAAATCTTATTAATGCATCCTTTCTCCCCTCCTTCTCATTTGTTTATTCATTCACCCATAAATTTGATAAGTATACTTATTATATGACAGGCACTATGCAGATCAGTAAAGAAGAAACTCCAGGACTGTCTAGTACCAGAGTCCAATATGCAGTAACACAATTAGATTGAAAACTTTAAATACTGGGGTTGTGGAGATGTCTACCTCACACCTACTAGGATGGCAACTATCAAAAGAACAGAAAATAGTGTTAATCAAGGATGCAGAGAAATTGGAACCTTTGTGCACTGTTTTTAGGAATGTAAAATGATGCAACCAATATGGAAAATAGTACAGAGTTTCCTGTGTGATTACTGTGTAATCCAATAATCTCACCTCTAGGTACATATCCAAAAGAATTCAAAGCAAGATCTTGAAGAGATAGTTGCACACCCATGTTTATTGCAGCTGTATTCTTAATACCCAAGAAGTTGAAGCAACTCAAATGTCCATTGATGGATGAATGGATAAAGAAAATGTGGCATGGGTAAATGTGGCAGGGGTAACTCAGTCGTTTAAGCATCCGTCTTCGATTCAGGTCATGATCTTGCGGGTCATGAGTTCAAGACCCACATCGGATTCTGCTGACAGCTCAGAGCCTGGAGCCTGCTTCAGATTCCATGTCTCCCCCTGTCTCTTCCCCTCCACCACTCACGCTCTGTCTCTCTCTCAAAGATGAACATTTAAAAAAAAAATGTGGCATATACATCCAATGGAGTATTATGCAGCCTTTAAAAAGAAGGATATCCTGTCACATGCTGCAACATGGGTGACCCTTTGGACATTATGCTAAACAA
This sequence comes from Herpailurus yagouaroundi, assembly GCF_014898765.1. Classification (NCBI taxonomy): domain Eukaryota; kingdom Metazoa; phylum Chordata; class Mammalia; order Carnivora; family Felidae; genus Herpailurus; species Herpailurus yagouaroundi. The sequence goes on along the minus strand of NW_024412376.1, from coordinate 96,746,095 downwards.
ATAAGCCAATCACAAAAAGACAAATACTCTCTGATTATACTCATGTTACATATATAAACTAGTCAGACCTTAGAAACAGAAAGTAGAAATGTAGTTACCCAAGGCTGGTGAGTGGCTGAAGGAGGAATTTATGTTTAGTATATACAGAGTTTCAGTTTTGCAAGATAAAAAACTTTGAGAGATCTGGCATACAACAAAGTGAATATGCTAAAACTGCTGAACTGTACACTTAAAAATGATTAAAATGGTAAATTTAATGTTATATTTTGTACCACAATTTTTTTAAAGAGTCAAATGCTATGGTTGTGATAGGTACGGAGCTCTATACAAATTTAGTTCTTTTTTTTTTTTTATTTTAATTTTTTTTTTACTGTTTTTATTTATTTTTGAGGCAGAGAGAGACAGAGCATGAGTGGGGGAGGGGCAGAGACAGAGGGAGACACAGAATCGGAAGCGGGCTCCAGGCTCTGACCTGTCAGCACAGAGCCTGACGCGGGGCTCGAACTCACGGAGTGTGAGATCATGACCTGAGCTGAAGTCAGACGCTCAACCGACTGAGCCACCCAGGCGCCCCTAAATTTAGTTCTTTTTAAAGTATCATCACCTCAATATACCATGTTCCACTAGCTAATAAACTAATCTCTGATAATATGTTATTCAGAGCTAATGGCATTATGTGGTACTCTTGTCAGGTAATATAGTTTCATCATATTAGTCTTTTGGTATATAGGGTCTTATATACTTGAATAATTCTTATGATGGAAACTTAAACCATGAAAGACAGACACAGGAGACCGAAATAGACCCTGAAATATCCCATTTCAGCAGATTCCTGAGGCCAGTCTATAATGAGTGGGTCTCCTTCAGATACTCATGGTCTGTAGTGTATATAAACTAATGTTTCAAGCCCTACAATAGCTTAGAGTAAACTAAGTTGTCAGATAGGTTAAGATAGTAGTATCTATCAGAAACTAGCTGAATGTACTTCTCCAATATCTAAAGTGTGGTGAGATGTAGAAGGTAATGGGTGAGGGGAACAGGTTAATTTTAAAACTAGAAAATGCCAACCTGCTGATTTGAGATTTCAAAATAATTGGGGGCCGGGGGGAGGTACCCCCTCCCAGGAAGTACAGAAAGAAAAGAAGAGTTATGACCAAGTAAATTTTTACAATTGTTTTATATATTGGGATCCTAACCCATGATACCCTTCAAAGTCAAAGGAATGGATTCAGGAGGCCATTAAAATTTTTTTAATTATATGCCAAGAAAATATGAATACATATATTTTTCTGGATAGAGGGCTCTTGGCTTTTATCAGATTCTTGTTTATTTTTATTTATTTTTTATATGAAATTTATTATCAAATTGGTTTCCTCTTTTTTAAAGGCTAAACATCCATGACTATCTGCTGCTAGCTCCCAAACTTATGTATCTTTTTTTTTTTTTTAATGCTTATTCATTTTTTCAGAGACAGAGCATGAGCAGGGGAGGGGCACAGAGAGAGGGAGACACAGAATCTGAAGCAGGCTCCAGGCTCTGAGCTGTCAGCACAGAGCCTGATGCAGGTCTTGAACCCACAAACTGCAAGATCATGACCCGAGCCAATATCGAACACCCAGCCAACTGAGCCACCCAGGCACCCCTCAAGTTTATATATCTTTAACACAAAGCTCTTTAATTTAAATATACAGCCACATGTTAGATATATTCACCAGAATGTCCCACAGGCATCTCAGACTCACTAGATCTGAAACTAAATATCTTTTCACACACTGGAAGCTTTCTCCTCTTTTGTGTGCTCCCTGTAAATAAATGGGCCATCATTTCCCCAGTTTGCAAGAAAGACTCTTAAGATGTCATTCTTAACTTTTCATTCACTTCAGGCCCTCGTTCCTAAATCTAGTCAGTGATTAATTCCTACTGATTCCAATTCTTCAGTGTCTCTCACATCCATCTATTTCCGTTAGTCCTCAGTGCCTCTACTTTGTCCAGTCCATCATGAATGACCAGTGCTGCAAATACTTTCTAATAATCTCCCTGCCTCCAGTCTTGTCCCTGGCCAGTTCATTCTTTAAACTAGCCAGTGCATTTTTGAAAACTCATATTTGATATTGTCCCTTTGCTGCTTAAAATTATTCAGATTCTTGGGGCACCTGAGTGGCTCAGTCGGTTAAGCATCCAACTTTGGCTCAGGTCATGATCTTGCAGTTCGTGGGTTTGAGCCCTGCGTTGGGCTCTCTGCTGTCAGTGCAGAGGCCACTTTGGATCCTCTCTCCCTTTCTTTCTGCCTCTCTCTCTCTCTCTCTCTCTCTCCATCTCAAAAATAAATAAACATTAAAAAAATGTTTAGATCTGCATTTCACTTGAAGAAACTTTAGACTCCTTACCATGGTCTTTGAGGGTACACTACACCAGCCTTCTCTCTGAGCAGTCTTTATCTCAAACTTTATGCCTCAACCATTCTGGATTTACTTCAATGTCTTGGATGTGCTAAGTGCTTTCTTTCTTCTTAGTCTTTGCACATTCCTTTCCTCCAGCCTCGAATACTCTTTCACACCATCTCAGCTCTTGCCTCATCTCCTCATTGTCTGGCTAACTTTTCCTGTAAATCTAAAGTTTTCTCTTACACTAATTGTACTCTCTTGTACACCACATTATCTTGTCTTGGTTACTGAAGTAGAAGGTTTGAGATGGAAGGGACCCTGTCTCATTATTATAATACTCATTATTATATCGCCTCTGCTCTATGCTGGTGGTTCTCAAAGTGTTGTCTCCCAGCCATCAGCATCAGCATCATATGGGAACTTGTTAGAAAAGCAAGTTTTCAGGGGCACCTGGGTGGCTCAGTTGGTTGAGCAACAGACATCAGCTCAGGTCATACTCTCACAGTTTGTGAGTTTGAGCCCCACATCAGTCTTGCTACTATCAGCACAGAGCCCGCTGTAGATCTTCTGTTCCCCTCTCCCTCTCTGTCTCTCCCCCACTCACACTCTCATGCTCAAAAATAAATAAAACATTCTTTAAAAAAATTTTTTTTAAAAGAAAAGCAAGTTTTCAGACCCCACACCAAATCTACTAAATCAGAGACCACAGAGGTAGGACCCTTATCTGTGTTTTACCACATGATTCTGATCTGTGATAAAGTTGGAGAACCATTGCTGCACTCCATATCTGCCTCTTAGGAGATGCTCAGAATTTGTTGAGTGAGCAGAAACAATTAAGGATTTTTTTTTTCACCCAAAGATATTTATGCTTTATTGCTATTAAATAGAGAGCCACAAAACCTCAAGGGGTTTTGCTAAAAGGAGCTATGTAGCACATATAAAGCAGTTCTTATTTCTTCAGAGAAATCACTGGGTGGGAGGGATCTGCATATCAGACTATAGTATCTTACCCAGTGTCTTATGGTCAGTGAGCCAAAGCTTTGAAGACTTTCCAGCTCCTCTTTACAGAATGGATGTAGAGGTAGAGGGTATTCTTTGAGCCTTCTCAGTGATGACTGTTTCATTATTATCCCATTTTATTTTTCAACAAATATTTATCAAATTTGGGTTCTGAGTAAAATTTCTGGCTTTGTCACTTGAAAGATGTGTGACCACATGCAACTTGCTTACTGTTCTATGCCTCAGGTGACTTATATATAAAGAGACGATGATAGTACTTGCTTCATAGTATTATTAGAAAGTTAAATAAAATAGTACTTAAAACAGTACTCAGCACAGAGTAAGCACCCACTAAATATTATCTATCTCTATTGTATGTCAAGTGTTATTCAAGGTCCTGGGATAGAGTAGTGAATAGGACAAAGTCTTTCCACTGATAGAGATTACATTCCAGCCCATTATAACTAACTGTAAAGATAAAAACACATTTTTGTTCCCCATCAGTTATATTAACTAGCTCACTCAAGTGCCCTCCTGTCCATGCACGTTTTCTTTGTATCTTTATCTCTGACTCTTCCCTTTTCACATATCCACTTAATTGCCTAAATTTCTTAAGTCCAGCTCCCAAGCCTAGCCATCCTTGTCCTTTCCAATGCCAAAGGCCTGAAAACTAGGATAACTGATGGTAAGTTCCAGTCTGAAAGCCAGCAGGCCTGAGACCCAGAAGAGCTGATGTTCAAGTCCAAAGGCAAGAAAAAAGCTGAGCACCTGGGTGGCTCAGTTGGTTAAGCATCTAATTCTTGATTTCCACTCAGGTCATGATCTCACGATTTCTGGGATCTAGCCCCATGTCGGGCTCTATGCTGACAGCCAGAGCCTGCTTGGGATTCTCAGTCTCCCTCTCTCTCTGCCCCTCCCCCACTCATGTACGCTTTCTCGCTCTCACTCTCTCTGTCACTCAAAATAAATAAACATTAAAAAAAAATTTTTTTTAAGCTTATGTCCTAGTTCAAAGACAGTCTCACAGAAAGATATTTTCTATTCCTCAGGAACGGGTAAACCATTTTATTCTGTTCAGCCTTCAGATGATTGGATGAGTCCCACCCACAATAGAAGAGCAATCTACTTTACTCAGTCTACTTAATTAAGTGTTCATATTATCCAAAAAACTCTCACAAAAATTCCCAAAATATTTAAACAACTATCTAGGCATCCTGTGGTCCAGTCAGGTTGATACATAAAATCAATCATTATAATATATACATAGATGATCAGCAGGTATACAGTTTTATAACCTAATTTTAATAATTGTGCTACTAACTTTATATAGTCATTTATAAAAATTAATATATAGTAACTCATTTGGCATATTGAGAAGTAAATATAATAAAGAATCTTAGAGTACTATCTCAGAATCACAAATCAATATTAACGTGTTAAAAGAAATATATTTGAATATGTAACTAGTTTTTTATGCTAAAGCCATGAAGTATTTTTCATATATGTGGGATTCACATAAGAGGTTCTTTGAAAAGGAACCGAAACTGAAATATGCCAATAGCCTGCACTATGCTATCTTGAACTTAATGTACATTTAATTAAGTCCAGCAGGTATGAATTGAATATCTACTGTGTACAAGTTCTGTGTTAGTCGTTGAGAGATATACTAAGCTATGTAAAAAACGCTTCTTCCAGGAAGACAAACATGGACACATCTTAATTATATTACAGGCAGTATTAGTTAACTGTTTTATTAGAGATGCAAATGAAATATATCTGTACGTGCAAGAGAGAATGCTTTATCCTGTTTGGGAAAATTTATATGGCATACATCTCTCGACCATCAGTAATATGTAGGAATTTTATTGACAGATGGAAAAAAATTCTTAGTAGAAAGAACTGCTCAAGAAAAATTGAGAGAAGGTTTTATTTTGCCAACAGAAAATTATTTCTGAAGTGTTTAGGTTGTAATCGGTGGAGGAGTATTACAGAGGAAAACTTATAAATCTGTCTAGAAAATGGAAATGGAGGCAAGTCAGACTTACTCTTGTTTATCATTATAAAAAATTGGGATTTTTTTTTAAGATGGGAGCTATGAAAGTATTTGAAAAGAGGAACAACTTTTCTAATCGGTGACTTGGAATAAATTAGGAGGCAAAGTTAGAGTAGGTTAAAGTGCTGTGAGGTTATAAAGAGCCAGTTTTATTTGTGCATACCTCACCTATTTCTAAAGAGGATTTGACACCGTTTCCAGAATTAAAAAATAAAAATGAGAAAATAAGAGCAAAGGAAAAATAAAGACAAGAAAATAAGATGATGTTGGAATAAGATTGGTGAAAAAAAATACACATAGTAAGGAGCGCCTGGGTGGCCCAGTCAGTTTAGCACCCGACTTCGGCTCAGGTCATGATCTCGTGGTTCTTGGCTTTGAGCCCCACGTCGGGCTCTGTGCTGACAGCTCAGAGCCTGGAGCCTGCTTTGGATTCTGTGTCTCCCTCTCTCTCTGGCCCTCCGCTGCTCACACTGTGTCCCTCTGTGTCTCTCAAAAATGAATAAACGCTAAAAAAATTTTTTTTTAAAAATACGCGTAGTAAGATTACACAGTATTGATAGAGATGGGCTAAAAGTTTAGCTCTAAATTTCTTCACAGGAGGAAAAAATGGGAAATGATTACTTATAGGATTAACTGTCCTCACTTTCATCTTGCTTCCTGTCTCACAGGAAAGAAGTAGAAGCAGTCAGAAGAAACTTCTCCCAGGATCTCACTACCAGATTACTCAGCTAAATTCCCACAGTCTCTGCCTCCTTGCTACAGTTGAGCCACCCTGTGCTTCTCTGTCCCGCCAACTCCTTCCCTGGTGCTGTACCTTCCACCCTCTCCCACTTACTCAACAGTGCTCTCCCAGCAACCTTGCTCTCTCCTGCACTTCCAGTTTTCCCTGTCGGATCACTTGTATCAGCAAAAAAATGTGTTGTTATTTTTTTTAATCTTTAAGAAGCAAACAAACAATGCAAGTAAAATCTTTTTTCACCCAACGTCTTCCTCCATCTACTACCCCATCCATTCTTAGTAAGAAAAATGCTAATCAAAATTTCAATTAAAAAAATTTTTTTTCAGTGAGATTTTTTTTCCCGTTTCAGATTGGCAAAAATCTAGATCTTTGTAGCACATACTATAGACAAAAAAATTTTTTGTGAAAAAAAATCTCTTACATGTTGCTGGTAGAAATGCAAAATACTACAACTTCTTTGTAGGAGAATTCAACAATGTGTATCAAAATTACAGATGATTTACTCTTTTATTCATAATCTCTGAGAACCAAGTCAAGAGAAATACCTGCATGTACAAAATGACATCACCCATCTCTCTTGTTAAATTAAAAATGCAAGTGCAGAGTAATTTTAAAGTTTCTGACATTTTATAAAAGGGGAAAAATTAAAAGATGTATCTGTGGGGTGCCTGGCTGGCTCAGTCTGTACAGCATGTGACTCTTGATCTTGGATTCAGCAATTTGAGCCCCACCTTAGTCATAGAGATTATTTAGTTTTAAAAAGAAAGGAGAGGGGCGCCTGCGTGGCGCAGTCGGTTAAGCGTCCGACTTCAGCCAGGTCACGATCTCGCGGTCCGGGAGTTCGAGCCCCGCGTCGGGCTCTGGGCTGATGGCTCAGAGCCTGGAGCCTGTTTCCGATTCTGTGTCTCCCTCTCTCTCTGCCCCTCCCGCGTTCATACTCTGTCTCTCTCTGTCCCAAAAAATAAATAAATGTTGGGAAAAAAAAATTAAAAAAAAAAAAAAAAGAAAGGAGAATACTCTGGTTTCTCTTCAGATCTAATAAATCTTTCACCTTTTATTTAAAAAAAAAAGAAATATACAGTATTAGTGTGAGTTTACATAAAGAAACTTTAAAATAAATAAGAACTAATAAAATTATTGACAGATGATAGGCTAGGAAATAAAGGGGGAAATTTATTCTGATCATTTCTAGTCTTATTTTCTATTTTAAGTTCTTAACATACGTTTATGCAAAGTATGAAATGATTAATTTCTCAAATCACATGTTATACTTTATCTGGGACAAAAAGTCATGAATATATAGTACTTGCTAATTTTTTTAGTACTTGCTAAAGTTTTAAATTTTATTTTACCATAATATTTTTAAAATTCTATTCCTAGATCCATATTTATTCTCTTGGAATGACATTGTATTGGGGAGCTGATCATGAGGTGCCTCAGAGCCAAGTAAGTCAAATTGTCACATCTGTACAACTTCACCCTTTTTAGAAAGTTCTTCCCTGTATTTATATATGTTCTACAGCATATTATCAGGCATACCAGCATTTCTATGCTGTTCCATTAATAATGTCATACTCTCAGAAGGAAATAATAAAATTCTAAAGACAATTATTGTTCTCAGAATGTTCTTGGAATTGTATCAATTTCTACCCAGGTTTCAACCATTTAGTCTGTGAAATGTAGTGGCCTCTTCAAAAATTACAGCAAGTCCACATAATTTCTTCTAATTTAATGACTTATAAGAATGATTGTAGATGTTGATGATTTCATTCTTGAACTAAAGTGATAACCTTTTTTGATGCAGAAGCATAGGAATAATAGATCTCAAAGTATATACTTCATTACTTTTTTTTTCTTGTCCTTTCAAAAGTATACTTCGCTAAGCCTATGGCAGCAAACACCAATATTAAAGCAACACTTTCTGAAGTCTTAGGCTCCAATGACCATTGGGCTGTTTCTAGTCCTTATTTTCTAAAATAACTGATTCCTAAAGACCCAATATAAACATAATAACAAATAGTAACTGAAACTATAAAAATAACTTATTTCAGACTGTCTAGGTGGCTCAGTGAATTTAGCATGTGACTTTTGATCTCAGCTCAGGTCTTAATCCCAAGGTCATGAGTTCAAGTCCTGGACTGATGTCTGCATTGGGCTCCATGCTGGGCATGAAGCCTACTTAAAAAAAAAAAGATAACTGTATTTCATCAGAGCAAAGATTTAACATACATAATTAGGTTTTATTTTAGGCACTTAGAAGTCGAAAAGAAAAATAACTAGGTGTAAGAGTTTGTTTTAATTAAATTAAGAAGTAACAGGCATTTTAGGCTTTTATTCTAAAATCCAGATATCCTAAGATCCGTGAAAGATGGATGATGGCTTCAACTTGGTTCAGTCTCATTTTGTATCATGAAAAACCCTCAGTTTCAACTTGATAAGTAGAAGTGAAAAAGTTAAATTATTACTGGATATATTGGTATCATATATTATACAACCTAACATACGTGCAAAATGTGATCACAGCCTATGGCTAACACTTTATACTCTTCAGATAACTGAAAATTAAGTCAGTATCAGTAATGTATAAATTGGAGAGGAAGTATATAAACTTTCACTAGTATTTTGCTATCAGAAATCATAGTCATTTTGCAAGTATTCAATACCAATTCAAAAGTTGAAGCCCCGTCTTGTGTCAGACACTGTACTAGATAGTAGGAATAGAATGGCCCGTGCCTGTGGAGTATATCAATGAGTCCAGGCATTAAATAACCAGTTATAACAATGCATGAATGCCGTGGTAGGGAACTGGAGGGTGCCATGGAACACCAGAGTCAGAGCCTTTAACTAGATTTAGAGGGTTAGGATGTGTTTATTAAAGGACACTGCATCTAAGGTGAGATCTAAAGGATGACATAATATACAAATGGAAGAGAAGCGGAAAGGAAGGGTCACAGGGAAAGCGTGTTTCAACCAAAGTGGATGTACCAGTTTAAACTCCCACCAACAGTGCTTTTCTCCTTATCAATATTATCAGTCTTCTTTTTACCCATTCTGTTTAGTCATGTAGTGGCTTCTTTTTGTGGTTTTAATTTGCATTTTTTGTATGCTTATTGGATATGTGGATATAATGTTCTACAAATCATGTCAACTAATTAAAAAATCTTACATTCCAGTTTCTCTGATTCACCAGCATAATGAGAACTGATATTTAAATGACTTGAGTCATTGCAGTATTTGAAATCTAAGTTATCATGAGAGTATCAAATTATATTTAATATATAATGAATATGTTACATTTTATCAATTGTTAGGAAATCATTTATTCACCCAAAATGTACACACACACTCACATAACTGCTTACCAAAATATTTGAATGACCTAGGAATTCCATTTCTTTATTATACCCTACCCCCCTAGCCCCCCTACCCCCAAAAAAGTGTTTTTCTGTAATACTTCCTGTCTTGGGAGATGTGTGTTAACCATCTTCTGCTAATAATTTTTTTGGATTATGAAAAGATAAAATACACTAAAATGTACATACTGCTAGATAAGGAGCTCATTTCTTCCGAGTATTTGAAATGTGTTTGGTGTGGTTCCTATGACTCCTGAAATGGCTTGACTTTGTTAGATAAGATTTACCCACAGTTCTGAAAGTGCCTTTTCTTTCTTTACATTAGCCTATCAAGCTTGGAGATCACCTCAACAGCATACTGCTTGGAATGTGTGAAGATGTTATATATGCTCGAGTTTCTGTCCGGACTGTCCTGGATGCTTGCAGCGCCCACATTAGGAATAGCAACTGTGCACCTTCATTTTCCTACGTGAAACAGTTGGTCAAACTGGTTCTGGGAAATCTTTCTGGGGTAAGCCACAGTTCCGACTGATGCAGATAGTCATATTTTAAAATTTAGCAGAGTGGGGCGCCTGGGTGGCGCAGTCGGTTGAGCGTCCGACTTCACCCAGGTCACGATCTCACGGTCCGTGAGTTCGAGCCCCGCGTCAGGCTCTGGGCTGATGGCTCGGAGCCTGGAGCCTGTTTCCGATTCTGTGTCTCCCTCTCTCTCTGCCCCTCCCCTGTTCATGCTCTGTCTCTGTCTGTCCCATAAATAAATAAAAACGTTGAAAAAAAAAAATTTAAAAAAAAATAAAATTTAGCAGAGTATCACAGGATTTTCTTTAAAGATACTATTGGTGGCATTTTCTCAATGAAGATGAGGACAGGAGAGTAAATTTGTTGTTCTAATGTCAATGGTTTATTTGAAATGGCACTTAAAATTTAGAAGCCCAGTCAATTGACTTAGTCTCCTAGATTTCGTAAGAATTAGTCTTTTTTTTTTTAGAACTGTATTCCAACAAGTACTATAGAGTCACAGCATGTTAGAGCTGAAATCATCTGCTCTTGCGTCCTTTCTTACATCCTCAGCAAGTGGTTCTGTCTATTTTGAAAAACGCACTGACATACAAAATGGGTTTTCACATTAATAACGCACTTTCTGTTGCTCTGTAACCTCTTTCTTGGCCGCTTACTTGTCTGGACAAGGCTATTCCTGAAATCCTCTCCACCCTCTGGGGACACTGTCACCTGATGGGCAGGGGTGATACATGCTTGTATCTCTGCTAGATTGCCCCAAGACCTGGACTCTCCCACTCTCTTTCTTGTCTCAGATGTGAAGAATCCCCAAAATAACACACACGGTATTTATCGTCCCACCTCTGCGTTTCTTGAGCTACATTCTATCCCATTTGCCTAGTTTCCCTTGGTTTCTGATATCTGTTTAGATCCAAACTTCATCTGCTCTTACCCTTTCAAGTGAAGTCCTTCTCCTTCACGTGGACCACAATTTGCTACTGTCACACAGTGTTCTTGATGGCTTCTTACTTCTTCCCTAGGAGTTCAGCTCTGTCATCTTAACCAGGATGTTGTATGGCTGGCAGGGGTATATCCAAATTCCATGCAGTTTGCCAGTTAACAAGAAACAGGCTCATAGATTCTTCCGGGCAAATCGTTTGTAAACTGTACCCCATGCAGCCTTGGTACTTCTGCAGTGAAAGGAACACAAGTAGTAGAGACTGAGTGAATGCGATTCTTGGCTGCTGATGTCCCCTCCTTAACTAGAGCTGCCTCCAATTTTAATTGATTTATTTGTTTGTATTCCTGCATGTGACTTAAAAAAACAAACAAACAAAGGTAAAACTACTAAAAATCTATGAAAGCCCTCTATCCAGACCAAAGTTTCCTAAATATTTTCAAATATAGTTTTGTTTTTAAAAATTCCTGTGTGGGGATGCCTGCGTGGCTCAGTCAGTTAAGCATCTGACTCTTGATATTGGCTAGGTCATGATCTTAGGATTAGTGGCACTGAGCTCCACATCGGACTCTGCACTGGCAGTGTAAAACCTGCTTGGAATTCCCTCCTCCTTCTCTCTCTGTCCCTCCCCAACTTGTGCTGTCTCTCTCTCTTGCTCTCAAAATAAATAAATAACCATTTTTTAATTAAATAAATAAAAATTCCTTTGTGATCAAATAATTTCGAGGAAAATCTAATATTTAAGAGAAATTAAAATATATTTTCACTGCAGAACTTCTCAGAACCTTTAATACACTAGACTGTATTACTTCAAGAATGATATGCCTACATGTAGGTGAAACATTTCCCAAACTTATTTGTGTCTTTTTTTTTTTATAGATTTTTCCCATAATACTAATGATCTGTAAAGCTCCCTTTGAGAAGTATTGATCTGTACTAACTCACTTTATAAATAAGGAAATTGAGATTCACACAGCTTATGGGATATATGTTTCCTATTAGTCCAGGGATCTTTCTGTTATACCACACCTCCTCTAAGACTTGTCTTGCTATTTTTTTGATACAGTAAGATTGTTGGAAATACTTTTTCTTCCCCTTTCCATGAAGAAATATTCCTCCATGAAATTCTCTTATCCTTCTAATAGTTGCCCATGTTAGATAAAAGATGTCTATCTCTTTACATTTAGTATTTAGGTCAGTTTATTGCAGTAACTATATATTGCTCATCTACATATGAAACGTGCTAGATACTGCAGATATATATACATTTGAATAAAATGTTTGTTCTACCTTCTAAGAGCTCTTATTTAAAGACCATTTGCTTGGGGCGCCTGGGTGGCTCAGTCGGTTAAGCGTCCGACTTCGGCTCAGGTCATGATCTCACGGTCCGTGAGTTCAAGCCCCGTGTCGGGCTCTGGGCTGACAGCTCAGAGCCTGGAGCCTGTTTCAGATTCTGTGTCTCCCTCTCTCTCTGACCCTCCCCCGTTCATGCTCTGTCTCTCCCTGTCTCAAAAATAAATAAACATTAAAAAAAAAAATTAAAAAAAAAAAAAAGACCATTTGCTTAATTATAAAATGCAGAGAACGGTATGGAAAGCAACATACCATTTGAAGGTTTGAGGGGAAAGGATACAAATTATGACTGCATTGAAAAATAGCACTTTGAACTAGATCCAAAAGTCTAGATAGAAAGTAATCAAGGCAGAGGGAAGTAAACCTAGATAAATGCTGTGAAGGAGGAAAGAAGAGGGTATGTTTGAGGAACAGTATTAAGTCTGTATGGGGAGTGTTGTGGGATTGGTTAGTAGGAGAGAAGAATAGAAGGGGCAATTAGAGTTCATATATAGGGAGCCTGCCTTTCCAGAGGCAAATTTCTACTAAGAAGAAATAACAACGTTCCAGTCATCGTTCCATTGCTCTTGCTAGTATCACTGGACAGAACTCCCAACAGCTACCGTTTTGTTCTGTTTTGTTTTTTAATGTTTACTTATTTTTGAGAGAGAGAGAGAGAGAGAGAGAGAGCAAGGAGGGGCAGAGAGAGGAGGAGACACAGAATCTGAAGCAGGCTCCAGGCTCTGAGCTGTCAGCACAGAGCCTGACGCAGGCTTGAAGTCATGAACCATGAGATCATGACCTGAGCTGAAGTCAGATGCTTAACAGACTGAGCCATCCAGGTGCCCCTGGATTTATAATCCATATGCAAACAGGTTTCACCAATGGAACAATATTAAAATGTGTGTGTTTGTGTGTAAACAAATATGTATGCATTCCCCTGGTGCCAGATTTAAATAATTTCTCTTCATCATTATCTCTCCTTTTTCTTGGAGTTTTTACTCTAATTGATCATCTAAATAAACCTAGTGTTCTAATTTTTCATCCCTAATCATGTGGAATTTGATCTAAGTTGATACACTTTTATTTATTTTTTAAAGGTAATATGCTTTTTTTTTCCCACCAATACATTTTTAATTTATTTTTTTTTTAATTTTAATTCCAGTATAGTTAGCATACAGTGTTATATTAGTTTCAGGTATACAATATAGTGATTCAACAATTCTATACATCATTACTCAGTGCTCAGTTGCTCATCATAAGTGTACTCTTAATCCCCTTTACCTATTTCACCCATCCGCCCACCCATCTCCCCTATGATAGGCTTTATTTTATTTTATCAATTTTTTAAAGTTCTTACTTTATTAATCTTCTCATGAGAAATCTGCACAATCACCACAGTCACTGCAGAATCTTTTTATTCCTTCTGTTGTCCAGTCTCCTGCTCACTGCTAGATACTTCATTTCTTTTTGTCAACACCGATAATTGGCTTTTGCACTGTCGCCTTGACCTTCTTCGTTCTGTTCTTATGTTCCTTTCACTGTTTTCTTGAGGTCTTTTTCTTCTCAAACAGGCCATCTCTTTGTTTGGGTTCACTTTTCTTTGCATAATCCAAGGAATCAAAAATCATGCCAAAGCCAGTTGTCTTACCACCACCCGAATGAGTTCTGAATCCAAATACAAAGATGGTGTCTGGTGTCGTCTTGTACATTTTGGGTAGTTTTTCCCAAATTTCTTAGGTACTACCGCCTTTTGGGGATGAAGAACATCAATAACCATTTATTTCCGCTCAAGTACTCGGTTGGTTATGAACTTCCCAGTCCGGATAGCTAACTGTGTCGTTCATGATGGCAACCGAGCTTCAAGGAGCCAGGGAGGAAGAAAATAACATGCTTTATTTCAAAGGAGTGCCCTTAGTTAAAGTTATTAAAGCTTAAGACTACTTAAACATTTTATTATAAAGGAGATTTAAAAGAGCATTGACTTAAATTTGTCATCCCTCAATATGTCATTTAGTTTAAAGCATTTCTCAAATGTAATTTCTTGCAGGAAAAATCTGGTAAATTATTTTTGAAAATAATTTAAGTCAGTACCCTCAATGCATAGTTAAATCAGGAGAAAATTTATTCTACCAGAATTAATATGATTTTTAAATTATAATCTAACTTGAGAGAGTAATGTAATTATCAGGAAAAAAAAAACTCTTCAAGTTTACTGTTTTCAGATGGAACTCATTTTAACTACTTCAGTTTGGCTTTCTTCTATAACTCTGCCTTGCCTTTCATTTCCTGAAGAGTAATTGGCCAGAACTGAGCTACATAAATCCTGTTGAAGGAATACAAATTAACAATAGTAAGTGTTGAGTGTCTTTAGCTAATGTTTTACTCCAAAAATTGTCTAACTAATGTCATTCTGTAGACAATTACCATGAAAACAAAAGGCAGGTTGTTTTGTCAAACTTGATTTTTGATTATCTGTGTACAGACGGATCAACTTTCCCGTAACAGTGAACAAAAGCCTGATCGAAGCCAGGCTATTCGAGACCGATTGAGAGGAAAAGGATTACCAACAGGTAAGAATATATTAATGGGAAACTTTTGAGCTTTAACCTTATTTCATTGTTTCTTTTATGAAATCATATTTACCTGACTTGGAAATCTGATAATTGTGACCATAATTAGAATACATGTATGCAGGGGCGCCTGGGTGGCCCTCTCTCTTTCTCTCAAAATTAAATAAACATTTAAAAAAAACAGAAAAGGGGCGCCTGGGTGGCGCAGTCGGTTAAGCGTCCGACTTCAGCCAGGTCACGATCTCGCGGTCCGTGAGTTCGAGCCCTGCGTCGGGCTCTGGGCTGATGGCTCAGAGCCTGGAGCCTGTTTCCGATTCTGTGTCTCCCTCTCTCTCTGCTCCTCCCCTGTTCATGCTCTGTCTCTCTCTGTCCCAAAAATAAATAAAAAACGTTGAAAAAAAAAATTAAAAAAAAAAAAACAGAAAAGAATATAAGTATGCAAAGTGGAGGCAGGGAACCGACAGGAACAGTAACTATATTAATATATAAATCCTTTAAAATTATGCAGAAAACATTACTAAGACAGCCAGGACTCCCATAGTAAATCATTTCCTTTCCAATATTGTTATTATAGCAATAATATAATTTATTTACTTTATCATGTAATTTTATATTAAAAATAAATTTTTTTTGAGAGAGAGAGCGTGAGAGAGCAGGGGA
This sequence comes from Herpailurus yagouaroundi, assembly GCF_014898765.1. Taxonomy (NCBI): domain Eukaryota; kingdom Metazoa; phylum Chordata; class Mammalia; order Carnivora; family Felidae; genus Herpailurus; species Herpailurus yagouaroundi. The sequence continues at coordinate 96,730,546 of NW_024412376.1, read as the reverse complement.
GAGGCAGAGAGAGAGAGGGAGAGAGAGAATTCCAAGCAGGCTCCGTGCTGTCAGCCGAGCCCGTGCAGGGTTCGAATGCATAAGCTGTGAGATCAAGACCTGAATCAAAACCAAGAGTCGGATGCTTAACCAACTGAGCCACCCAGGAGCCCCAAAAATGCATTTTAAAGCAAGGTGAAATAAGCACATGGACACTATTGAAACAAAGTTTCAGAAAGCAACATTACTTTTACTGAACTCTATTTTGTTTCTTTGTTTCTTTTTTTTTAAGATTTAATTTTATTTTTTTAAGTAATCTCTACACCCAAACTGGGACTTGAACTCACAACCCTGAGATCAAAAGTCCCACCCTCTCCCAACTGAGCCAGCCAGGCGCCCTTACTACACTGTTTTCTATTCTATTTCTTATTTTAATCGGAATCACAACCCCCTAAGTCAATTTCATTACCAACTAATTTTATGACTTGCAGTTATCAAATACTGTTTTAGGTTATAAGATACTTAGTAAATAAAAACTAATGAAAAGTGGTTTTGCTGTTACAAACAGCATTAGATAATTATGGGTCCTATATAATCACTTTTTTAAGAAAATGATTATAAATCCCAAACATGTAAAATGAAAGCAGAAAAAATTAATGTTTACATGAAAATTTATTTTTGTGTTAAATTTCAAGCTTGGCTTATTTATGAAATGAACTTTTGTTTTTGCTGATTATCTTTGTTCTCTATTTCTCAAGCAATATTGACAATTATGATAATCTAAACATGAAAAATATTTTATAGGTGAAGCATTTTATTGTCTTAAATCTTGGGGCTGTGCAAAGTAAATGCAAATATTGCTTAAATATATTCTAGTAAAACATTCTAATTGATAATAGATTAAAAAGCTAAGATGTTTAACTTTTTAATTTAATCAGATAATCAGGGCACAGCTGTCTTAGTTAAAGCCTATGAAAAAAGTCTCATTGTGAAACCTAAATATAGCCACTTGATTATCTGAGCCAAATGTTTTACAGAATTCAGAACTCTTATATTGAGAAGGAACAATGTTCCCCTCAGCAAGTGTACTGCTTATCTTGAGAAATCAAGGAAAAGCAATAAAATCGTTTCTGATGGAGTGATTCTGTAATGGTTTAGTTAGTTAAGTGGCTGTTTTGGTACTTCTGTTTTACTTACGGAATAAGGACTACTTTTTTGAAAAAGTACCTTTGCTTTCATATCATCAATATAATCAATTTATTTCTGGTTACATAAGGTTACTTTTCTAATACATATATTATTTATGCATGGGTCAAAAAAACAGAAGGCGGACTATATGTATGTATATATATATGTGTGTGTATATATATAGTATAATGTAGTATAGTTTTAAAATAAAGGGAAATATTTTTACTTTCTTATTGTAGGTAAAAATATTTCCCTTTATTTTAACACTATACTACAACTTGAGATATTGATATAGCGTGAACTTTGGTGCCAAGAAGAGCAGCATTTTGTTAATCCATCAACTTTTCAGTCAGTCTCCTGTTTTAGAGCTGAATAATAATAGAAAACTATAGTTAAATGTCAATGGCAAGCTGAAGAGTCTTTTTCAAGAAGACATAGTGAGCACTTTAATAAGTGAATGTTAGATTTAAAAGAAATGATTTTTCTTTCTCTTATTTATCATCCTTCTGGTTTCTCCTCCCTTTCCCCCATCCCTCTCTCTCCTTCCCTCACTCTCCGTTTCTCTCTCTTCTTCCTTATTTCTCATTCCTTTCTTTCTCTAATCTTTTTCTGGAATTCCCTTCTATCATCTCCTACTATCATTAAATGGCCATGTTATAGAATTGAAATTGGTTTTCTTGTTTGTTATTTGTTGAGTTAGTAACTATAATGTTATATTATTGTTAATTTTTAAGTAGTTTTTTCCTTAAAAAAAAAAAAAAGAAATGTTCCTATATATATGAGTCCCCCATTTTATCCCTGTCCATCATATATTCTATAGAAAACAAAAAAGATCATCATGCCATATTTAAAGACTTAAATGTTAACATAGTTTAGATTGTATTACTTTCAATCATTCAGAGTCTTATTGTTACAGACAGTAATTATTACATACTATTTTAGTGTTGATAGTTTGAGCTGAATCTATATCTACTCTAAAACATACTTTAAATAGAAGGTTATTTTATTGTCATTTACATTTATACATATGTATACATATTTTTTAATAAATGTGTATACAAAATTAAGCTTTCTGGACATGTAGATGCTAAGGAGAGAGAATACCTATTATCTTAAGCACACAAGTTTTTGTAGATGAAAAATGAATATTTGTCAATTCAATGGATATGAGAAAAAGTTTTATAAGACTATTAGATTTCATAATACATTTGTAATACAATTTTAATGGTTCCATAAAGAAATATATAAGACTCTATGATTTATTGTTTTAGATAATCTATGTTTAAACATTAAGTTGTATGCAAAGTAAAAAAAAAAAAAAGCTGTAGTTCACCGTCTTGGCTCATATTATTAGACTATTTTCTTACTATAAAAACAAATATATCAGAAGTTTTAGGGGCGCCTGGGTGGCTTAGTCAGTTAAGCATCTGACTCTTGATTTTGACTCAAGTCATGATCTCATGGTTTGTGAGTTTGAGCCCCACTGAATCAGGCTCACGCTGACAGTGCAGAAGAGCCTAGTTGGGATTCTCTCTCTGTCCCTCCTGCACTCACACACATACACTTTCTCTTTCCCTCTCTGTCAAAATAAACTTTAAAAAAAGCTTTAAACCAAATTATTAATGCCTTTTGTGATTTTGTTTTTATAATATTAAGAAGTATTCAGTATTATTATCTAACAGTTCTTTAGAATGCTTATGATTCATAGACTATCCAAATCCAGATAATTTTGGCTTGACTGTAGTGAGTTTAAAATTTTGACAGAGAAATCTTTAGACTGTCCGTTGATTTTATATCTAGTCATATCCTTTTATTGGAGAATTAAATCTCTATACCAATACTCAGGAGAATTTGTAAGGAATTACAATTTATCATTCAAGATAAACCAAATTTTGTTTGTGTTTACATTTTGGATAGAATTAGAGGTCCTTATACTTAAACAATAGCCTTTTTTAGATCACGTGTCATGGAAGAGTATTCCTCAGTTCTTAGCCATTGCTTTGCACAGTAGTATTACTGCTCAAGGGCTCTCTTAATTACCTTTAGCAAATGTATAAAACCACATCTCAAAGATAGAATCAATATAATATACCACTTATAGCCAGTACCAGACAAGCAATTAGCAGCTAATAGTCAATGGTATATACTAATATAGCATATATAGTTAATATAAAAACTTTAAGATTAAAAAAATTACCTTGTGAAGAAGAAATATTCTTCTAGGACACCAGTGTTACTTTTGGACAGTGCCAGGGTTTGGTTTTGTGTTGTTGTGTTTGTTTGTTTGTTTGTTGTTTTAATGCTTATTTATTTATTTATTTATTTATTTATTTATTTATTTATTTATTTTGAGAGAAAGGGAGAGTGTGGGCAGGGAGGGGGCAAAGACAGAATCCCAAGCAGACTCTGCAATGTCAGTGCAGAGCCTCATGTGTGGCTGAATTCCATGAGATCGTGACCTGAGCCTAAATCAAGAGTCGAACACCTAACCAGCTGAGCCGCCCAGGTGCCCAGGCAGTGCCAGTTCTTAACTGTCAGTGGCCACTTGCAGCACAGGGCCTTGTTATATTACATCAGTACTAAAACATTCTCTTTGATGCAAACCAACCTGAAACCTTTATGTAGTGATAGCTTTAGTTTATTAGGTTCCTAGCCACAGTTTTCAGTAAAGAAAATTTCAAAATGGGCAGTGAGATACAAAATTAGGTTAAAAGAAGTAAGCGATTTTAGGGTTAACGCCTGTATCTAAGTGATTTGGTCATTAGATTGAAACTTAACAATGACATTTTTTATCTATCAGTAAATGACCTTAAAAGGTCTTTCCTCATATCTTACCTCCCAGATCTGTTACAAAAGCTTAAGGCCTAAACTATTGGGCTGTCTGCCCCCATTTTGTTATTTTATACTGCCAATGCTGATAAAATGGCTTCAGTAAGCAGAAAGAAATCAAATGTTTCCTGCCAAGCTTAAGGCGGAAACCTACACCATGATCAGATCAGCATGATAGTGCTTCAGAACTTGGGCGTATTGACAATATCATGTTTCTTTTTTTATGTACTTGAACACACTTGTGAGGACAGATGGGTAATCGGGGAGCCTCTTCTAATACTGAAATGTCATTTTGAACTTAGCTTCTAGGGGACACTTGAATTTTTGAGTCTTGTGTGAGGGGAAAGGTGAATGATGGTATCCAAGTAAGGATGATGTTAATCATATATAACAAAAATAATCAAACACAATGTACTTGACAAGGGAGATTTTTTTTTTAATTTAGCTAAAATAAATGGACTATGTTCTATTAGGAAGACTTTTTATATTCTTAAAATCTTTTATTTTTATTTATTTTCCCCATTTAGTTTTTAGCAAGCTGTGTATTCTCCAGAAGGAAAATGTTTATGGATTCATTTTATATTTGGATGCTCATAATTGTATGTAAAATAATTGTGTCTGTAAACTCTCTCTGAACTCAGAGCCTTTTTGAGAGATGAAAAATCCGCCTGTAGTCACCATTTATCCTGTTTTGAATAATTTGATTTTTTTAAATTATACAATCTAAAACTTTTGTTGGAGATCTTTTGATTTCTGGTTTCATGATTTCTTCTCAAAGGAACTTTTAAATTCCCCCTTGGTAGGTAATTATATGCTGAGGAAAATAAAGCAGAAATGAAAGGGAGGAGGAATTTAGAATTTTATGTTGCCCTTATTCAGAAGATCTCATAATAGTTCATTAAGGGTTAGTTCACTTATCCTGTCCTCTTTAAGAAGAAAGTATAACAAGTTTTGTCCACGGTTTTGTAAATGAAGTGAGAAACATAGAAATTAAGTGGCTTGCCCAAGCTCATGGATTGTATTTGGTAAAGCTAGAATTAAAACCCAGGTGTTTTGACAGTAATCTTTCTGGTAGATTATGCTACCTAAATTGGCTTTAAAAGGTTTCAAGAAGTTATGCATTCAATCCATTCTACAATCATTCTTTTGGAACGTCTTTAATCAGGAACTAGAAATACAAAAACAGGTAAGACATGGTTTCTTATGTTATTGTTCCAGTGGGGGAGGGGTGAGGAAATGAGTGGGAGTGATGACGGATACCAATATAATAGATAATTTTAATGTAGTGAAAGAAATGTCCTAAGAGAGGGCCAGAATGCTCTATGAATATAGTGACAGGAGCTAGTAATTCTCCCAGGATGGGAAAATATTAAAGAAGTTTCCACCTGAACGCTTTTACAAGTAGTTCCAATGGCACTGCCTTCAGAAATAATTAACTTCCTATAATCAAAATGGGTAGTGAGCACAGCTCTCAGATGTACTTAATGTTTTCAGTGCTGTTTACTGCCTGTTAAATAAAATAATTGTAATAGCCCAGCTATTATATGTATATACGTAATACATATAATAAAAATATCTGGAAAGCAGTTGAAGAAATTGCACTTTATGCAGCCTCAAATAAAGTTAGTAAGTCAGGGGCACTGGTGTTAACAACAGTACATGGTTCTCGCTCGTCTAACAGACTTGTGCACCTAATAAATGAGTCTGGAATTCCATGTTTCTCCTCACTTAAAGGGCCAGATTCTATATTTGAACTCTCATTTTTAGTTCCCAGATTAGTGACATTTTTCCCACAGTGCTTTAGCAATTCAAGGCAACCATGATATGTTCTTTGATGTTATATATATTTTATCCACTTGTGAAATGTTAATCAGGCAAATACATACCCAATTGTATAGTTGAAGATAATGAGTATCATTGACATAACAAAATGCACTGAGACTCCTGCCAGTTAGTAATATGTGATTTAAAAATGGTGTGTTTAGGGGCGCCTGGGTGGCTCAGTTGGTTAAGCGTCTGACTTCAGCTCAGGTCACGATCTCACAGTCTGTGGGTTCGAGGCCTGCATCAGGCTCTGTGCTGACAGCTCAGAGCCTGGAGCCTGCTTCGGATTCTGTGTCTCCCTTTCTCTCTGCCCCTCCCCTGCTCATGCTCTGTCTCTCTCTGTCGCAAAAATAAATAAAAACATTAAAAAAAAAAATTTTTTTTTAAATGGTGTGTTTATACCAGCCCAAATCCATCTCTCTGTTAACTACCTGAAGGTTGTCTTTTTTTTTTTTTTTTTTTTTTTCCTCATCTAAAAAGCAAACAAAAGCAGTCATAGGCTAATAGACCCACTGGAGAAACCACTCCAAACATCTCTTTCCTAACCCTTCTTTTTTCTTCCTTCAAAAAATGATCTACACTCAGTTTCTGCCTTTAATGCTTTTGTGGTTCATAGCTCTTACAATTTTACTTTAGAGCATATACATACCAAGTATATACATATCACTTTGAACCTTGTTTCACACGTCCACAAATTTTTGCCCATTTTCCTCAAGAGTATCAATCCCTCCCCCGTCCCTTCTTTCTTTCTCACTCCCCTTCCTATTTCACCATTCCTTCGTTTTATTGGCTACCAGAAGAGACATTATTATGGTTCAAAACTATCTTTTATTAGTAATAGTCATGAGACTTTAAGTTGGCTATCATAATGTGATTTTCAGACATGGAGAGCAAATTGAACCATGGTTAAATTTGGCATATTTTGTAGATGGAGAGCAGCAAAGTAATGCAAATTTTTAAATGGATTATTTTCTTTTATTTATTTTTTTAATTTTTTTTTTAATGTTTATTTATTTTTGAGAGACAGAGTGCGAGCAGAGGAAGGGCAGAGAGAGAGGGAGACACAGAATCTGAAACAGGCTCCAGGCTCTGAGCTGTCAGCACAGAGCCCGATGCAGGGCTCAAACCCATGAACCTTGAGATCATGACCTGAGCTGAAGTCGGACGCTTAATTGACTGAGCCACCCAGGTGCCTCTTAAATGGATTGTTTTCATTATAATTTTGTCCTACCTCACAGAATTTAAAAATGATAACTTTCTGGACTTTTAATAAATATGAACTGAAATATTTTTATATCTACTACTTTGCATGAAGGTAAAAACCTAGCATTTATAGAGCAGTAGTTATCCAAGAACCACCTTACTAGCGATTAGTTTTAAGTTTTTTTTTTTTAAATTTGTTTTTTCAACGTTTATTTATTTTTGGGACAGAGAGAGACAGCGCATGAACGGGGAGGGGCAGAGAGAGAGGGAGACACAGAATCGGAAACAGGCTCCAGGCTCTGAGCCATCAGCCCAGAGCCTGACGCGGGGCTCGAACTCCCGGACCGCGAGATCGTGACCTGGCTGAAGTCGGACACTTAACCGACTGCGCCATCCAGGCGCCCCAGTTTTAAATTTTATATGGCTGGTGAGAAGACACGGTGCTTTTAGGATCCCATGGCCCATTAATATATTGTTAGTAAATACTAATGACCTAAAAAGAATGATAAATCTACCTGTTACAGATAGAATAAACTCATGGCACATATGGTGATTATTTGAATAGTGGTCAGAGTAGGCCTCACTGAAGAAGTTATATTTAAAATAAAAGTATAGGATAAGAAACAACTAATCATGAGAAAGGTCTGGACCATTCAGGGCAGAGAAAACAATATGTATAAATGTCCTAACATAGAAGAGAGCTTAACAAGAAAACCTGTGGCCTGGATGGAATAAAAGAAGTGGAGGGGCGCCTGGGTGGCGCAGTCGGTTAAGCGTCCGACTTCAGCCAGGTCACGATCTCGCAGTTCGTGAATTCGAGCCCCGCGTCAGGCTCTGGGCTGATGGCTCGGAGCCTGGAGCCTGTTTCCGATTCTGTGTCTCCCTCTCTCTCTGCCCCTCCCCCGTTCATGCTCTGTCTCTCTCTGTCCCAAAAATAAATTTAAAAAACAAAATGTTGAATAAAAGAAGTGGAGATGAGACTAAGAAAGATTCAAACAGCAGACCTGAAAGGAGTCCGATTTTATTTTGAGTATAATACTATGCCTTTGAGACTTATTAAAAAAGGTAGTGGCATCATGGAATTTATCCTTAAGAAGATAACTCTGACTGCTGAGTAGAGAGTGGTTGGATGAAGAAAGAATGGGGGAGGGCATTCCAGAAGCCATTGCAGTTTTCTAGTCAAGTGGTAATGTTAACTGGGAATAGGGTGATGCCATTGAAAATCGAAATAATCACATGGAGTAAGTTATCTCTGAGAAGTTAAATAGTCAGTACTTCTGATGGATTTGATATAGGCAGTAAGGATGATGAAGGATTTCAGGATGGTGCCTTTATTTCTGTTTTGAGCAATCAATTGGATAATGATGCCATTTTCTGTAATTGGAAAGATTGGCGTTGAATGGATTATCTCTGGATGTAGGAAGCAAAAAGTTGGTTTTCAGCATGTTCAGGTTGAGGTGCTTCTAAGATTTAGTAATACAAGTTCCAACTATGTAATAATGGAGCTCCCAGAAGACATTGGTGCCAAGAATTTAAATTTGGGAGTTATCAGTATATAGATAATACTTAAAGCCTTGTTAGCAGATGAAATTATATAAGAAAAGAGTGAAAAGATAGGGTTCTAAAACTGATACCTGAGGACATCCAACATTTGAATATCTGATAGAGGAGGAAAAAGCAAAGACTAAGAATGAGCAATCTAAGAAGTAGGAGAAAACACTCTTGTAAAGAGAGGATTGTTCTTTATTAAGTGACTGTCATCACCATCAGTTGTTGCTGATGGGTAGTTGTTGCTGTAGAGATAGGTAGGATGTGGAGATAAAATCATTGGATTTGGCAATATGGGGGTCATTAGTGATACATAAGGAGAGTTGCCCAGGTGTGGAGGAGTTGAAAGTTGGCTAAAGTGAGACTACTGAATGCAAAGTAAGAAATTGGAGACAGCAGTGGCAAGAGGGAAATGTGGTAACAGGGTAGAGGTTTTGTTTAGTTTGCTTTTTATTATAGAGACATTAAAGTATGTTTATGTGCTAATGGTAAGGACTCAATATAAAGAGGGGTTCATTAACATGGAGGACAGAAGTTAAGCAAAGAAGCAAAATCTCTGATAACATGAAAGGAGAGGGGATTGAACACGTATTGGGAATTGGCCTTCACCTGGTAAAAGATTTCATCTTTTGAGACGAGGGAAAAGATTGGCAGACATGGATAGATGTATAGAATTAGCCATGGAAAAGTGAGAAAGCTCTCTTCTAACAGATTCTATTTTCTGGTTGGAATATGAGATAAGATCATCAGAAAAAATAAGAGGGAATTAAGGTGGGAAAATTGAAGAATGAGAAAAAGTGAAGCATGGTAGAGAGTGAGTGAAATTACTATTAACACATGGTGCTGAGTGTCCAACATGTTTGACTATGAATTTATGACCTTGCCAAAATACTCACTTGTTTGATTGTCTCTAAGTTTGGCTACTTGTTGGTAGCTAAGTGGTAAAAGAAAGCAGATTGTTGAGTTCGTCTGTGGTTGTATGACCCTTAAGTCCTTTCAATTCTTATTTTTTATCTAATGTATTCTATCAATTTTGAAGAATATCTGTTCTACATTTTTAATAAAATTCTAAATTAATGAGTTTCAATATGTGGTTTGTTTAAGAATGTGATTTATCTCTAAAGTACTGTAACATAAACATATGTTTATCAGTTTTAAATTATCTTAGATTAGAAGCTAGAGTCTGTGATAATCTATGTCTAGATGTGGTGTGGTATATTCTCAGTGATCTTGATATGACATGCCCCAAATATTGATGTTATACTTATTTGCATTTAAAAAGATCCATGTTCAGGGAAACATGAGTTGCAAGAAAAGCAAAGTGTCTGAATCTAATTCTCCAGGAAGCAATTATTTGTGGACCATTCTGAAATAAATTCACTTTTCTAAGATTTTTAAGGTAAAATTTGAAGTCAGGGAATTAAAGCTTATAGCTATCGCCCTGAAGAGGCAATTGACTTATACAGACCAATTACTAAGCAATTTAGTATTACTAGGAAAGTTTTAGTCATTATTTTATATTGTGTACATAGCAAATAGGTTATTAGAGAGGGATCACAGAAGGTCACACAGGAAATCTTCAGTGTTTATGGGCTACTGGGTTAGTAACTCTGAAGTATTTTTCTACATTTCTTTTTCTATAGTGGAGCCATAAATATATGACTTTTTTGTTATTCACTTTATGGATTTCAAAAATTAATTTCTGGTTGGACATTTTTGCTGTGTCTCAGTGCATTTTTAGACTCGTGCCTTAGAAAAATTAGAATGGCTTACCAGTTTTTAACTACATCAAAGACTAAAGAATAAAAAGACTTTATTCCAGTTGACAAATATTGATGCATTATGTTTAAGACAAAAACTATTTTAGTACATGATGGTCTGCCATGGAAAAATTAAGTTTTTTACATAATTTAAACAATCAAATTATCTGGATTTCAAACGTTTCTGAAAACATATCTAATTATAATAAAATTTTGATGCTTAAGGATTCTAAATGTTACAGTCCTTTTTTCATCCAGAATATAGCAAGAATTCTTTGTTTCTTCTTTAAAAATATTTACTTAAATGACCAGAAAAGACCAAGGCTTTATGTTGAAGTGATACATGTTTGAATTATACCTTTAGAAGTTAAAGGAATATACTCTACCTTCTATTATTGTGCCAAATCATTTCATGGATAATTAATATTCTGCCAAATTGGATAGTATCAGAAACTTTAGTCTATTTTTAAAAACCAAATAATTTACCTTTGAACATAAAATAACACTGCTCAAAAAAGTAAGTTCACTACATTCTTGTTTTCATTAGGTAAGAAACATTGGACCACGAAAAGTTACACAAACATAACTTCCCTTTCCACTTCCACTGTCGGCACCATCCCATGTCATCTCTGATCCTCCATTAGGAAATTTAGAAAATTACCAGCATTTTCACTGTCAATAGTAAGATTACATTCCAGTTATTTTCTAAAAATTCTGTACATACATGATAGATTCTTATCATTCCAGGAAGAAGCGCTACTTCTGATGTACTAGACATACACAAGTCTCCATTCTCTCATCAGACCTTTCTTAACAAAGGGCTTAGTAAATCTATGGGATTTCTGTCCATCAGAGATACACAAGATGAGGAAGATTATTTCAAGGACATTTCATCAGATAATAATTCTGCACGTGAAGATTCTGAAAATACCTGTTCCCCTTACCAATTCAAAACTAGTGGCCCAGAAAAAAAAACTATCCCTGGTATTGATGTGCTTCCCAAGAAGAAGATTTGGGCTTCATCCATGGACTTGCTTTGCACAGATGAGAGAGACTTTTCTGGGGAAACCGGTGGATTCCGACAATATCTCCCCGAAGCAGTGACAGTGAGGACTTCAACTACTCCTAGAAAAAAGGAGGCAAGATACTCAGATGGAAGCATAGCCTTGGATATCTTTGGCCCTCAGAAAGTGGATCCAATGTTTCATACTCGAGAATTGCCCACTTCCTCAGCAATATCAAGCGCTTTGGACCGAATCCGAGAGAGACAAAAGAAACTTCAGGTTCTAAGAGAAGCCATGAATGTAGAAGGTTAGTAATTTTGTGTGTGTTTGAGAGAAAATTGAATTGAAATATTTAAAATTGTGTTTTGAAATAAAGAAGGGTTATTAAACCATTCCACAAGTCTTATTTCCACTGTCAAACCTTTATACCCAGGTTAGTCTCTTTGTTGGTTTCTGTTCTCCTTTCCACCAAAACTGTAATAGAACTGTATTGCTCCCACAAAGTCATCTCTAGTAAGCATCCTAGTCTGGGCACTTTATAGCCCTACAATATTTGGGGTAGTAGATTTTTAAGATTGTAATCTTCTCAAGGCAGGAGCCATATTTTCTTCTTCTTTTTAATCCTCCACAGCACCGTCTATCTTGCACTGTCTCATAAGAGGCTTCCCTAAAGGACTGGTTCATGGCAATAAGAGGCAGTTAATCAAAATCAGAAACTCTAGGGAGGCAGAGTGGCATGGTGATAATGCAATAGTTCCCAAACCACCAGCTTCAAGAAACAAACTTAGGGACACAACTCCTGAAGATCATAATTTGTTTGCTCTAGAATGAAGTTTTAAATCCATATTTTAAAAGTCATAGTATTTAGGTTTATAGATCTAAAGACAGACAGCCTAGGTTTGAATTATCTATTGCATCAGTAGCTACATGATCCTTACTTCGGCGACTGGGCTTAATCCCTCCAAACGTAAGTTACCCCATCTGTAAAATGTGCTTAACCAAAATAGATGAATTAGGTAATAAAGGTGAAGTGATTAATAAATCAAATTATTACAATGTTAGTATGAGGGGCATAAAAAACAACTTTATAGGGGCGCCTGGGTGGCGCAGTCGGTTAAGCGTCCGACTTCAGCCAGGTCACGATCTCGCGGTCCGTGAGTTCGAGCCCCGCGTCGGGCTCTGGGCTGATGGCTCAGAGCCTGGAGCCTGTTTCCGATTCTGTGTCTCCCTCTCTCTCTGCCCCTCCCCCGTTCATGCTCTGTCTCTCTATGTCCCAAAAATAAAAATAAAAACGTTGAAAAAAAAAATTTAAAAATAAAAAAAAAACTTTATAAATGATAAATTCCTTTTTTTAAATGTTTATTTATTTATCTTTGAGAGAGAACAGGGACTGGGGAGGGGCAGAGAGAGAGGGAGGGAGATAGAGAATCTGAAGCAGGCTAAGTGCTATCAGCACAAAGCCTGGCATGGGGCTCAAACCGTTGAACTGTGAGATCATGACCTGAGCCAAAGTCAGGCACTCAACCCACTGAGCCACCCAGGTGCCCCTATAAATGATAAATTCTTATTATTTGCAGGACAAAGCTCTGGTTCAAAGTACCTGATTCACACACAAACCTCAACATATTGAGTAGAATAAAATTATGTTTTAGACATATGGGTAGAGGCTATTTTTAACTTAAATAAATGGAAGAGAAAACAAAATTAGACTTACGAATCTAATTCTCTACATTTTTGAAGATTAAAGCTATGTTATCTTCCTTTGCCTCCCAGACAAACTTTGGGACATAGTTGAAATGTCACTTTAAGGTGCCTTCTAGTTTAGCAAGAGTAGTGACATTATCAGTCGTCATATTCATGTTTAAGGCCATTGTTCCAGTGGAATATTTTTGATTCATAGATTACCTTTAAAGTGCTTTGCTAAAGGTTTGTTCTGTTACTTAAGCTTAAGCATAGCCCTGGGCTGAACATACTCTACATGTTGTACTTTACTTCTAATAAAAGAAGCTTTGCTTCTCTTTTTTTTCAATTCAGGAATTGCAAATTAGTGATGAATTTGAAATAAAGGAAATTATCAAACACTTAATTGATATTATGGGTATGTATATGTATATATATATATACACACACACATACATACATGTATATATATACACATATATGTATATATATACATGTATGTATATATGAATTTTTAAAAATTAGCCACCTTTATGAGATTGTTGTATATAATCTTGATCTGAAAACTTTCAAGGACAGAAAATAAGAACTTAGAAATGTGTCTTATGCATGATTTTACTGTTTAACTCTGATCAGTAAACTTTTAGAGTTATGACAGCAAACAATAGGCACTTTCTATAGCTTAAGGTCTCCTCTTTCAGAAGTTGTACTTCATGATTATTTAATGTTACACAACAGCTAGCATATGAATAAAAACGTCGCCTGACCTTCTTATGAACATGCCTTCATAGAGACATTGGTGTGAAGAATTCTTGCCCATCATGGACAAAAAAAAAAACTAAACCCTTAATTATTCAAGTAGATAAAACCATGATAGTCTCAGAGTATAAATAGTGGAGATACATACCGATATAGATGACTAGTTCTAACATATATGTGTTTTTTAACATGTGAAATATATTTTCTTAACATGCAAATATTAAAAATTAACTCATAATTTCTAATGTTCTCGTGTGTGTTTCAAAAGAATATTTACTTATTATTTGGTAAATGAATAGTAGTGTGTATTAGTGAAGTCTGAGGAAAAATGTGTTTTTTTTAACCCCTTGAACCTTGGTTTGAGAGTTAAACAGTAAGAAATTAAACACTAATCGAAAATATATTTAATCTGTTAAATTTCACTACAGTAGTCTGATATATTTTGTTTGAATAGGTAATTTTTTGTTACCTATAAAATGAGTATTAAGCTAAGCAGTGTCCTAGTTTGCATATGAGCCTTTTATCAGGGATTGTGTGCCAGGCACATGTAAAAGAAACTTCTTTGCATCTTGTTTCCAAATATACATGTATATCTACAAAGATGATGTATATAATGTTATTGACACTTATTTGTTAAAAATGTTAACTTGTTATGAAACCTAACTTCCAGATTTAGTATATTTTATAATCAAGTTAAACAAAACACCTTGAAAATGTTGGTATATTATGGAAATGCTTACACCATCTTAAAAAAACTCTATTATTATACAGTAACTTATAAGTAGTAATAAATTATATTTGCTTTAGATGAAAAATATTCTTCAAAAAGAATGTTTCATGCTTATAATTCAAAAGCAATTACTCTTAGTTACTTAGTTGAATACTTTGCTGGTTTTATGCTGTGTTTTTTCTAAAAGTGAAATAATTTATATTAGCTGTTCAAACACAATTGCAGATTGCTATACAAAGATTTTAGCTAGTATACAAAGGAGAAAAAAGAATTGAAAATGATACAAATCCCATTTATTTCATTTAATTCTCATGAAAAGTAAGCTCCATAGATCCCTTTTATGTGTGAGAAATCAAGTAGAACAGTGGATATTATTAATGTACACCTATCTTTTTAAATATTCTTGTTCTGAAGCATTTAACGCGGCACGTGGGTGGCTCAGTCTGTTAAGCTTCCAACTCTTGATTTCCGCTCAGGCTATGATCTCATGGTTCATAGAATCGAGCCCCACTTGGGGCTGTCTGCTGGGAGCAAGGAGCCTGCTTGGGATTCTTCCTCTCTGCCTCTCTCTGCTGCTTCCCAGCTTGCACAGCACACTCTCTCTCTCAAAATAAATAAACTTTAAAAAAATAATAATAAAACATTAAAAAAAATTAATAGTGCTCTGTACAATTTTTGTGATCTTTAAATTTGGCAGTTGCTACTGGCTATCAGTAATTTTTGAATTAGAAGAGGTCTTGGAGCTCAATATCCCTGAGCTTGTGAAGATTTAATGACTTACCCAAGATCACATAAGCAGTTAATGATAGTTTCCGTCATTGTGGGAGTTTGTGGATTTACATCTAGATTTGGGAGCTCCAGTCTAAGAATTTCCAACTACATGCTATTTCCTAATTTTTAAAAAATATGTATTTCAGTATTCATTGGGTTAATAGAGCAATTGCAAGAAAACAAATTGCTAAATTTCAGTTTGTCCTTTTAGGCATGCAGGGAGGCTCATTGAACTAATGGGAAAGAGTCATCCTCTCCAACCTCAGATATATAGCCCTTTCCTTAGTCCATCCTCTTGAAAGGAGCCTTTGCCCAAATCACCTCTATGGCATCTCCTTAGCTGACATCAATCAGCCAACTAGCACAGGGAAGACCAGAATTTGGTACGGGCAGAAATCTGGATACTATTTAAACCAAACCTCTCATTTTCAAAAGCCCAGAGTAGAGTAGTTTGCCAAAGAAGATACATGATTCATAATTTATAGCAGAGCTGTATTTAGAATCCAGATCTCTTGAAATCCAGAATAAGATTTTTTTCCACTCTGCCATTCTGATTTTAAGCAGAAACCAGATACATTTCAGATACATTGTTTGGAAAATTTATTACTGCCAGGAAAGTTGGACATTCAACTAACCACCTAACAAAACCCTTAATGAAGTCTCTTCCTAATAAAATTATGTAATTTTTAAGACAGTAAAACAAGATAGTACACTGAAAAAAAAGGCTCAAGTAAGGCACTTTTAGTTCTTTCTGCAGCAAACCACACTGGATAGGGGTTAAGATGGAGCTCTCTCCTGTGTCGCATGGACTACTGTGGTAATATTTTGTGTTTTTTTTTTTTAATTTTTTTAATGTTTATTTATATCTGAAGGAGAGAGATACAGAGCATGAGTGGGGAGGGGCAGAGAGAATGGGAGTCACAGAATCCAAAGCAGGCTCCAGGCTCCAAGCTGTCAGCACAGATCCAGACTCAGGGCCTGAACCCACAAACCATGAGACCATGACCTGAGCTGAAGTCAGACACCCAATCAACCTAGCCACCCAGGTGCCCCCATTGTGGTAGTGTTTTAACAGGGCTTTCCTACAGTAGGATGTAAGACAGTTATCCTGTAGCTGACAAGATAAGAAAGTAAACTATTAAAAAGCTGTGGTTGGCATTGAGTGCTCAGATTTCCTTAGAAACAAACCAAGAAAGGAACAGAAAAGACCCCAGGAAAGAAACTGTAGAAGTTTAAAAATTATAAATGTAAGATTGTTTCTATAATCATTAAGCTAACGCTTAATCTTTCAGATAGTTCTCTACATACAGAAAGCAGTAAGGATGGGGCAGGAAGAAACAATAACAGGTTTCTCTTGTGGAAAATAGTTTTAAAATTTGATGTGACTCTGTTTGCTTTATTCTTTTTTTTTTTCAATATATGAATTTTATTGTCAAATTGGTTTCCATACAACACCCAGTGCTCATCCCAAAAGGTACCCTCCTCAATACCCATCACCCACCCTCCCCTCCCTCCCATCACCCAAACCCTCAGTTTGTTCTCAGTTTTTAAAAGTCTCTTATGCTTTGTCTCTCTCCCACTCTAACCTCTTTTTTTTTTCCTTCCCCTCCCCCGTGGGTTTCTGTTAAGTTTCTCAGCAACCACCTAAGAGTGAAAACATATGGTATCCGTCTTTCTCTGTATCGCTTCTTTCACTTAGCATAACACTCTCCAGTTCCATCCACATTGCTACAAAGGGCCATATTTCATTCTTATTGCCACGTAGTACTCCATTGTGTATATAAACCACAATTTCTTTATCCATTCATCAGTTGATGGACATTTAGGCTCTTTGCAAAGTTTGGCTATCGTTGAGAGTGCTGCTATAAACATTGGGGTACAAGTGCCCCTATGCATCAGTACTCCTGTATCCCTTGGATAAATTCCTAGCAGTGCTATTGCAGGGTCATAGGGTAGGTCTATTTTTAATTTTTTGAGGAACCTCCACACTGTTTTCCAGACAGGCTGCACCAGTTTGCATTCCCACCAACAGTGCAAGAGGGTTCCCGTTTCTCCGCATCCTCTCCAGCATCTATAGTCTCCTGATTTGTTCATTTTGGTGACTCTGACTGGTGTGAGGTGATATCTGAGTGTGGTTTTGATTTGTATTTCCCTGATGAGGAGTGACGTTGAGCATTTTTTCATGTGCCTGTTGGCCATCCGGAGGTCTTCTTTAGAGAAGTGTCTATTCATGTTTTCTGCCCATTTCTTCACTGGATTATTTGTTTTTTGGGTGTGAAGTTTGGTGAGCTCTTTATAGATTTTGGATACTAGCCCTTTGTCCAATATGTCATTTGCAAATATCTTTTCCCATTCTGTTGGTTGCCTTTTAGTTTTGTTGGTTGTTTCCTTTGCAGTGCAGAAGCTTTTTATCTTCATAAGGTCCCAGTAGTTCATTTTTGCTTTCAATTCCCTTGCCTTTGGGGATGTGTCAAGTAAGAAATTGCTACAGCTGAAGTCAGAGAGGTCTTTTTCCTGCTTTCTCCTCTAGGGTTTTGATGGTTTCCCGCTCACATTCAGATCCTTTATCCATTTTGAGTTTATTTTTGTGAATGGTGTGAGAAAGTGGTCTAGTTTCAATCTTCTGCATGTTGCTGTCCAGTTCTCCCAGCACCATTTGTTAAAGAGACTGTCTTTTTTCCATTGGATGTTCTTTCCTTCTTTGTCAAAGATGAGTTGGCCATACGTTTGTGGGTCTAGTTCTGGGGTTTCTATTCTATTCCATTGGTCTATGTGTCTGCTTTTGTGCCAATACCATGCTGTCTTGATGATGACAGCTTTGTAGTAGAGGCTAAAGCCTGGGATTGTGATGCCTCCCGCTTTGGTCTTCTTCAAAATTACTTTGGCTATTCGGGGCCTCTTGTGGTTCCATATGAATTTTAGGATTGCTTGTTCTAGTTTTGAGAAGAATGCTGGTGCAATTTTGATTGGGATTGCATTGAATGTGTAGATAGCTTTGGGTAGTATTGACATTTGACAATGTTTATTCTTCCAATCCATGAGCACAGAATGTTTTTCCATTTCTTTATATCTTCTTCAATTTCCTTCATAAGCTTTCTATAGTTTTCAGCATACAGATCGTTTACATCTTTGGTTAGATTTATTCCTAGGTATTTTATGCTTCTTGGTGCAATTGTGAATGGGATCAGTTTCTTTATTTGTCTTTCTGTTGCTTCATTATTAGTGTATAAGAATGCAACTGATTTTTGTACATTGACTTTGTATCCTGCGACTTCGCTGAATTCATGTATCAGTTCTAGCAGACTTTTGGTGTAGTCTATCGGATTTTCCATGTATAATATCATGTCATCTGCAAAAAGTGAAAGCTTGACTTCATCTTTGCCAATTTTGATGCCTTTGATTTCCTTTTGTTGTCTGATTGCTGATGCTAGAACTTCCAGCACTATGTTAAACAACAGCGGTGAGAGTGGGCACCCCTGTCGTGTTCCTGATCTCAGGGAAAAAGCTCTCAGTTTTTCCCCGTTGAGGATGATGTTAGCTGTGGGCTTTTCATAAATGGCTTTTATGATCTTTAAATATGTTCCTTCTATCCCGACTTTCTCGAGGGTTTTTATTAAGAAAGGTTGCAAATTGTGTCAAATGCCTTTTCTGCATCAATTGACAGGATCATATTGTTCTTCTCTTTTCTTTTATTAATGTGATGTATCACGTTGATTGATTTGCGAATGTTGAACCAGCCCTGCATCCCAGGAATGAATCCCACTTGATCATGGTGAATAATTCTTTTTATATGCTGTTGAATTCGATTTGCTAGTATCTTATTGAGAATTTTTGCATCCATATTCATCAGGGATATTGGCCTGTAGTTCTCTTTTTTTTTTACTGGGTCTCTGTCTGGTTTAGGAATCAAAGTAATACTGGCTTCATAGAATGAGTCTGGAAGTTTTTCTTCCCTTTCTATTTCTTGGAATAGCTTGAGAAGGATAGGTATTATCTCTGCTTTAAACGTCTGGTAGAACTCCCCTGGGAAGCCTGGACTCTTATTTGTTGGGAGATTTTTGATGATTGATTCAATTTCTTCACTGGTTATGGGTCTGTTCAAGCTTTCTATTTCCTCCTGATTGAGTTTTGGAAGCGTGTGGGTGTTTAGGAATTTGTCCATTTCTTCCAGGTTGTCCAGTTTGTTGGCTATAATTTCATACTATTCCCTGATAATTGCTTGTATCTCTGAGGGATTGGTTGTAAGAATTCCATTTTCATTCATGATTTTATCTGTTTGGGTCATCTCCCTTTTCTTTTTGAGAAGGCTGGCTAGAGGTTTGTCAATTTTGTTTATTTTTTCAAAAAACCAACTCTTGGTTTCGTTGATCTGCTCTACAGTTTTTTTAGATTCTATATTGTTTATTTCTGCTCTGATCTTTATTATTTCTCTTCTTCTGCTGGGTTTAGGCTGTCTTTGCTGTTCTGCTTCTGTTTCCTTTAGGTGTGCTGTTAGATTTTGTATTTGGGATTTTTCTTGAGATATTTCTTGAGATAGGCCTGGATTGCAATGTATTTTCCTCTCAGGACTGCCTTTGCTGCATCCCAAAGCATTTGGATTGTTGTATTTTCATTTTCGTTTGTTTCCATATATTTTTTAATTTCTTCTCTAATTGCCTGGTTGACCCATTCATTCTTTAGTAGGGTGTTCTTTAACCTCCATGCTTTTGGAGGTTTTCCAGACTTTTTCCTGTGGTTGATTTGAAGCTTCATAGCATTGTGGTCTGAAAGTATGCATGGTATGATTTTAATTCTTGTATACTTATGAAGGGCTGTTTTGTGACCCAGTATGTGATCTATCTTGGAGAATGTTCCATGTGCACTCGAGAAGAAAGTATATTCTGTTGCTTTGGGATGCAGAGTTTAAATATATCTGTCAAGTCCATCTGATCCAATGTATCATTCAGGGCCCTTGTTTCTTTATTGACTGTGTGTCTAGATGATCTATCCATTTCTGTAACTGGAGTGTTAAAGACTCCTGCAGTTACCACATTCTTATCAATAAGGTTGCTTATGTTTGTGAGTAATTGTTTTATATATTTGGGGGCTCCTCTATTCGGTGCATAGACATTTATAATTGTTAGCTCTTCCTGATGGATAGACCTGTAATCATTATATAATGGCCTTCTTCATCTCTTGTTACAGCCTTTAATTTAAAGTCTAGTTTGTCTGATATAAGTATGGCTATTCCAGCTTTCTTTTGACTTCCAGTGGCATGATAAATAGTTCTCCATCCCCTCACTCTCAATCTAAAGGTGTCCTCAGGTCTAAAATGAGTCTCTTGTAGACAGCAAATAGATGGGTCTTGTTTTTTTATCCATTCTGATACCCTATGTCTTTTGGTTGGAGCATTTAGTCCATTTACATTCAGTGTTATTATAGAAAGATATGGGTTTAGAGTCATTGTGATGTCCGTAGGTTTCATGCTTACAGCGATGTCTCTGGTACTTTGTCTCACAGGATCCCCCTTAGGATCTCTTGTAGGGCTGGTTTAGTGGTGACAAATTCCTTCAGTTTTTGTTTGTTTGAGAAGACCTTTATCTCTCCTTCTATTCTAAATAACAGACTTGCTGGATAAAGGATTCTCGGCCGCTTATTTTTTCTGTTCATCACATTGAAGATCTCCTGCCATTCCTTTCTGGCCTGCCAAGTTTCAGTAGAGAGATCGGTCACAAGTCTTATAGGTCTCCCTTTATAAGTTAGAGCACGTTTATCACTAGCTGCTTTCAGAATTTTCTCTTTATCCTTGTATTTTGCCAGTTTCACTATGATATGTCATGCAGGAGATCGATTCAAGTTATGTCTGAAGGGAGTTCTCTGTGCCTCTTGGATTTCAATGCCTTTTTCCTTCCCCAGATCAGGGAAGTTCTCAGCTATTATTTCTTCAAGTACACCTTCAGCACCTTTCCCTCTCTCTTCCTTTCTGGGATACCAATTATGCGTAGATTATTTCTCTTTAGTGCATCACTTAGTTCTCTAATTTTCCCCTCATACTCCTGGATTTTTTTATCTGTGTTTTTCTCAGCTTCTTTTTCCATAATTTTATCTTCTAGTTCACCTATTCTCTCCTCTGCCTCTTCAATCCGAGCCGTGGTTGTCTCCATTTTATTTTGCAGCTCTTTGATAGCATTGAGCTATCAGCTCCTCCTGGCTGTTCCTTAGTCCCTTGATCTCTGTAGCAATAGATTCTCTGCTGTCCTTTATACTGTTTTCAAGCCCAGCGATTAATTTTATGACTATTATTCTAAATTCACTTTCTGTTATATTGTTTAAATCGTTTTTGATCAGTTCGTTAGCTGTTGTTATTTCCTGGATGTTTTTTTGAGGGGAATTCTTCCGTTTGGTCATTTTGGATAGTCCCTGGAGTGGTGCGGAACTGTGGGGCACATCCCCTGTGCTGCCTTGAATAACTTGCATTGGTGGGCAGGCCGCAGTCAGACCTGATGTCTGCCCCCAGCCCACCACTGGGGCCACAGTCAGACTGGTGTGTGCCTTCTCTTCCCCTCTCCTAGGGGCGGGATTCACTGTGGGGTGGTGTGGCCCGTCTAGGCTACTTGCACACTGCCAGGCTTGTGGTGCTGAGGATCTGACGTATTAGCTGTGGTGGGTAGGCCAGGTGCACGGGGGCAGGAGGGGCAGGCTTAGCTCGTTTCTCCTTAGGTGATCCACTTCAGGAGGGGCCCTGTGGCAGCGGGAGGGAGTCAGACCCGCTGCCGGAGGGGTGGCTCCACAGAAGCACAACATTGGGTGTTTGCACGGAGCAAGCAAGTTCCCTGGCAGGAACTGGTTCCCTTTGGGATTTTGGCTGGGGGATAGACGAGGGAGATGGCGCTGGCAAGCGCCTTTGTTCCCCGCCAAACTGAGCTCTGTCCTCCAGGGGCTCAGCAGCTCTCCCTCCCTTTGTCCTCCAGCCTTCCCGCTTTCTGAGCAGAGCTGTTAACTTATGACCTCCCAGATGCTAAGTCCCGCTTGCTGTCGGAACACACTCCGTCCAGCCCCTCCGCTTTTGCCAGCCAGACTCGGGGCTCTGCTTGGCCAGCGGGCCGCCCCTCTGCCCCGGCTTCCTCCCGCCAGTCTGTGGAGCGCGCACCGCATCTCCACCCTTCCTACCCTCTTCCTTGGGCCTCTCATCTGCACTTGGCTCCTGAGACTCCGTTCTGCTAGTCTTCTGGCGGTTTCCTGGGTTATTTAGGCAGGTGTGGGTAAATCTAAGTGATCAGCAGGACACGCAGTGAGCCCAGCATCGTCCTACGCCGCTATCTTCCCAGGATCCCCCTGTTTGCTTTATTCTTTTCACTTTTTCACCTCAGTATAGGACTATCCTAATCTACTTATTTCTTCTTCCTTGTTCCTGGTATCTTTTTTCTACCACATTACTCCATCTCAATATCTGAGAAATTGTATGTTTTCTAATAGAAGTATCTGTCACCATCTCTCTTGTTTGTAATTACCACACACTCCCTATCTAACATTGCCTTGTGAGTTGGCAACACATTCCTGATTATGAGAGATTGACTTGGAACCAGTACTGTGAGTATAGTATGAACAGCACTCCACCCCCTGGGTGGGGACCATGAATACCATTTTGCTTCCAACAGTTAAAACTCCTCTATATTCTGTATAAATACTGGAAAAGGACATGAAGAATAGATATAAGTAAGTCCTTCAAAGGTGACTGTGGTTAAATGTTACTATTTAAGGAGTTTTAAGTCAATCTACTATACATCAACCTTAAATATTGCTTAAAAGACAATATTGTGACCTCTGGTCTAGCCTAGTTTTGCTGTTCTGTGACTGCCTTGTGAATGCAGCTTAAACTCTGTGTTGTGCAACTAGAATATGTAAGCACTGAAGTATGTGAGCCTGTTCTTATTATTGAGGCACCTTAATGTTTCATTTTCATGAGAAGATTGAATTTGAAAGTTCATACATTTTTATAGTTGCATTTTAGAAAAGCAAGGGGATGGATTTATAAATATTACAGTTCACCATGTAGGATACTTCTAGTGACATGTTCTAAGGGAGAAATTTTTTTCAAAAATTATCTCTCCTCTAAAATCCAAACTGTTCAGTTTTTATTTCTTCGCCTTATTTCCCTTTGAAAATAAAAAAAGATATGATTGAGTTGTTATTTGGATTACTTCATGAACTAAAATAATTTAATATTCAGTTTCTGTTTCACTCATATCAGTTCCACAAAAGTAAATATGAATAATCAGGGATTTTAGGTGATATTGGTCAAATATCACATGTATTTCAGAATTGATAACTCTATTATTCTACCAAGATGCAAATATATTTTGTATCTCTGAAGAACACACTATTACAGACGGAATCAACATCTTAGACAGAAAGAATGAAGTGCCTGCTATATTTCTAGGACTAAATTTTAAAGACATTTGTATTTTAGACCAGCATTGTCCAATAGAACTTCTTCAGTGGAGGAAATGTTCTATATCTACAAAGTCCCAACTCAGTAGTTACAAGCCACATGTGACAGTTGAGCACTTACATTGTGGTGGCTAGTGCCACTGAGGAACTGAATATTTTATTTACATTTACATAGCTACATATGGCTAGTGGCTGCCATATTAAAATAGTACAGCTTCAGACCATTCTCATATAAAGTTAGTCCAGTATAAAATACCAGTATTCAAATGAGAGAAGATTTGGTTTGAGAAATACTTGGGAAGGAGAATAGACAATTTACTTCCGTTCTTTAGATTTATCCAAGTAGAAAGAATGAAATTGCATTTAAAACACTAAAGAAAGTGAATGGTGAAACAAATACAAACTTTCCAGTATCTGTATTCATAGTAACATAATATTGATTTTGGAGTCTAAAGAAATCATAGGCTATTTTATCAGAGATTAGGGACCTAATTTAAATTGAACTGATACATAATTAACATATACCCAGTTTGGCTTTGGCATAGATACCTGAGAAGCATGGATTGATGTGTTTTAAGAAAGATTTAAGATGCATCATACTAGCAACGGTATCATAGCAATTTTTGAGACCTAGCAATTTAAATCTCTGAAATATTTCTTCGTTCCATCCCAATCTCAATTCCTTGCTCCCATGGACTATGGAAATAGCTTTCTAAATTGCTATTTCAACTACCAGTTACGTCTTCCATTTTCCTGCAACACAAATCTGAATAATTTTTTCTCTGCCTCAGCCATGAACTTGTCATCATCTGAACAGGGTAAAATTCTAGCTCCTTAGATCATGTCTCTCCAGTCTCATCCTTTAGCATTTCCCATCTCACACCCCACTCCAATACGTGGTGCATTCTCTCAGTCTGTCCCTCTGTCTTCCCCTCTTTTCCTCCCTCCAGCCAATTGTTGTCATTGCCAATTGTCATTTCCATGCCTTTATTCATACAGCTTTCTGCCTCAAGACTATCAAAGCTTTCAGGCATTTCTGGTTCAGGAAGCTTTCTCTCACCTTCCCAGTTTAGGATGATGGCCTC
The DNA here is from genome assembly GCF_014898765.1 of Herpailurus yagouaroundi. Taxonomy (NCBI): domain Eukaryota; kingdom Metazoa; phylum Chordata; class Mammalia; order Carnivora; family Felidae; genus Herpailurus; species Herpailurus yagouaroundi. Next base: position 96,705,756 of record NW_024412376.1, on the reverse strand, counting down.
ATTTTCATTGAAATTATTTGTTTTAAGGAGCTTGTTTCTCCTCCTATAGATATCAGAAATTTGACATAGTCTAATCCATAACTGTATCCTTAGTATCTACCACTATATCCTACATGATACTGTTTATTAATCTAAACTGAATATTGCAATGTAGCTATTAATATTAAATATTCGGCATGTGCTGTTTCAGATATGTGATACAACAATATTCTCTGATGAATTATGCATAGTGAGCAGAAATCCTTCTTCTCCTGTGTTTTATCCAACTTCAAGAGAAGTCATAACCTGACCAACCAAGAGTAAAGGCAATCAATTTCCTTTAGAACTCTATACTGTTCATTTGAAAGATTTAGAATGGGCAATAAAGTCATAACACGGGATCCTGGAGGATGCTAGAGGAGTGGCATAGCCAACCCAGATGCAAGACACAGCCTACATTGGTGGCCACTACATTGCACAAGTCTCCTGTGAGGGAATGTGTTTTTACCATTCCTGCTTTGCACAAATTTTACATCTCTAAAGTAATTTATAGTTCACAGAGCATTCTCCTATGTATCTTTCCTCAATTACATATGTTTATATTTGCATCAGTTCTGTTCCTCCTGTTAACAAAAATTTTTGACTTTGTCTAGCTCTCAATGGGTTTTAGAACATGGTTTGTTCATAGATCATGTAGTATGGTATATGAATACAGTGGACTCTAGTGAACATATAAAAGGTATAATCTTTAATCTCTAAAAATTACTCCCTTGAAAAGAAAGCATAAAGAAAAACATTTCATACATGAAAACATAGTATCATTATTTTGGTTTCTCTGTTTATTTGAAAACTGAAATATTTTGTCAGGGCTAATAACCTTAAAAATGCAGGGTTTGAAAAATTGTTATAATTCTTTAATTCCTGATGCTGCACTTGTCTGAGTCTCTCTTTCTGCATGTTACATGTCTGAGCTTGAATATGTGTCACTTGTAAATGATGTTTTTAGATTACAGTTTGTGCTGGTTTAGGTTCATTTTAATGTGAAGATTATAGATTTGAATGTTTCATCTGAAATAGCTTTATGTAAGCTCAGAACATTATGCAAATCATAATACCCTAAATATTAAAAGTATAGTGTTCATGATCATTTCCCACAACTTTATATGTTTAAAGTATTAAGTGTGAAAATAAAATTTTAACTGAAGTGTTAAGTATTGGTGCAAATTGGAACTCTTAGTTGTCAAGAACTTATGGCTAAATGCTCTAGCCTATTGAAAAGCTGCTCTTCATTGGTACTATATAAGTAGAGTCAATAGGATATTAGAGTTGGAGTGAATTTTGTTTAAAGGATCAGATTACAGGGGCGCTGAGTGGCTCAGTTGGTTAAGCATCCAACTTCGGCTCATGTTATGATCTCATGGTTCATTGGTTCAAGCCCCATGTCAGCCTCTTGAGTTGACAGCCTGGAGCCTTCAGATTCTGTGTCTCCCTCTCTGTCTCTCTTTCCTTCCCCCACGTGTGCACACATGCTCTCTCTCTGTCTCTCTATCAAACATAAATAAACATTAAAAAACTTTTTTAAATAAAAAAATAATCAGATTTCAGCTAAAGAATAATAAAATATTTGTCAGATTTTCATATCTTGTATTCTTACAAGAAATAGTATACTCTTAATTATGGTAAAACAGTACTAGAAACTAAAAGATGTCTTCAATTGTCAGAGTATGTATGATTACTGAATCTCTATAACTAGACCTCTCTCCAAATGTTAATTCATTAAGTCATCCTTCTGTAGAACCTTCTGTAGAACCCTCACCACTGTTCTACTAAATGTAGGTTCTTTCCTAAAACTTCATTTTCCACATCTAAAAACTAAGTACTCAGGGAATCAAAGAGAAGGAAATCAGTAAAATGTGGAATAATCATGACCCTAAATGGACCCTGGTACACTGATTTGTTCAGTATAGGTTTCATTTAAATGTTTACTGAGAAATTTGCAAACCAACAAATTAATCTAATTTTTATCCCACAAAAGCCAAATATAGTTCTGCAATTATAATGGTGAAGGCTTAAACTTTTGCTATATATTTCAGTGAAAGTGGCCATATGTGCATTTTATAAAATGCCTATTTGGTTTTCTTAATTTAAATTTTAGTTAACATACAGTGCAATATTGGTTTCAGTAGAATTCAGTCATTCTTCACTTACATACAACACCCAGTGCCCATCACAAGTACCCTCCTTAATGCCCATCACCCATGTAGCCCCCCTGTCACCCACCTCCCTCCATCAAGTTTGTTCACTATTGTTAAGAGTCTCTCATGGTTTGTTTCCCTATCTCCTCTTTCCATCCCCCACCTTCCCAGTCATCTATTTTGTTTCTTAAATTCCACATATGAGTAAAATCATATGGTATTTGTCTTTTTCTGATTGGCTTATCCCACTTAGCATAATACATTCTAGCTCCATCCACATCATTGCAAATGGGAAGATTTCATTGTTTTTGATGGCTGAGTAAGATTCCATTGTGTGTGTGTGTGTGTGTGTGTGTGTGTGTGTGTGTGTGTGTGTGTGTATACATGACATCTTCTTTATCCATTCATCAATTGGTGGACATTTGGGCTCTTTCCATAGTTTGGCTATTGTTGATAGTGCTGCTATCATGTACCCCTATATGTTGATAGGGTGCATGTACCCCTTCAAATCTGTATTTTTGTATACTTTAAGTAAATAACTAATAGTGCAATTGCTGGATTGTTCTATTTTTAGTTATTTGAGGAACCTTCATACTCTTCCTAAGAGCGGCTGCACCAGTTTGCATTCCCACCAACAGTGCAAGAGCGTTCCTCTTTCTCTGCATCCTCACCAACATCTGTTGTTTCTTGTGGTGTTAATTTTAGCCATTCTGACAAGTGTGAGGTGGTATCTCATCGTAGTTTTGATTTGTATTTCCCTGATGATGAGTGATGTTGAGCATCTTTTCATGTGTCTGTTAGCCATCTGAATGTCTTGAATATTCTTTTTTTTTTTTAATTTTTTTTTTCAACGTTTATTTATTTTTGGGACAGAGAGAGACAGAGCATGAACGGGGGAGGGGCAGAGAGAGAGGGAGACACAGAATCGGAAACAGGCTCCAGGCTCCGAGCCGTCAGCCCAGAGCCCGACGCGGGGCTCGAACTCACGGACCGCAAGATCGTGACCTGGCTGAAGTCGGACGCTTAACCGACTGCGCCACCCAGGCGCCCCATGAATGTCTTGAATATTCTTAATAGGTCCACTGCACATCATTCAAGAATGTTGGCATTCATAAAACTTTGTAGTATACTATATAAATACTAAGGAGCATTTCTTTGTTTAAAAACATAGTCTGACACTTTTTAATTAAAATAACAATTACCAGGTTGTATTGATCTGGGTATGTGATGATTTATTATACTCTCTGTTTTTGTGTCTGTGTAGAAGTTTTCACAATAAAAAAGCTGGGTTTTTTTTTCTTTTTTAATCACTCAGTTAATACCACTTTCCTGGGATCTAGGACAAATCTAAAGTGCTTAAATTATACATTTAAATGTAGATAGAAAACATGTCTGTGGTATATGGATCCTTCAAAAAGAAAGTTGTCAATAATGTTAGGACACCTCATGGATAATTAGGGATTAACCTTCTTCTGCAGATCAGAATAGAGGACAAAAGCTGCTCTGGAACTAGTTAGTGTCTACTGGATGCCTTCAAGTAGGTTGTCTCAGAAAGCCAAGCCATGTTCCTATCAGATCATGTGATTTGTAAGCATGCAAAATGTGCCTCTCCATATACACCAATGCAAGATATACTCTTGGTAAAGAATATGTTTGTAATAATTTATGTTTGTAGTGAATTTTATAATAATTCCTGAAATGATTGAATTTATTATTTAATTCAGAAATAGAAAGCCTATATTTACAAAGGCTAGCCTTTCTCATAAGCATGACTGAGGAGTGAATGTTGCCTGGAACTTTAATCTGACCATGCCATTACATGAAAGGAACATGGCTAGCAGCATTATAAAAGATACATTCCAGAATGAGAAGCTTACAAAAGAGATTCCTACACTCTAATTAACATAGGCTCCCCATTCCTACCCCAGTCCTAGAAGAAAACAAGGAAGTCTTCCCATCCCCTAGTAGTGCTGCAAAACTAGCCATCGATCGCATGTTTCTGAAGTGCTAGTGCCCCATTACTATAAAGCAATAAAGGATCATAAGGCAGTGCCCACCCTCCCCTGAACGTGTGGTGCTGATAACATTTGCAGACCAATACCTCATCAAGGGGAAATGATTTGTTGTTATACTTTTAGAAGGGGATAATCAACATTGTATTAATTTGTCTCACACAAGGAACCCAAGAATTATAAAAAGGAAAAGGAATATGGACACATGAAATAATATAAGAACAATTATAAAGCACCACCAAAGAATGGAAATTTTAATGAAGATGTATTTGCTGTCCTACAGCCACTTGGCAGAAATAGTTATAAAACAATAAATTCATTCAATGTGGGGTATGAAATTGTTATTGTATGGCATAACATCTAAGTGACTGAAGTTCTCTGTCTACTAAGTAGGCATATTGCAACTTCGTATCTTTCTTTGTAAAGTAAAAACAGTATTGCCTCTGTACTTTTGAGTCCACTCCTTGGCCTTGTTCGTTCTATTTACTGTGCTGTGTACATCGCAATGCCAGGTTTGTAATTTGTTCAAGTTACCTTGGAAAAATCCCTCAGAAGTTTAACATGGGGATTCTATAACAATACAACAAAAAGTTTGTTAGTGCCCCTTGAAAATAGCAGTTCTTCTTAAGTAACCATTTAACTATGTTCATTACATTTAAATAGAATTAAACAAAACCATTGTTTGATGTCTTCTACAATCTTTTCAAATCACATTTATCTTAAACCAGAGGAGTTTTTTAAAAATTATCTTATTTACTGTAAGACTTCCTTGTGGTAGAATGGAATCATTTTTTAGAAGCACTGGTAAATATTTGGATTTTCAACCCTAAAACCCTTTCCACTAATTATAGTATTATTTAATACTCATTTTCAGTGTGTATAAAGCTAAACAAAGTAGGGGTCTTCTATATTATGCCTACTGTTCCAGGTAAACATTGGCACAAGACAATGTGCAACTTCATCTCCATCAAGCCCACGGCCATTTTTACTTCTACTCTTCTCACTTCTTTAAAGTTTTGCCTCAGCATGACCTCCCGATCCTGCCAGCACATCATTTCTGTCCTGGTTCTGTGATGCCATTTGACTATTTCATTCATTTATCCATCTCTTTTTCCATCAACAATCTCTAGTGAACACCTTGCAGCACAGGAATAATTCATTCTGCAAAGTTCCTGTTCTCAAGCTTGCAAACTAGTAAAAAAAGAATCCCTCACATGTCTCCATTGTGTGCTGTCACACATCCCATGTCTCCCCTCAGTTTCCAGGAGTTTCCCATGGTTTTCCTTCTCTACTGCCAAGAAAAAGCCACAAAACCATTCTGATTGGTTCCAATAAAATTCATGCATTCTAGCCTAATCTATACTCTCATGGCTACATAAAGGGTGTCATGTGGTTTTTACTGACTCTTATCAGTAAATTCTTCATAGCAGAATTTCTTTACTCTTCTCAAGCTCCCGGCCACTGATTCCCAGGAGTAATGCACTTTTTCGTTACCAGGAGTAAGGCAACTTCTGATATGAGTATCCTGGATTCCTTCTATATTTTCACTCTTTCCCTGTTCATCATTTCTTTCTCTTATGAAGAAAAGGTTCTTCCTCCTTGCCAAACTGACCATCCATGTATGTTGGGGTGTTTTTCCATTTCCTGTCTCCTTCAGCACATTTTTTCATCAATTTTCCCCACTATCATTTGCAATTTCAGTCTTTCCCAATCTGCAGGCTTATTATCCACTGATTAACATCGTGCTCAGACGTTCCAATCTGCCACAAAGATTCAGATAACTCATTCAGTCAAATTTTTTTTTTACATTGAGTTTTTAAAGCCCTATTTAAATGTATTTTTGTATGTTTTGGGGAGTGGGTGGAGAGAGGTTTGTAGTTTCCATCTAATTCTAACAAGTGTATCTGTGACTTCACAATATGAAGAGCCACTGCTATAAATGTAGTCAGAGACCAGGTTGTTAAAGGCTTTGAATATCAAGCTAAGGAGTTTATAAACTGTATTTTGAAACTTTAAGAGATGATAGCAATATGTCTAGATTTTTATTTCTGGAAAGTTCACTCTCTGTAATGTGAATCATAATATGAAATGGGTAAGATTGCAGAAGAGGGAATCTAGGATACATGAAGTAGTCTAGACATGAGATGAACAGTGATCTATGACTGTGAGTACGAAGAAGAGAAATGAATTAGAAACATTTAGAAGATAGAATTTTTATTTTAATGTGGTCCTACCCACCTTATACAGGGCACACACTGCACAACCCCACAAAGTACCCCCCACACACACACACAACACACTCCCAATGCTTATTCATCTCATTCTGGTAGATCTAAACATCCTGTCTTCAATTAAGTATTTTTGTCCTTAAACATTTTAAGTTATTTGAGCTTGGGACTGTGTCTTTGGGTTTTCTATTCCTTTATAGCATGTAACACAGAGAATTACACATAGTGACCTTTCAAAAACTGCTTAATGATGATGTTTATATAACATCCACTGTGTTCTAAAAGCTTTGCATATATCACTTCATCTGATGCAACAACACTACTAGGTGTACACTATTATTATACCCCCTTTTCAGCTGAAGATGAGTCACAGGAAGCTTCAGTTACCTTCTTAAGGTGTCACACACCTGGCAAGTAGTGAGCTGAGATTCAAACCCAGGCAATCTGGTGTCAGAGTCCAGGTTCTTAACCAGTATGCTAACCTGCCTCAAAATTGGAATCACGTTGTTTGAGTATCATCCAGCAATTGGTAAATTTAAAGCAATACATAAAATGTTCTAGTCTCATAAGAGTAAATGTAATATCTGATTTGTGTGGAACAGAAATGGATTTGCTTTCTAATGTTTTTCTTTTAATTCTTTTAGAACCAATTCGAAGATATAAAACTTACCACAGTGATATCTTTAGTACTTCCAGTGAAAGTCCATCTATTATTTCCTCTGAATCAGATTTCCGACAAGGTGAGAGGCATCTGAATAACCAAAATGTTTTTAAGAATCCATGAATTTTCAGGGGCACCTGGGTGGCTCAGTCAGTTGAGCGTACGACTTCGGCTCAGGTCATGATCTTGCAGTCCGTGAGTTCGAGCCCTGCGTTGGGCTCTGTGCTGACAGCTCAGAGCCTGGAGCCTGTTTCAGATTTTGTATCTCCCTCTCTCTGACCCTCCCCTGTTCATGCTCTGTCTCTCTGTGTCTCAAAAATAAATAAACGTTAAAAAAAATTATTATTCTTTTTCAGTAGTTCTTCTTATTCAGTAGTGTTAAGATATAAGGTATCAAAAGAATAATTTTATATGAAATTTAAAAATTATAAAAAGCTGCCAGTTACTCATTTTAACAGTATTATAGGAACTTAATAGCAGTTTCATCAAATAACAATATAGTCATTTTCATAATAGGAAATAATTCACTGTCTTCAAAAATAACTTACCTCTGAAGAGTTTAATGACATTATCATTAATTTGGTGATATGAATATAATTTGTAAAAATTATCTTACGTATCTGCTCAGTGTTTTAGTTTTAAATAAGTTACTCTATATTTTTATTACCTGTGTTATTTTTTTTCATTCTTTAGTACGAAAAAGTGAAGCTTCAAAAAGGTTTGAGTCCGACAGTGGTCTCCCAGGGCTGGATGAAACCCCAGGTCAAGGCCCATCACAGAGACCAAGGTATGTGATAGGAAAAATAGTAATATATTTCCAGTGACACGTGGGTTTTTTTTCTTTATTAGAATCAAGGAGAATTTTTGAAAATTATCCTTTTTTCTCTATTTTCTCCATTTTCCCTTTCCCTCCTCTTTTTAATTCTTGGAAATTCATTTAATTATGTGAAAGACATTGTAGTAATTTGAGTTGTTGCATCTTTTAAAATGAGAATTGGCTCTGATTATTTATAGTCTGTGTTTGAAATTAAAATTGTTAATATGAATATAAAATCATTTATTAACAGGAAGTTCAGAAGGCATGGCATTAAGCATCTGTGAGAAGATAGTAAACCTTGATTTCTAAGACAATAATTTCTCTTTTGAAAGGTTGAATAGGCTCCACAAGCAGATTTTCAGGGAGTATTATTTGTTGAATGAATAATGAATAGGTTACTACTAAATAACCTATTATGTAAAAAGTTAATTATTCACTACATATCTACTTGCTTACAAGAGGTTAACTTGTGTTTTTTTGTTTTTGTTTTTGTTTTTAACTTGTGTTTTTTTTAAGTCCAGTTTGGGCTGTTTAGAGTTCATTTTCATACTGAAATGGTCGACTTTCTAATAAGGTGTTAGGTATTATTTATGTGTTGGGCTTAGGATGGTAGTATCATAGCTGTATATTGATTTACTTTGTTTAAAGCAAAAAGTATCAAACCAGTAGTGAATATATTGCTGTGTATCCTTTTCACATGTGCACAGTTCCCTTACATGAATAAAGCATATTGTTAATGTTAAACATTGATTTGAAATTTATAAAAAGGTTGCTTTAGAATTTACTTAGAAACCATGCAAATCCTTTTAAATTTGATATCTGTTTGTTTAGTTCAAGTGCCGCCATATACAAAAGAATCATTTGGAGATTAACAGAAACTTGCCCGTAAGTTAATTAATTCTGGTAGACATTGTTTCACACCCGTAAACTATTAATAGACCAGGTAACCCTAGCCATGTGATTAAAGCAGACAATTTATCTAGGGTTTAGAATCCAAGCAATTAATTACATTGCACTAAAGTAATTCCTTTCAACATTCCATTTTTTATTAAATTTATGTCTTTTTCTCTTCTCTCTTATGCTTTTTTAAGATAGTCCATGATACTTTATTTACTTTGAGGAAAGCTCTAATAAGTATTCATTTACCTAAAGCTGTGTTCTATTTGCGTAATAGAATTTTATATTAATAAGACCCCATTGTGGTGAGACCCTGACTTAGTAATTTTGAACAAAGAGGTAAGAGACAAAAAGATTTATGATTGGTATTATACATTTTCTTAAAGACACAAAAGCATTTGGAGATGAACAGCAGTAAGAAGCAAATATTGAAATGCACTAAGCTCTATGATGAATTGAGGGAGTCACTCCTATCTATATATTTAATTTGGAGAAAATTTATATTAATAGTATGATGCCCTTTAGGTTGATGAAAAGCATGAGTAAAGATAACAACTGGAGAATTATTAAGCTTATGATTTAAAAATTAATTGATTTTATAGTTCATTTGTTAGTTATTTAAAAATATATTCCTCCAAATAAAATTAAGTCATTTTGTGAGCCTTATTTCAATTTTCTTGGTGAGTTACCTCAAAAGATTATGAGAGAACCTTAGTTCTGACTGATTTTATTTTTAGGGGATGTTAATTTTAAGACCACTTTAGCTTATAAAATTGTGTTCTAATGATAAACTATCTTTTAGTTCATACTTTAAGAGGAGAAAAAAACTCCATGTAACATCCATAGCATCTCCATTAGATGAAAACATAATAAAAAATATTTCAAGAAGTAGATTGTTAAGTCTGTATATATTAAACTTGATGTAATATGCTAAACTCAACTTCTTTTAGACAAGTCTCACCCTCTTTTTCTGCCCACAGGAAAACACATTAACTAAAATACTCTAAATTCCTTATTCAAGCACAGAATTTTCTGAATGTATACAATGGTTTCTGATAACATCCTTAGCATGCTGGCACACAAGTAGGAGGTCCTGTTTTGTTCTTTAGGTCATATATTTGTGAGATCTATAAATAGTATTGTATTTTGACATGTTGCTTGCTTCTTTATAAAAATTTCCATTCCCTTTAGCTAGAATTAAATGGAAAAACAGATCCAGGCAGTCTATTGATTTGTATCGTAAAGGGTGAGGGGAAATTAACAGGAAACTATGAGTCAGATGCAGCAGAATGAGTAATTTTTTGATTCTGAGTTATCAAAAGTGTCTTTCAGTGACCAAAAAGGATATTCAAAGCTATTTTCCAAAGAACATCTCTAAGTTTTTTCTGTTAACTTACAAAGTTCAGTTTATACGTAGTACAATTCCCATGGCTTCTGAACCTATCTGTTTGACAAGGTAGCCTGTTTTTCTGACTTAAAACAACCTGTTTATTCATTCCTAAATGATCCAGATTTTCTTAGTTTTGTTCTTTTGTTTGCTTTCTCTTTATTTTTGTTTTATTTTGGGTTTGTTGTTGTTGTTTTTGGTTTTGTTTTTTTTTTTTTTTTTTTGGTCTCAAACTTTTTAGCCTTTATGGAAACTTCAACCAGATATTGTGTTGAGAGAGATTAAATGATAATTAGTCATTTTGGCTACCTGTTTGTAGCTGTGGTATAAAATAATTTGAACAAGAAGGCGAATATAGTTGATGAAAATAACAGGTGTGAGTTAAAATGTCTAGATTCAAATTCTTATTATTATACTTGACCCCCTTAAGTGAGAGAGCCATAATATTATATTCTGTCATTTGCTCAAGAAATGATTCCTGTGAACCTACCATGTACTAGCAACTTTTAGGTACTGGAGATAAAGCCATGAACAAGACCATAAAAAAAAAAAAAAATCAGATAATGATGGTGCTTTGAAGAAAAATAAAGCATGCTAAGGGGATAGAGAGTGCACATAGAAGGAAACCATAAACAAAATGAAAAGTCAACCTATTGAATGGGAGAAAATATTTATATGAAAATATCTGATAAGGGCTCATAGCTAAAATATAAAGAAATTATACAACTCAACCCTCCCCCCCAAAAAAGCCAAATAATCCAATTTAAAAACCACAGTGCATATCATCTCATACCTGTTAGAATGGCTAAAATCAAAAAGATAAGAAACAAGCATTGGCGAGGATATAGAGAAAAAGGAATCCTCAGGCACAGCTGCTAAGAATGTAAATTGGTGCAACCACTGTGGAAAACAGTGTGGAGGTTCCTCAAAAAATTAAAAAGGAGGGACGCCTGGGTGGCGCAGTCGGTTAAGCGTCCGACTTCAGCCAGGTCACGATCTCACGGTCCCTGAGTTCGAGCCCCGCGTCAGGCTCTGGGCTGATGGCTCGGAGCCTGGAGCCTGTTTCCGATTCTGTGTCTCCCTCTCTCTCTGCCCCTCCCCCGTTCATGCTCTGTCTCTCTCTGTCCCAAAAATAAATAAACGTTGAAAAAAAATTAATAAAAAAAAAATTAAAAAGGAACTATCATATGATTCAATAATTCCACTAGTGGATATGTACCCAAAGAAAATTAAAATATCAAATTTAAAAACATATATGCACCTGTATGTTTATTGCAACATTATTTATAATAGCCAAGATGGAAGCAACCCAAGTGCCCATCAGTAGATGAATAAGTAAAGAAAACACAGACACTCTCTCTCTCTATCTCTCATACACACACACACACACACACACACACACACACACACACACACTGAAATATTACTCAGCCATAAAAGAGAATGAGATCTTGCCATTTGCAACAACATGGATGGACCTAGAGGGTATTATGCTGAGTGAAATAAGAGAAAGACAGATACCATATGATTTCACTTATATATGGAATCTAAAAATCAAAACAAATGAACAAACACAAACAGACTTACTAATCAACAAACTGTTAATTGCCAAAGTGGGAAGGGATGAAGGAGGATTAGATAAAGAGGATTAAAAGGTATGGTCTTCCAGTTATAAAATAAATAAGTCACAGAAATGAAAAATACAGCATTGGGAATATACTTAGGAATATTGTAATAATGTTGTATGGTGATGACACTTAATGTGGTAAGATTGAATAATATAGAATTGTCACATCACTATGTTGTTCACCTGAAACTAATAAACCACTGTATATCAACTACACTTTTATAATTTAAAAATTGTTTAAGGGAGAGCAGATACGTGCAAGCGGGGAAGGGGCAAAGGGAGGAAGAAAGAGAATTTTAAGCAGGCTCCAACACCCAGCATGAGCCTGACACGTGGGACTCCATCTCACAACCATGAGATCATGACCTCTGCCGAAATCAACAGTTGAATGCTTAACCACTGAGCCACCCAGGTGCCCCAATAATAAATTTTTTTTCATTAAAAAATTCATTTAAAAAAAAAAAACAAAAAACAAAGAGAAGGCAGGCTAAAAGGATAGAGAGTGCAGGGGTGTGATGTCCAAGTTCTGTTTTACATAGGTTGGGCAATTAGAGAAGTCCTCTCCAAAGGGTTACATTTGAAGAGAAAACTATTTTAAGGGACAGTGTGAACTATGCAGATATCAGGAGGCAGAGGGTTCCTTCCAGACAAAAGAAATTACAAAAGTAGAGGCCTTGAGGAAGCAGAGGTATGGGAGATGTGTTGCATGTTAGACTATTAGAGGAATACAGAAAGGACAGTGTGGGTGCAGCAGGATGAGTGAAGGGGGCAGAGTGGGTGGTAACCAGTACCCAAATCATGTCAGACCTCAGAAACTTAGGTGAATACTTTAGATGTTATTCTAAGTTTAATGGGATGCCATTGGATGGCTTGAAAACCTAGATCTAATTTACATTTTAATGGGATTACTCTGTTTTTTTCTGTGAAGAACAGATTAGAGCAAGAGACCAGTTAGGCAGTGATAGTAGTACATTTGGCTGGATACAGCACAGACTAGTATGTTGGTGATAGAGAAGACTCATATAGATATTTTCAAGGTTCTGCCTACAGGATTTGCTACTCAATTGGACATGGGATTTGCAAGATAGAGGAATCAAGAATGATTCCCAGTTGTGTTGTAAGCAGACAGTTTGAAAAAAGGTTCAACATGGGGGAAAAAATATCAAGAATCTGGTTCGAGACATATTAACCTAAGGATGGATGTTAACATCCAAGTAAAACCCTCACGTAGGCAAATAGAATTACAATTCAGAGGAGAGACTGGGTTATAGGAAAATATAAAGTAATTAAGGCCATGTAATTAGATGAGATCAGGTAGGTATGGAGTATATATGGAGACTTGGAAAATCTGGAGGGCTGAGGGCTGTTGTAGTCTAACACTAGATTATAAACGAGGGAGGAGCCAGCAAAAGAGACTAAGGAGGAAGAGCCACTAAAGTAGAAGGAGAATAAAAAGAGCATGGACTTCCCAATGGGAAATGTTTTAAGAATTGGAAGACTAAGCAACTCTATCTTTTGGCACTTAGAAGTCAAGTAAAATGAAAATTGTAACTATCTTTTGGCTTTGACAGCAGACGTCAGTCATTTTTGTGAACAGCTTCGGTGGAATAGTAGGGACTAAAACCATTGGTTTGAGTCTAAGAGACTGAGAGATGAAGTAGAGATAAAGCTTAAATAATTTGAAGAGATTTACTCTAAAAGACAGCAGGAAAAAAAATGGGATAGAGTCCAAAAGGGGTTGTAGAACCAAAGGAGGATTTTCTGTTCTGAGTAGGAAACAATATATCATTTTTGTATACTAATGAAAATAACATAGTGTACAATGCATGTGAGGGGATAATTGCAGGAGCAAAGTCTTTGAGTAGGAGAGGGGGTGGAATTTTATGCACAGTGGAGGTATTGGGCCCATGTGAGTGTGCAGGAGATCCATCGTTGTAACAGAAGAGAAGGCAGAATATATGGACGTAGATGTGGAAAGTTTGGTGGTAGAAGGATGAGGAAGTTATTTCCTGATTGCTTCTTATTTCACCAAGACAACTGGGGAAAGGTCATCAGTAGAGAAGGAGAGAGTATTTGAGCTTTGAAAAGAAAAGGGAAGGAAGAAGATATAAAATAGTTCTCTAAGAAAGTGAGTTACCAGGCAGTGCTGAGAGCCCAATGAGATCAGTCAGCATGGTTCTGCAGTTTCAGGAGAGTTGAGATTGTTTGCAAAGGGGTGATTTTAATAATGGGCTTTGGAATTCAAGCAGGATAAGGGCAAAGAGATAACAGAAAGTGATGGAGTCAATGAATTATTTGAAGAAGGGTATTCGAAGTAGTGAGCTAAAAAGAAAAAGAAAAAAGACAAAAAAAGAAGGGATTATATGGAGAGGCCATTGGAGGATAGAAATAGACAGTTATTGTTTATAGGCAGCATGACCATGGGAGTAGATGGCTGGCAGAAGTGGAGGAGGCCAGAGTGCTGGAGGACTTCCCAGTCTATGTGACACCACCTTAAATGATGACAGGAGCACTGGTGGAGAAGAGGACTGAGTCAGGCACTTAAATCTTTAATGAATAAGGGAGTGCTGATCAATAGGACAATAAATATCTACAGCAAAGCAGAGCAGTGGATTGAGTGATTTCATAGCATGTACTTCAGGGAGGCTGGGGGCTATTGTAGGTCAACAAGGGTCAGGAAGCTGATACAAGAATTAAGGGGAATCTCTATCCCATCTCCAGGCCCAGTGGTACATACAGGACTCTAAGAATAAAACAGCCCCATCTGAAGAGAATCGCAGTGGAAGCAGTGTTCAGAGGATGCTAGAATGTTCAGAGAAGAGGTGGAACATATAGATCTATCCAGTGAAAATGGGACAGCATACTATATCAATACATTAAAAAAGCAGGATTGAAATGTTACTGCACAGGTTCTTCTGAGATGACAAAATAAAATCTGTGTAAATTCTTGATACCTTACTTAACATGTTTTTTTTTTCTTGATTAGACTTAAAATAGTTATTTTCTTCCCAACCCTTTTCTCTTTTCTATATAGTAGACAATATGAAACACCCCTTGAAGGCAACTTAATTAATCAAGAGATTATGCTAAAACGGCAAGAAGAAGAAATGATGCAGCTGCAAGCCAGAATGGCCCTTAGACAGTCTCGGTTGAGCCTGTATCCAGGAGACACAATCAAAGCCTCTATGCTTGACATCAGCAGGGATCCCTTAAGAGAAATGGCCCTTGAAACAGCCATGACCCAAAGAAAACTGAGGGTAAGTTAATTCTCAGATTACTGCATGTAAACTTGGTCTCACAGGCTCTTAAAAACTGAGAACAAACTGAGGGTTGATGGGGGGTGGGAGGGAGGGTAGGGTCGGTGATGGGCATTGAAGAGGGCATCTTTTGGGATGAGCACTGGGTGTGGTATGGAAACCAATTTGACAATAAATTTCATTTAAAAAAATAAAATTAAATAAATAAATAAATAAATAAATAAAATTTATTTATGAAAAAAATAAAATAAAAAAATAAACTTGGTCTCACAGGGAAATATTATGGAAAATACTTTTTGAATTCTGTAGGTGTCCTAAAGTTGCCTGTAGATGAAATTGAAATCCCATATTAATCTATTAGTGTTAAATATCATATTTGTTGATATTAAATATTTAGCTGTTTTCATGATTTCATTTTTAGAATAACATTAAATGGATTTATAATAACTGTATATTTTAAAAGTATATTCATGATCCTTAAAGTCACCTAGATTTATTCAGCAGTGTAGGAGATTATCTTTTAATATTAAGAAATTTATTATTCCACAAACCAAGATCAGGAATAGAGAACTAAATGTTGGTTCAGAAGCTCAAGAATGTTATGAAGTGCATTCAACCTTTCTGCTCTGCCATTTTCAGAATTTGATAGCAATTTATTTTGTAGTCAAAAGATGACCACGTTAGCTCCAAGTATCATATCTTTATATTACAATATTCAAAGACAAAAGGAACAAATCTGCATCTTGTATTAATGGAGGATTTTTTAAATGTTCAGTTTATATTTTTCTTTCAACATATGTCCTATATAATTTTATAAACATAAGCTCAAAATAAACAATTCTCTCATATAAAATATCTTGAACATTTAACATCTTCTATAATATTATTGTTAATGGCTGTAAAATACTCCATTATGTGCCTTTATCATATACGGTGATTTCTTCAATCAGTTTCCAGTTATTGGACATGAAAAATATTTCTAATTTGTCGTTGTTGCTATTGTAAGCAACGCTCTGATGAACATCCCTTTAGCTAAATCTTTGCAGGTAATTTCCTCCAAATAGAATAGCCAAATCAAAGGCCAACACCTTTTAGAACATTTGATATGTATTGTCAAATTGCCCCTCAAAAAGTTTGTACCAATTTATGCTTCCTATAATCATGCCTTTTCGCAATATTCTTACCTACTCTGGATACTGTCATTTTTTTATCATCATAAATTTGATAGGTGAGGTAGTATCTTTTTTTGTATTGTTCCTTCACAAATAACTCTTCAAACATGAAATAAATAGTAGTAAAAGTAATAAAATCTAGAGTGAATTTTTTCTTTTTAGCTCTGCACAAAGTGTGTTACCCCATTCTGTTTTGTTTTTTGTTGCTTGTTTCAAAGAATTGTCTTAAAAGCACATTTGTATGCCCTAGAGTTGAGAGAATTCAAATTTCTGTCATAGTTTTCTAAGGAGAAGAAATAGTATTGGGTAAAAATTGCATTGAACCACACATTCAAAGACTTGGTTTCTATTGCTAATAATGCTGTTAAATGACTTTAGGTCAATTTTTAAACCAGTTTGTGCCTTGCTCGTGCTAATTTTTAGAATGTGGAATTGGGTCATACTTTATAAGATATTGTCCAATTTTAAAGTTATTAGATTCTAATAAAACATAACTGAATTTATTTTAAGCTGAAAGGAAGAAACTCAATGAGGTCTCATCAATTTATGATTAGAACCAATACCTTTGTCAAAAGTAAGCAGTAGGCAGAATATTGTACAATTTAGTTGGGTCTCCAATAATTAAAGGCATGCATAAAGCATAAAGAGCACATATATGTGTGTGTGTGTGTGTGTGTGTGTGTGTGTGTGTGTGTGTATGCACAGTTCTAATGCAGAACTGTGGCTCACTAGAGATTCATAAATGGTATTCTTTCCCTTTAATTTTTTTCTGTTACTTTTGGTACAGACACACTTTAACTTGTTTATATACTGTTGCCTTAGTTGATCTGTATTAGATTCTGTGTTTCCCACGGCAGACCATTTTCATCTTTTCTGCTCTATTTCTATTCTCGTTTAAAATGTGGCCTACCAATTGGTTCGTTGAGTATTAACAGGCACTTAATGTTAAAGTTTTACTTAAATGGTATCTGTGACATGTTCTACACTTGGTTAATTGGATAGAATTCCCACACCATGAAGCCAAAGAAGAAACCAAAAAAAAAAAAAAAAAAAAGAAAGAAAACAATAAAACTCTGGTAACCTTCATTAGCGCAAACACATGCATGTGCCATTAACACGAGCACACACGCATGCACACACACCACCTGTTGTCTTTGGCCTCAAGATAGCCCTTGTCCATTTGGACATAAGCTTTCAGTCTATTCTGAATCCTGCTCCTATCTAGAGTTTAAGTTATTTCCTCAACCAGTTATCCACTCTTGGCAAAACTGTTAGATATACAAGAGGTAAAGGAAAAGACTAGATTAAAAAGCAGTAAATGCAGTGTGTGGACTCCACTTTTGTCTCCCCCATCTCCCCCATCTTCTGAGACAATGTTTTCTCACTAGAGGCAGCAGTTGAGGACAAAGACTGATGCCTTAATATCCCTAGTTGTCACTATTTAGAGAAAAAGAAAAAAGACACAGTGTCACGTGTTCCAAAAACATGATTACGAATAGATATGAATATTTTGTAATTACAAAGTACATGTTGTCCTTTAACTGTGATTTGTTTTAGAATACCTTAAATATCACTCTCTAAAACAAATGAAACTGTGTTCAATCACTTGACACATTAGCAGTACTAAACCGAATCCTTATCATGAACTTGATAACTGTATTACATCGGTAATTAAGACTACCACTGTGTTTGAGCATCTGAGTTTAAAGGCCAAAAAAAGAAAAACTTATAAAACAGTATGAAGCAAGGCTTTACATTTGACATCACTGTCGAAGATGAAACTGAGGAAGAACTTCTGTTTAGATTATTATTGTATTATTTTCCCTTTAAGGAAAGCACTAAAGTAAATGGTAAATACTGTTCATTCTACCTATGTGATTTGCAGAATTTCTTTGGCCCAGAGTTTGTGAAAATGACGATTGAACCCTTTATATCTTTGGATTTGCCACGATCTATCCTTGTAAGTAATAAAACCAATTTGTGTCACTCTTAGAAAGTATTTTCCGTAATGACTGTTTTAAAAAACAGTTAAAATTCTTATAATATTCATTTTAATAGATGTCCTTCCTTTTTTTTTTTTTTCAATTGTAGACCAAGAAAGGGAAGAATGAAGATAACCGAAGAAAAGTAAACATAATGCTTCTGAGTGGGCAGAGACTGGAACTGACTTGTGATACCAAAACTATATGTAAAGATGTGTTTGATATGGTTGTGGCCCACATTGGCTTAGTGGAACATCATTTGTTTGCTTTAGCTACCCTCAGAGGTACCAAGATATTTTAAGTTCAGGGTGTAGTATAGAAACTTGGCAACAAGCTAACTTCCATACCTGTTATTGCCCAACTTGTTTTGGGAAATATTAACTACATGAACATGTCAGCATTGAGAAGTAGGAGTTAGGAACTCCCTTCTCCTAATTAGGTTCACTGTTTTAATAGCTGTGTCTTGTAGCATCTTCTATACCTGACCATGAAGATTTTTCTTTAGCTCTCACTATACAAAAGTGGATTTTAATTATTCTGTTTTGGGGACCATTATATATGTCAATTGCCTACATATGTACTCTAGAAATTAAGTATCCTGCTAATCTGAATTTGAATATATAGCAGGATCCTGTTTCTGAATCCCCACTCACATCAACTTCTTCAGCCTACTATCCAAAAAGAAATATACAGTGTCTTTTTTAAATGTTTTCAGTACATGACTGCAAATGAGTCATTTTACATATTTTTTAAGCTTTATGTGCACTGAACTTTGAAACATTCACAGTGGGCTCAGAGCACAGCTTCTGTAGAAACCACTCCTATTGGGTCACCTGGGTGGCTCAGTCTTGAGTATCCAGCTTTGGCTCAGGTTGTGATCTCACAGTTCATGAGTTCAAGCCCCACAGTAGGGCTCGCTGCTATCAGTATGGAGCCTGCTTTGGATCTCCTGTCCCCGCGGCGCCCCCTCTGCTCCTCCCCTGCTTGCACTCTCTCTCTCTCAAAAAATAAAACATTTAGGGGTGCCTGAGTAGCTCATTCGGTTAAGCATCCAACTCTTGGTTTTGGCTCAGGTCATGGTCTCACAGTTTCATGGGTTCGAACCCCTCATCCTGCTCTGCACTGATGGTGCAGAGCCTGCTTGGAATTCTCTCTCTCTCTCTCTCTCTCTCGCTCTCGCTCTCTCTGCCCCTCCCCCACTCACACTGTGTTTCTCAAAATAAATAAACTTAATTTAAAAAAAAATTTTTTTTAAAAAGAAACCATTCCTATTTATCAGTTCGAATTTCCACAGCTGCTGCTTGCTTTGGAGTTGGGCTTTAAAATAAATGCTTCTTTAATAAATCATTATATTTATAAGTCACTCTTTAATATTTTAGATTCCTATTTACCTCAAAATTTCACTTAGCTTAGACAACAGAGTACTATAAATTACAATTAAGAATCAAATTATCCTGAAACCCTACAAGATCAGGATAATGTCTTCTTTGTCACAAAAGAAATGTTTTCTTCAACTTAGTTTTTGAATTCTTGTTTCTTAAAAAACTAATAATTCACTTGGTAGAGTCATCCAATAAATATTCAATTAGTGTCTACTAATGTTCTGTCACTTTACCAGTTGTAATTTTGGACTAATCAGGTGACACCATTCACATGAATAATTAATCAGAATTTCTATTTATAATACATTAATTTCTTAAACATTCTGGACAAGTCAGATTTTATTGAATAATTTTTACTTGGAAAATCAATAATATTTAAATGAATTAAAAATAGAAATAAAATGATGAGTATTGTTTCTCCTAGGTTTCGGTTGGAAGCTCAATAATAATAAATAATAGCTAATATTTATTGAATGCCTACCATATGCCACGTGTTTTACCAAGTGGTTTATATACGTTAGGTCACTTGTTCCCTACAGCAATGCTAGAAAGCAGGAATTTGCACTATCCTGATTTTACAGACAAGAAAATTGATGTCTAGAAAGGTTAAAGAATTTATTGAGCGTCCCGCAGATAGTAAATGATGTAGTGGTGTTGAATCCAGTTCTGTCTGCCCATAGAGCCCTCATTCTTACAAGACAGAGCCCTAGCATCTTGCCCCCATCCACATGGAGTGCTTCAGAGTTCCTTGCCGTACTCCTTAGAAATCCGGTTTTATTCTCGTGTGAAACTGTCTTGTGCAAGTCTGATAAAAAAGAAAAAAAAAACTGACGGAATCAGAAGAAAACATTAAAGTATTTTATTATATCTGAATGTTTTCTCTTTCTGTTTTAGATAATGAATATTTCTTTGTTGATCCTGATTTAAAATTAACCAAAGTGGCCCCAGAGGGATGGAAAGAAGAACCAAAGAAAAAGAGCAAAGCCACTGTTAATTTTACTTTGTTTTTCCGGATTAAATTTTTCATGGATGATGTTACTCTTATACAGTGAGTACACAAGAGTTTCTGTCTTTCTCTTTTTGGTGCCTAGACTTTTGACCATTTAGTTTACTTCTACTGAATTATTTGATTCTGACCAATGATAATGTTATTATCATAAAAGGAATATTTCCTTCAACATAGTTTATTAAATTCTTGTGCCTTAAAAGCTAAATAATAGGGGCACCTGGGTGTCTCAGTTAGTTAAGCTTCTGGCTCTTGATTTTGGCTCGGGTCATGATCTTGTGGTCATGAGATCGAGCCCCTTGTTGGGCTCCATGCTCACAGCACAGCCTGCTTGGGATTCTCTCTCTCCCTGTCTCTCTGCCCTTCACCTGCTCGCGCACACTCTCTCTCTCTCTCTCTCTCTGTCCCCAAATAAATAAATAAACATTTTTTTAAAAAGCTTAATAATAAACCATCTTGGGAAATAAATTTATAGGCCAATAATAAAAACCACCTTAGATTCAAGATAAAGTTTACATGTTTTCTGCGTGCATTTATTGTTCTAGACATACTCTGACCTGTCATCAGTATTATCTTCAGCTCCGAAAGGATATCTTGGAGGAGAGGGTGCACTGTGATGATGAGACTTCTTTATTGCTAGCATCCTTGGCACTCCAGGCTGAGTATGGAGATTATCAACCAGAGGTAGGATTTGCTTTTCTCCAGGGCCACCTTTTTATTAATACTTTTATCCTCAACATAATTAAGAACTGAACCTAGTTCGTGTGTTTGCTATTTAGATCTGGAGATTTTTAAGGCTAGTTTGGTACCTCAAAGTGACCAGGTTCCCTGCATACATTTGTATATAAAATCATACAGCATAGGGGCGCCTGGATGGCTCAGTCGGTTAAGTGTCTGACTTCGGCTCAGGTCCATGATCTCACAGTTTGTGGGTTCCAGCCCCACGTCAGGCTCTGTGCCTGGAGCCTGCTTCCATTCTGTGTCTTCCTCTCTCTCTGCCCCTCCCCTGCTCACACTCTGTCTCTCTCTCTCAAAAATAAACATAAAAATTTTTTTTAAAAAATCATACATTGTAGCTTTCCTTTTTTTTTTTTTTTTTTTCTCCTATGTAAAATTTCCTGTTTCACAGTTTCAGGATATCTTCTCCCAATTTCTAATTAATAGATACTAGGCACAGGGGTTACCAGCCTAATCTAGATCTAAGGGGTCTTCTGCCTTCTACATGGATCCATGCAGCGATAGCCTGAGAACCTGACAGAGCTCACAGTGCAGAGAACAGATGTTCACGGCCAATTATTCCAGAAAAAAGTGGATCTCAGAGGAAGCAAGGGCAAGAGTCTGTCACTCAAGTAGCATCCTTCATAACATTAACTCTGACTGTAGTAACATTTGCCCCTTGTTGTCTGTCTCCTTAAGCTTGCTAATCAGTTCAATCATTTTACCTCACAATGAAAGACAAAGATTGATGCATTCCCTCTAAAACTCCTCAGGGAGAAGTCTAAATAAAAGTGTCTTACCTCAGGACGCCTGGGTGGCTCCATCCTTTGGGCGTCTGACTTCAGTTCAGGTCATGATCTCACAGATCACAAGTTTGAGCTCCATGTTGGGCTCTGTGCTGACAGCTCGGAGCCTAGAACCAGCTTCAGATTCAATCTCTGACTCTCTGCACCTCCCTGCTCTCTCTTTCTCACTCTCTCTCAAAATATAAATAAACAAAAAAAAATTTTTTTTTTTTTTTGGTGTCTTACCTCTCAGTTTAGGCAAGAACTTTAAGATAGGACGAAGAAGGCAAACAGAATTGCTTATAAAAACATTCTCTTGGGGCACCTGGGTGGCTCAGCTGGTTAGGTGACCAACTTCGGCTCAGGTCATGATCTCACAGTTTGTGAGTTTGAGCCCCGCATTGGGCTCTGTGCTGAAAGCTTAGAGCCTAGAGCCTGCTTCAGATTCTGTGTCTCCCCCTCTTTCTACCCCTCCCCTGCTCATGCTCTGTGTCTCTGTCTCTCTCTATCTCTCAATAATAAATAAACGTTAAAAAAATTTATTTTATTTTATTTTCCAGGTTCATGGTGTGTCTTATTTTAGACTAGAACATTATTTGCCTCCCAGAGTGATGGAGAAACTTGATTTATCCTATGTTAAAGAAGAGTTACCCAAATTACATAATACCTATGTGGGAGCTTCTGAAAAAGAGACAGAGTTAGAATTTTTAAAGGTAAGTATGTAAGATTACAAATGATAAACTTTGTATCTTTTTCAAAGTAAGCAAGAAATATTGGAGGGCATATATCTAAAAGCTCATTTGCCAATAACTGGATACTATTCATTATCTCATGTCATTTATTCCTGACTAAAACCATGATATTTTAGTTATCTTGTAAAAGAGAGAACTGAAGCTCAAAGAGGAAATGTAATGTTCCCAAGTCAATGGCTGGTATGTAGGGTGAAACAGTGATTTGAACCCATATCTATATGGCTATGGATTCTCTGCTTTTATTCCATTCCATACTCAAAATACATTATAAACATATGAAGAAGCATTATAAAGTAACAACTGAATTTTGTGACTGACTGGATATAGGATTCGAGTTCATATTGATTCTAGAATTACTGTTTTTTTTTCTTAAAAGGCTTAAAATTCAATTATATCTTCTAAAAATGGTCTTTCA
This sequence comes from Herpailurus yagouaroundi, assembly GCF_014898765.1. Lineage (NCBI taxonomy): Eukaryota > Metazoa > Chordata > Mammalia > Carnivora > Felidae > Herpailurus > Herpailurus yagouaroundi. The sequence continues at coordinate 96,682,485 of NW_024412376.1, read as the reverse complement.
ACTAACATCTAATAATTCACATAATGGAAGGGGGCCAGAAAAAACTGACTTATGGTTCTAGTTCTGCCACCAGCTTTCTTTGAGACCTCAAACAAATAGTGCTTTTGTGATCAGGAAAGATAGTACTATGTTAACTTCCAATAAGAATAGCAAGTATAGTATTCTGTTGAAAAGAGAAACTTTCAGAACATTCTCCTGGTTCACCTCCCTAGCGTGTAACAGTATTCCTTCCATTTGCTGCTCCTTATTGGAGGGAGCCAAGTTTCCCAGCCCTAGAAGTGTCTATGAAAGGGTTTCACTCACAGACTTACACCAGCTTTAATCTAGAGTTTATGGTATGAAAAACAAGGTGGTTTGTTTGGTTTGAGTCAACATTTAAAGGCATTAAATTACATAGTTATATTTTCCCTTGGTCATTACATTTTTATACTTGTAGGACATAAATATCAAATTCTGTCATTTATTATTAGCAAAGGTAGAAAGCAGATTAGCACAGTGGTAAGAATTTGTATGGGAATTTCTAGTCAGAGAGTCTTGCACTTGAGTTCTTGTTTCAACCAGCTGTGTGAACTTGGACAATCTGTTTAACCTTTCCGAGCATTAGCTTTCTCTGTGTAAGTAGTGTGCGTAATGTATCAGTAGGTTGCCCTACTCCTAATAATGTATACTGTTACTCTGTTCTCTTTAACTTCAGCATCTTTCTTCTAACCTGAGGTTTTTTAAATCTCATTAATACACCTTTCTAAAGTTACACTTCTGCTATATGTTGCATTACCTTTGAAAAACTTTTATCTTTCTGCAAATATGCTTTATTGAGGCATAATTGACATACAATAAAATTCGTAACTTTTTTTTTTTAATTTTTTTTTCAACGTTTATTTATTTTTTGGGGGGACAGAGAGAGACAGAGCATGAATGGGGGAGGGGCAGAGAGAGAGGGAGACACAGAATCAGAAACAGGCTCCAGGCTCTGAGCCATCAGCCCAGAGCCTGACGCGGGGCTCGAACTCACAGACCGCAAGATCGTGACCTGGCTGAAGTCGGACGCTCAACCGACTGCGCCTCCCAGGCGCCCCTAAAATTCGTAACTTTTGAGTGTTCAGTAAATTTTGAGAAATATATATAGTTTAAGAAATATATATATACCACCATCTGTATAATCATGATGAAGAACAAGGATTAGCAAACTGTGGCTTGCTTATTTTGTAAATAAAGTTTTATCAGAACTTGGCCATGCTCATTTGTTTCCATATTGCCTATCTGCTTTCGCACTACAACAGCAGAGTTGAGTAGTTACAGCAGAAATCGTATGATGCCTTCCCCAAAAGCCTAAAGTATTTACTATCTGGCCCTTTATATTTTTTTTAATTATTTATTTAAGTAATCTCTACACTCAGGATGGGGTTGAACTCACACCCCTGAGATCAAGAATCATATGATATGCTCTTTGGACTGAGCCAGGCAGGTGCCCCATATCTGGCCCTTCAAAGAAAAGGTTTTACCCACCCCTGATATAACACATTTCCAATACCAAAAAGTGTCTTCATGTCCCTTTACAGTCAGTCCACTTCCCCCACCCCCACCTCAGCCCTTGGCAACTACTGATCTGCTTTCTATCACCATAGTTTTTTCTTGTCTAGAATTTCATATAAAGAATTATATATTATGTAGTCTTCTGTATCTGACTCTTCTCACTTAGAATAATACTTCTGAGATTCATCCATAGTATGGTGTGTATCAGTAAGGTTTTTTTTCTTTTCTTTCTTTCCTTTTTTTTTTTTTTTTTTTTATTGCTGGGTAGTTTTCCTTTGTACTACACTTTCATCAGTTGATGGATATAGAGCTGCTATAAACTTTCAAATACACATTTTTATGTGAACATATGGTTTATATTTCTTCTGAGTAACTACCTAGTAGTAGGGTTGCTGGGATCTATGGTAAGTGTATGTTTAACTTTATAAGAAACTGTCAAATGTTCTAAGGTGGTTGTCCAACTTCATGTATTACCAGCAGTGTGTGAAATTTCTAGTTGTTCCGCATCCTCAAAATTCTTGGTATGTTCTGTCCTTTACACTTTAACTATTGAAATAGGTAAGTAATGGTATATCATTGTGGTTTTAATTTATATTTCCCTAATTACTTTCATGTTGAGCATCTTTTCATTATTTGCCATTCATATATCTTTTTTGTTGAAGTGTCTAATAAAATATTTTGCCCCTTTTTGTATCTGGTTAAGTGTCTCCTTATTGCTGAGAAGTACCTGTTTTTTTTAATATATTCTGGATGCAGTTGCTTTATGTATATATCTCCTAGTCGGTGGCTTGCCTTTATATTTTATCATTGACTTTTGAAGAGTAAAATTTTCAGTTTACCAATTCTTCCTTCTAAGATTCATGTTTTTTATGTCCCATTAAAGATATCTTTGTCAAACCCACACCCACAAAGATTTTCTAAGCTTTACAACTTTAGCTGCTATATTTAGGTCTTTGATCCATTTGGGGTTAATTTTCATATACTGGGTGTAGTAAGGGTCAAGATGCATTTTCTTGCATGTGAATATCTATTTGATTCAGCACATTTGTTGAAAAAACTGTTCTTTCCATGTTAAACTAGGATGGTACAACTTCTGTATCTGTATGCCACCCTTTACTAAGGTGCATTGCTATGGTGTGGTATTGTTCCAACAGGTCTGTCAAAGGCTGACAGAATATGGAGTTCATTTTCATCGAGTGCACCCTGAGAAAAAGTCACAAACTGGAATATTGCTTGGAGTCTGTTCTAAAGGTGTCCTTGTGTTTGAGGTTCACAATGGAGTTCGCACATTGGTCCTTCGCTTTCCATGGAGGGAAACCAAGAAGATTTCTTTTTCCGTATGTCCATTTTAACCCCTTTTCATTATATTTTAAAATAGGTGTTGTCAATTTCAAATGTAACATATTAGTTGATTTTCCTTAAGTAAACTCTACATCCTTCTATTCAGTAGGGCTAATACATTTTAATACTATTTACTCTCCTTTCTTAATTGTAGGAAGTATTATTAGGATTTTATTTGGTTTTAGTTTTCTCAGGAAGTAATTTTTAAAAGAATAGTATACATTCCTAGCTGGTTACATGCTCAGTTAACTTTAGTTAAATTACAACCAAGTTGACTTTTCTGTTAATTCAGAACTTATTCTAGCATACTAACTTCTCACATGGAGAAGCTCCTCTAATATATTTAAAATAAATAATTACTTTAACCCTAGTAAATTTTATCTAGCTCAATGTTGGGTCCATCACAACAACTGTTTTTGAAACTTAGCAGTCCAGAAATGTATTGGATTTTATGAACTAAAGGACTTTTTTTTTTTTTAATGTCCCAGGACTTTCTGCAATTTAAGTTTTAGTGTATACTTCCTGTGATGATAACACTTTTAGAATATCATGTTTATGAAAGATAGTGAGCTGTAAAGGCATATTTTGATTTTGGAAATTGTTGTGGAGTATCTGAACATTGAAATGCAATTGGGAAGCCCCAGAGATGAATCAAAAATTATGTTGAGGTATTTGTTTTCCTAATGGTATTCCGGGTCCACTGACATCTCGAATTCATACTTGGGATGAAATAGGGTCTCACTAGTACAAGGGTTATAAGGATACCAGTCTCAAAGTCCCAACTCACTCTGGTTAATCTTCAACCTAGAGACCTTTTGAAATCAGTTCTAGACTTGACGGTTAGCTGGTTGGTTTTCTGTGAAACTCTGAGATACACTAAGATTACCAGATAATAATGTGTTCTCTCAGGAAAGCCCAGACATTCTCATGTTCCCAAGATAGTCAAGACCAGGAAATTACCAGGGTATAATGTACATTCCCCAATGGAAATGCTGGCAGCACAAATATCTGGAGGAAACCTTAGATTAATTAAATACAAATCTAATTTTGACCAGTTTAGAAAAGGCAACAAATCAAATAAATTGTCTAGCATATAGCTCTCTGTTGTTTGCCAAGCTATCACACCAGCCCCGCTATATATAGAACTGGCTGTGATTAGCTCATATTTAAAGATCTCCAGTAATAGAGAATAGACCACATTCCCAAGCAGACTGATCCTTGTGTTTAGCAAAACTTGTTTATCCTAAAGTTCCTTCTCCAACACAGAGCTCTCTTTTTAACCCTCCTTTTTTTTCCCCACTAGCCTCTGGGGAGCTGGAAAAGTCACCCTTTGCCCTTCTCATCTCTCACAATTGAATTCCCTGGGGCACATTTCTTGTCCAGTCTATCAGTAAACACTTAGAATCAATTATTTTTATGATTTGTTTGAAACCTGTAACTATTTGAATAGTTACTAGGTGTATCACTGATAGTCAAGATACTAATTTGGTGCTACTGTGTCTTTAACTACCCTTTAATACTCCCTGATTTCCCTTTTTTAGCAAAGAGAGAACAGGGTCCCAGAGATTTCATTGGCAACACATCCAGCTAGAATTTAATGATCTCATTTTGTTCTTATTGCATTGATTACATATTTTTAATAGCTGGACTCTATTTATGGCAAGTGGTACTAGTTTTGTATTTATAGCTGTGATACAAAGCTCAAATGAATTTATGTAAATAAGCAAAGTCAATTTTAAAATTTATGAATAAACAAGACCAGAAATTATGAAGAAGCCACCTGCATGATTGAAGTTTGAGTAATACTCTGTTATTGTGTCATTTGTTAGCCTTACCAAATTTGACTTTCCCATGCCTGCTTCTCCATTTGAAGACAAGGGACATGAATAGGGAAAATAATTTGCACAGTAGAAGCAACCAAGAGCTAGAGTAGAGTCTAACTGGACATAAGCAATTCTCCAGAGACATTATTCTTAGATCCCTGGCATGCTGAATGTTAATCTTTTAAGATATACGGATCACCTGCAAGCCTCACCACAGAGGTTGCAACATTTCAGATGCCCTCTTAAGCAGGAGACATCATTTTTCAAGAAATATATGAGAGAGAACACTAATTGGTGGTTCTCCTGTTTCCCCTGAATTTGAATGCAAGAATCACTCTAACTCTAAATATCAATTTATTTTATCTCTCATCCCAGCAGCCATGTTACCCAGTGCCTCTCCATTCCCACATGTTAGCTTCTCCCAATTTCCATCCCAGCCTACAGGTCACCAAGATTCTTCTTGGTAGAATCACAGCTCTTATATATTAATAAATCAATTTTTGCCGAACTTCATTTTCTTACCCAAGAAGAACATATTTCCGTGACGTCTTTTTCAAACAGCTTTGGTATTTGTCAACATTGAAGTAAACTCAAAATGTTAATAATCTCATTAAGGGTAATTTTTCCCTTGCCAATAGCCGGTACACTGTCTGATCTAGGCTACAATTTCTGAAAGTGACAAATAATATTAATTTCATTTATTTCCTGAATCTGTAATAATAACAGGGTTATATTTTTCCATATTTATGTTAGAGGCAGGTCAAGGAATACTCCTGCCTCGTGGGAAATAAAAATAATATCTCTACTTATTAATTGCTGTTTACAGAATTTAGTCATAAGGTGATAGGAAAACATCCTAATTATTAATACCCCTGATTACATTGCAGAAAAAGAAAATCACCTTGCAGAACACATCAGATGGAATAAAACATGCCTTCCAGACAGACAACAGTAAGGTGTGCCAGTACCTGCTGCATTTGTGCTCTTCCCAGCACAAGTTCCAGCTGCAGATGCGAGCAAGACAGAGCAACCAAGATGCCCAAGATATGGGTAAGGACAAGCAAATTGGTCAGATGATCAGGATATGTGCTTGATTTTTGCCACAAATTTTAAAAGAATTTCCATGTTGAGGATGAAAGTTAGACTAAGTCAAGTTTATAAAGGTGCCACAGATGAAGCCAAGATTTCAACTTCATGTTCATTTTGAAAACAGTGACCCAAAACTGTCAGGTAGTACCTGTTGAAATGTTTACTTTGTGCTTATCATTAGGCTAACTGATGTAAGTATTACATTTGGGTCACAGTCGCTACCCATAGTAAAGTTACGTGCTATTTGGGAAGGTAAGACCAACATACACGAAACAATAGTACACAATAGAGGGTCAAGGTTTTAATAACAGATTACATCATACAGACTACATGATCTACACCGTAAGAAGAGAGGGAGGTCAGAGGCCAGAATACTCCAGTGGTGGCAATGGAACTGGAATTTGAAGGACAAAAATAAGAAGGTTAAAGATAAATGGCAGGGCTTTCCAGGTGAGGGAAAAAACCTGGGAAACAGGACAGGGAGCAGAGGGAGTATGCACCCAGGACAGTGAAGTGACATACCATAACAGTTAAGGGTGGCAGATTTCCCACGTGTTAGTTTTACTTGAGTGTGTCCTTCTTCAGAGACTGAGGTCAATAACCACCATACACAGTGTAAATGCTCAGGAGAGTGGTTTCAGTTCCTTTTGAAAAGGAACCGTCAGAAGGAACTAGTTCAGCTCTGAAAAAAATATCTCTGTCAGAAATGAAATATTGAAAGCTTACTCTGTAAGACCACATGTACAGATTAAAGTTACACAAAACCTAGTTGTGCATAGTAAATTCTTATAGTTTTCTGTGAAATATTCTGAAGAATTTGATTTTTAAATTTAATGGAATGGCACTGGTGACCTTGTGCGGCAGAGAGAGTCCTATAAATCCTGTATCCAAATTTTCTCATATCCTGAAACCCTACAAAAAGTGTGTTCCCTATAGGATCAGACTGGGGTGATGGCAGCCTATGTATAGATGTTTCTCAGCCTTTCAGAGCCAAGACGGTAGGGGCTGTATGCTTATTAAAAATGAAGATTCCAAAAACCTACCTGAAACTTGGTGAATCATCATATTTGGGTGTTGGGTCTCTGGAATCTGCATTTTAACAGGCTTTCCTCAGTAATGATTTTTATGCATGCTAAAATATGGTGATTACTGCTGTAATGTAATCTAATTATTCCTTTTCTTTCCCTACTTTGCTCTGCTAGAAAAAGTGTATGCTCTTACATATTTTACAAGTGCAGTGAAATATCAAACTTATTAGAGCTATCAGTTTTCCTACCTGGACTAATATTCTATTCAATACAAATGAAAATTGAACAGTTGAAGGTTGCACCATTACAGATGTGGTATAATGTGCTGTAATGAAAAAAATCTGAAGACAAAACTACAAAGTTAGTCCTGCATCCTCCACATTCCTTATACTGAAAAACAATATAGTATAGGAGTTAAGAGCATGAACTGTGGAGCCAGACCGCCAGCATACAAACCTCACTCCATTACTTACAAGCTCTGAAGCCTTGGGCAGGCACTTAAACTCTCTGCCTTAGTTCCCTGTCTGTAAAGTGATTATCATAATGGTAATACCTACATCATGAGATTGTTGTAAAGATGAAATGAATTCATACATGTAAGCACCTTCAAGGTGCCTGACACAGAGTAAGTATTGAATAATATTATTGTTATCATCACCATCATCAACATTGTTTTACCACTACTACCACTGATGGAAGCAGTAATCGTAGCAGCAGTATAATGACCCCTTATGAAAGGAACTGACTTCTTGGAGTCTCATTTTCCTCATCCATGAAATAGGAATGCCCTGTGTAACTCACAGGTTTGCACCGAGGAACACAGCAGCTGTGTATCCTTGAACTCCTATGTTAAAGCACTTTAAAACAGTATTATCTACATCTTATCCTAGATTGTGTTAAACCTTCAAAAGAATTATTTCTTGCTTAAAATGGCTTAAAAGTAACTACCTGCCTACTTAACTATTAGTACTAAACAAGTGAAAACAACTGGTATTATCTGTAGGAGGCTGGTGGGCTAACAAATGTATGTTACTTCTTTTGCATCGTAGAATGTTGGTGCTAGAACCTTAGAGGCCATTAAGTCAAACTTCTACTGACAAGGAAACAGGTTCACAACATAGTGTCTCACCTAACTTCAAAAAGGCCAAACGAGGCTGGAACCCTGATATCTTAATTTCTATTTGATGAGCTTTCATCAAATAGAATCAACTTCATACATAGAATGAAATTAATAATCATTTATTGAGCACTTAACTACTTGTAAGATATCATGCTGGGTGCTGTGGGATAACAAAAATAAATGAAGTCCCTCTCCCCAGAAGAGCATACAGTTAAGTTGACAGCGTAAGGGAATACAAAAGGGTACAAGGGACTGAAACAATAGCACACGCAGAGATGAGGTAATGTGGATTGCAGAATCAGTGCGGAACTAGCAAGCCTTTGAGTTCACATCTGAAACATTAGTATTAGGATGTAGGCTCATTCCAATGTCCTTTCCAATCCTGGTAGTCCATATTGGAGTCCTTTCTAGGTGAAAGGGATTAAGGACAGACCAGATAAATGAATAGTTTATGCTTCCATCCAATAAATACATACAGTATTTTAAGTCCTACCCAGGAGTAGGCTATGAATGGAATTGAATAGCATAAGCTTTGAAATGTTTACAAAACAGACTGTCCCTATTTCTCCCAAAATTTGGTGTACATTTTCCTTATGGGTGAAGAAATCTGTTGGGTGTAAAGGCATTTCCTGGTAGTTGAATCTGTGTAAGACTCAGTTTTGTATCTTTGATTACAGTGTGCTCTCAAAGCAAAAAATAATAGATAGATATAGATATATAGATATAGATATAGATATAAATAATATTACTTGCTCTAATAAAACTGATATTTTAAGCTAAAAAGTTCATTCTGGGAATTTTTAAACCAATATCTTATTTTTATTCTCATGTTTTAACTTGGTGTCCACTCCTACGTCCGAGAAAGAACGGTGACTTTTCCTGTTGACAAGGAGATTGTCTAAACTTCATTCTGATGCATATTAAAAACCTTAAGTGTTTTCCTATCTGCTTAGGCCTGACGTGAAATATTAATTATTAATCTTCCTAGGAATTAGAAGATAAATGAAACAGAGTCCAAAGATCTAAGTTAGCAACATTTGACAATTATTTTTTTAAAGGAAGTTGTTGTAGCTGTTTTACATAGTGGTCAAACCAGAGTCCTTGTAGAGTGTAACACAGGGTTGGTATTTTCCATGGGGACACCAAACAGGGTGCATTGTAATGTGAATTACTAGTTCATGAACAACTGAATCATGTGAAATTTTGTGCTCCTGGCCCTTTATTTACATGAAAGAATTTTGATGCTAAAATTCTGTGATACAATGCTCTTTCATTAATAGCCTCAAATGGTCAAGTACTGCCATGACATTGGCTCTCACAAAATAGAATAACCAAGCACTTGTTATAAAGTATCTCTAAATTTAGCCTCTGCAAGACTTTAGATGTGTATTTCGGAGTGAAAGGAATTTAAGCATGAAGAGAACCCCAGCTCCTTCATCATGTTAATAAAAAGAAACCAAAAAAGAAAGAAGGCAAATAATACCTGATTCTCCCATGCCCCCTGAGCCTCACTTAAATCACAAAAAATCAACGAAGTGGGGAAGGTGAGATTGGCATAGTAATGAAATAACAAAAAAATAATTTTCTGTAAAAGCTTTTTTTTTCTTTGTGGTAAAATTTTATTGAGGTATATATAATTCACATCCTATATAGTTCACCCACTTAAAGTGTACAACTCAGTAGTTTTTAGTATATTCACAGACTTGTGCAACTATCACCACAATCCACCATAAGCTTTTAAAAATCTAATAACCAAGAACTTTTTCTCTGAGCAAAATTCTCCTATGCATAGCTTCTTTTTCAGGCATGATCTCACTATGTCAGTCGTCCAGGCTTCATCTCTCCCTCTCCCCATCCTTGGCTTGCTGATATTTTAGCAGAGACACTACTAGGGTTGAACATTTCCATGCCAAATGTTGTTGTCATTTTTAACTGAAACCCGAAATTGGGAATGTGGAGTCAGCAAGCCCAAAACCCAGACAGTATTAGATGCACAAGTTTCGTTAGATGGAGTAGGAAGAGCTACAGGGATGGAAAGATGGTTTGAAAACCAGGATCTTCTAAACTCCTTTTTCAAATCCTTGATTGCCACAATTGGAAAGCCACTGCTTACCTTGGCAATCAAAACAATTAAAAAAAACTGCATGCTGTATTTTATTTATTGAAATAACTCTTCTCATAAAGGTACTCGGTGTTTCCATCGTGTAAAGCCCTCCTATTTCCTTGTAGAGAGAGCTTCGTTTAGGAGCCTGAACCTCCAAGCAGAGTCCGTTAGAGGATTTAATATGGGACGAGCAATCAGCACTGGCAGTCTGGCCAGCAGCACCCTGAACAAACTTGCCCTTCGACCTCTGTCCGTTCAAGCTGAGATTCTGAAGAGGCTATCCTGCTCAGAGCTGTCGCTTTACCAGCCATTGCAAAACAGTGCAAAAGAGAAGAGTGACAAAGCTTCCTGGGAGGAAAAGCCTAGAGGGATGAGTAAATCATACCACGATCTCAGTCAGGCCTCTCTCTATCCTCATCGGAAAAATGTCATTGTTAACATGGAATCCCCACCACAAACCATTGCGGAGTTGGTAGGAAAACCATTACACCAGATGGCGAGATCTGATACAGAATCTTTGGCAGGATTCACAAAACTTAATAAGTAAGAACATAATTACCCAACTACGTCTTTGTAAATTCTACATTTCATACATTTGTTTTTGTTTTGACGTTTTATTATTTTCACCATATCTTTTTACATTGACACATCCCCCTCCTACTTTCCTCTTCCCTCTTTAGTTCAAAGTCTGTTGCAAGTTTAAATAGAAGTCCTGAAAGGAGGAAACATGAATCAGACTCCTCATCCTTTGAAGACCCTGGTCAAGCATACGTTATAGGTCAGCATAAACAAGCTTACCTTCTTTCTCCCGTACCTCATGCTCAGAGTGAAGTGAACGAAATAATGTTAGCTACCAAGATAATATCTTTGCTTCTTTGTCTTAATTGCCAAAACTGCTCATGTATATGAAATTTTAGGCTGCTTAAAAATGCACCAAGTCAAATCAAAAACTGATTTAACAGGTGATTACTTCATGGCACAGACTGTTACTTCACTTTCTCTTGGTTGCAGAGAAAAACCATGACAGTCTTGCTGAGAGAACCCACACAGCCTGGTATCATGGCTTTGTTTTGTATAGCCTCCCTTTGGATTTTCCCCTACAAACCTGTGAAAGTGGACCCCACTCATACTATATTTTTTAAAGAAATGTTTCTTTAGGGTACTTTCAGCTTAGCATGAATGGAATTGTCTCTGAAATCAGATAATTTTATGAAATATACTATGGTTGGTAGGTGGAAATTCTTAGTTGATTTAAGTTTTCTTCCAGTTCTCCCAGCTAGCTGAGTCACATTAATTATTTAAATGTAGAAGTGTATAAACGCATACTACCTTATAAATAGTTCAGGTTTCCTGTTGTTTTAGGCATCTTAAAAGGGAAATGCACTGCAATCTTTCAGAGGAGTAGATATTTAAGCACAGAAGTGTGAACGACTACTCAGAATAAGAAACAGCTGGGGAGACAAAAAAAAAAAGAGAAACAAGGACACCCTCTTCTGCTGTTTTACCAAATAATACTAGTTTACTTACTTAGACCAAAGTTTGACCATTTAACCCTAATTACACAAAGTTAAAAAATATTTTCTTATTTGTAGTTGGATTCAAGATCTATGGAGTAAATGAAGTCAAAAGAGAACTCTAGTCTATAGTTGACAGTTGATATTTCCGGGAAGTAACATTACTGTATTGATGTAGGTTTCCACAGCTTTCAGAGATGATACTATCATCAATTTAAATTGAATTGGTGAAAAACTTTAGATTAAAGGCAAGATTTCACCCTATAGGTCACTCAATATGTTGAAAATAGCCTAAGAAGACACTAATTCAATCTTTCAAAAATGCTTTTCAAAGGATATTCATATATAATGGGATCTCTTATAGATTCTAAATAAAAATTCTACATAAAAATTCATCACATATCAGATGTAGAATAGTAAATATTTTTCTGAATTTGTTTTTTGATTAACATTATTCATTCTGATTACTGAATTTTCTTTTAACATTTGACCAAATGCTTTTAAAACTCATTTCAGTGTCATCATTTCATATTTGACATATCAAAATGTCATTATCAGAAACAATACACTTGTGTTTAAATTTATTCTGCAAAACAAGCTGATATGCTTAATTTGGATATTAAAAATAATAAGCCCATGTCAGAAGACGTTTTTCTGAGTGTAAATTTAAAAAATGTTTCCGCCTTAATGTTTTATTGATTTTTATGAATTTATCAGAAATTACTACTATAGTATCTGACCACTTTATAAACTGTCTAATAATTTAATTTATGCCACAGGAATGACTTTGCATAGTTCTGGAAATTCTTCATCCCAAGTACCCTTAAAAGAAAATGGTAGGTTTATAAAATGTTTTTCCCCTCATTTCCATCGTATCTTTGAGATCGTACCTAATGAGATCATCCTGGACGTAATATTGAAGAGTCTTCAACTCCATGCTGAGGATTTTAGGCCTTATCTTGTAGTCAAAGGACAGCTGTATTTTTCAGCACCATGGTGATGTGATGGGACCTGTGATTTAGACTAATATTGATGAACTAGAGAAATGTCAAACTATAAATACAGACACTAATTGGGAAGCTAAGATAGTAGTTCAGGTGAAAGGTAATTTTGATTAAAGAGTTTTAACTGAGGCAGTTATTTCAACTGAGGATGCTTGAGCTGGATCTGAAGATAAAAGGAGAAATTATCCAGGCAGGCAAGTGGATAAGCATTCCAGACCAAGGTCATAGTGTGATCAGACAAGGAGACAAGTGAGAGGATGACAGACTTAGGTAACTGCAAGGGTCTCAGGATGGAGGCACATGGGGCCAGTGTGATGCTTGAGAACTAAATAGGGACTACCTCTGAGTCTTATCCTAAATATTATGGAAAGAATTTGAAGACATTAAGTGTTGAGATTTATGGTTTAGAAGGAGTCTAAGAAGTAACAAAGTTGTAGGAAGAAATTTTGTGTAGTGACCTGAGCCCGTGGATTCAAATTTTTTAGTTTAGATTATAAAATGCCTTCATCTACATTATCTTACTTGATCCTTTTATCAACTTTCATGAGTATAAAGAATATTTTATTATTGCGTGTATACAACTTTTCTCCAAAAATGTTTCAGTCTTACCCTTAAGTTTAGTTCTAATTTTCCTGAGAGCCAAGGCAAAAATGAAGGTATGAGAGTAGATTGAACCTATGAAACTGCAGTTTTTGTAGGTTAAAACTGTCAGAAACCAAGTACCATTTTGTATAATTATCACTTTTTAATAGACATACCCACAGCAATTCGTCAACACAGGAAAACTTTTCTCAGAAGTAAAGTTGAGTCAAAGGGTAAAAATACACACAATATCTTAAATACTCATAGCAAATGAAAGATTTTTTATCTCATTTTTTTAATGTATAAATACTCAAAAAAATCTGAGGGTGTATTGTTAAAGAAAAAAACAGTGAATTTATACTTTGGCTTAAGTTACTAAAACCGTGATATGTAGCTCTGTGATGATTAAATGTCTCGCATGGACTGAATTTACAATATTTCTGTACCTGAAATAACTCAGTTTTAACATCTCCATAATGGTAAAAATTTTGATTAATAGTTATTGAGTGCTTACATGTGCCAGATACTGTTCTAAGCACTTAGTGTTTAATCCCTCATTTAATCCCCACAACAATCCTGTGAGGCAGGTGCTAATGTTATTTTCTTTTCACAAATGAGAAACCAAAGCATACAGAGGTTGAGTTGTGCAGAAGTTTACAGAACTAGCAAGTGCTGGAGCCATGATTTGAACACAAGAAGTGTGTTTCCAGAGCCCATACTCTACTCTTTAGAGTGTCTCTAATGCCTAATCATCTGTAAGCGTTATTTCTCTAAGTAAAGGTTTGATAGAAGCTGGGTAATAATATATTAGAAGATGAGAACCTAAAATGTTTTAGCCTATGTTCTGATGGAAAAGAATATGAATTTACACTGGACACCAAATGAACAACATGTACAGGGTAATTGCTCTACTTAAACCTTCAGAACCCTCATCCTCTGAGATTAGTGCCGCTTACTGATGAAGGCAGCTCCTTCATGAGGAAGATGACCAACCCACCTTCCTGAGGAGGTGTGCATCAGTTGCCTTGCAGACAAGTCTTATTTTCTTCAAAATTCTCTTTGAATCCGCCCACATAGCCCTGAATTAGTGCTCTGTTGAGAATCAAGTTTTCACTCAACAGAACATGGCAAACACATTTTTCCAAATAAGGTAATGAGTCCCAAGAATTTTAAATTACTTGTCCATGAATCAGATAGAGGACTTCTCATTGTCATTTCAGTATTCTTCTTTGCTAGTCAGGATTATTAGAAGACAATTAGAAATGAGCATCAGTTAATATTGAACTATTTCATCATTTAATACAAAGACCAACAAATAAAATTCAATCTTAACCTCTTATGATGTTCAGAGACCCTTAAAGAATGTGAAACTTGAAAAAGAAGATAAAGGAAAAAGGCATGAGCCTTTGAATCATATAAAACAGAGATATGGGAATGATTACAATCCTCTGATTAATTGTGATTTCAGAAAAAAAAAAAAAGTTAATCTTTGAAAACACAGACTTCTTCTATTTCTTCCCAAGAGAGTAAAAACCAAACAAGAAAATATAGAACTGATGCAAGAATTATGTAAAATTGGTTTTCAGTGTTTCTTGTTTTACTATAAGTCAGAATTCCCATACAATTGAAAAGCAACTTTTAACTTGTTACCTTCCTTACTATCCAAACCACAAAAATGGGGTCAAACACTGGACTCTTAAAAACAACATGCAAAGGGTACCTGAGTGACTTAGTCGGTTAAGCATCCGACTCTTGATTTCATCTCCAGTCATGATCTCATTTGGAGTCCTGCATGGGGGTGGAGCTGGGCGGGGAGCTTGCTTAAGATTCTTTCTCCCTCTCCCTCTGCCCCTCCCCCACTTGCTCCTCACCCACCCACACACACACATACACACACACACACTCTCTCTCTCTCTCTCTCTCTCTCGCTCGCTCTCTCAAATAAATGCAAAAAAACAAAAAATTCAGGTAAAGTAGGTCATTCAAGTGCAGAGTAACTTGGTACAGACACTGAAGTAAGCTTTTTAACCCAATATTAGGACTGATTATTGCCCTTCTAATCAATCTCAATTCCAAGGAATAAAATGTTATACAAACAGATTTTAAAACCCACTTTGTTTAGTCAGATGTCAAGGAAGAATGTAATGCTAATGCTAGATTTTTCTACCTAAGTCTTAATTAGAATACATACAAAGTTGAAAATTATAATAAAATTGAAGCCCAAAGTGCTCACAAAAGAATTCAACAGATAACAGGAATTAACCAGAAGAAAAAAATAAAGTCAACTAAATTGAGACTGAAAGGAACTTTATAGTATATTCAAACCAAGCCTTTACATCCTGTGGGTTGAGTTGAATAAGTCCCAGAGATGTTATATGGCCCCAAATTTACAGAAATAAAACACCAAAATTGCCATTATTATCCTCCTTACCCTACCACTGAGGCAGTTAGTATATTAGGTAGGATAATAATGAAAAATACCTGTCTTTGTTTTTATACCAATAATGTGCTATACAGATTCATCATCCCCAGGATTTGAGATGCATCTTTTTCTCTAGAGTGAGTGATGGATTTATCCAGAGTCTCCTCTACATACAGTCCAGTTCCTCACAGAATCAGTGGCATGGAACTGCTTGATATTTGACAAGGGTCTTTATCTATAACCAACAAAATCAGTTTTTCCTGCAAAAAAAAAGTTGTTGGCTCATACTTAGATTGATTATGTGACCTTGGCCTTATCAGAAATATGCTCGTCCTGGGAAATTTCGTTTGCTCATAGATATATCTATCGTTAATATGTAAAGTTATTTGAGGGGACTATGTCCATCTCTCTTAAGGTTGTGAACCTTACGAGAGATGAGAAAGGCAGCAGTGGAACAGATATGATGGAGAGAAGGTATACATTTTTCTTCCTAAATTTTACATTTATCAATCATTCTAAAGAAATTTCCCAGGTAAACATTGGGAATGACACAAGCATCCATTATTTAAGGAAGTGGAAATTTGAGTTGAGCCTCTTTTTAGCTTTAAAATATTTGTAGAATTTGCTGTGGTCATAGAGTATACTAATGGGAAAAGAAAATTATTTTAAGGACTTAAAAATATGTATTTCTCCAATATTAAAGCTTGTTTTATATAATAATACCAATAACCAAGAAATGTCTTCGTACTTGTGGGATGCCTGGCTCAGTCAGTTGAGCATCCAACTCTTGATTTCAGCTCAGGTCATGATCCCAAGATCCTGGAATCAAGCCGCACATGGAGCTCTGTGAGGCTGCTTAAGATTCCCTCTTTCCCTCTGCCCTTCTATCCCATTTGCTCTCTCTCTCAAATAAAAAAAGAAGTAGAAATGTCTTGAAATATCTAGCTGCCTTACTTTCAAACTCATAAATTCTATTCAGTCCTCATTGAACTCTGTAAATATCTTTTCAGTTAACTTGAGTTGTCATGTACTATATATTTCAGATACTTCCTCTTCCATCTTTTTTGTTAAACCAGTGGAAAAGTATTTGAGCATCTATATGAATAGAAGGCATGTAGAATACAAATAGAAACTGGGCATGTTCACGGTATTGTCTAGTAACATGCAGCAGCACACCATCCTTCCTTCTTTCTGTTCCTCACATTAGTAAGTTACTTTATATCAGTGGGGTGGGATGAGGGGCCGGATGAAGGACATCCCTGTTAAAAAAGAGTGGGCTAGCAAAGCTTCCCTTTCCAAAAAAATACTTATCTCCACCCTACTCAAATCTTGTACTCTAGGCAGACTGATCAATGACATTTCTCCAGGACCCTTTCTGCCTTCTTTCCATCTCAGCTTTTGCTAATTCCTTGTGTTGCTATATAACCAGCTCCATAATCTACTTATTAAAATCCTACCCCATTTCCTTGAAGTCGTCTTTATTTCTGGCAGGAAGAAGCCTCTCCTCTCTTAGAAGCTTGATTCATGCCTTTGTAATGCAGCTATTTCACTGACAGTGTTGACATTTCTATGTGTCAGTTAGGCTAGATCTTTGCTCTTACAGCCTGATCTGATTCAGCTCACAGTTACTATGCAGCAGCTTTCATAAATAAAATCTTGTTTTATTTTCCCAAACTGCCTAGTGAGAGACTTTGACAGGAAAGTTGTTCAGTCAACATTTTAAGGATGAAATAATCAAATGAATGATTACTCACATCCCACTGGTGAATCTTTGAATACAGAGAGCTTAATCTGTTTCTTCTAGTTAGGGAGATAAATATGTAAAACAATAATGCACATTTATTTTGTGTGTGTGTGTATTCTATTAATGTTTACCTGAGAAATATCTTTACACACACACACACACACACACACACACACACACACACACACACACTTATTAGTCAAATAAAAAATATAAATAACCTATCTTGTTAGTACATACATTGGAAAAGAAAATGGCACTTTTATTCTTTGAATCAATACGTTTGTCTTCTAACAGATACCCTTAGGAACATTAAAAATATTGATCGGTTTTATAATTGAATGCAAAAACAATTTACATAAAGTAAATGGACTTTGTCTTTACAATGGTGACAAAAGTTTACATTTAATACCTAACCTGACCTTATTCTCGTGTTTATTTTATTTTATGGATTTTGTTCTGTTGTGGTTTGTATTTGGCTCTAGCTGAAAATTAGGATACTTGTCTATTTTAGGATAAAAGTATTTTGGGTACTTAGATGATCACATTAAGCTAGGCATTAACTAATTCATGTACTTTATGCTTATATATGTATGTGTATATATATAAATATACATATATCTTTATATCTTATACATATGTTTATATACACACCTAATATAAAGGCTTTTCACACCATTGTCAAAGGAATTTTTTTTTTGGAATCTTATAAATTAATTAGAAATACTGAATTACTACTCTTATTGACTATAACTAAGTTTTAGTCAAAAAGAAGCAGTGAAATAGGAACTTGTATACTACAGAGCGCTAGCAAACTTGCATCAATGCTTGGTGTTTAAGGGATAAAGTTAATTTACTCCAGAGAGCAAATGATTGCTGTTATTCCTTATGATATTAAAGTGCCTTATTTCTAGAACATGAAGTATCACATTTGCATCATTTAAGCATTAATCCATGTTGTGTAAAAAAGTTACTACTTATTTTATAACATTCATATAATCTCAAATCCATAGATATTCATATGTTGGCAAATAATCTGTAGTTTTCAAAAAGCTTCAATGTGTATAAGAACCATGCAGAGATGAGTTGGAGGGTTTAGCTTACAAAAATATCTGAGTGTGTTGTTTTCATCTACCACCACATCACACACAAACCATTTTGAACTAACAAATTATAATTGACATTAAAAAGGTGTATTAATTTGCTAGAACTGCTAAGACAAGGTCTCACAGACTGGGTGGCTAAAGCAACAGAAATTCATTTCTCACTGTTCTGGAGGCTAGAAGTCTGAGATCAAGGTGTTGGCAGCATTGACTTCTTCTGAGACCTCTCTCTCTCCTTAGCTTGTAAGTGGCCGGCTTCTCCCTCTGTCCTCACATGGTCTTCCCTCTGGGTGCGCATGTCAGTATTCAAATTTCCTCTTATGAGGACACCAGTCATACTGGATTAGGACTTCACGTTAATTTTTTCTTAATTTAACAAACACAGTTAAGTTCTGGGGTACAGGGACTTAGGAGTTCAACATATAAATTTGGGGGTGGGGTAAAATTCAGCCCATAACAGGAAGAGCTAGAGAAAGTGGTGTGTTTGTGTGCATGCACGCAATTTCAAATGTTCAGACTGTTAAGTAAATGAGGTAATTTTATTAACAGACAATTAAGTAGCATGTTTATTGGCTTAATTTAGGTGATATTTGTGAATGATCAACCTACTCAAAAAAATAAGTAAATAAAGCCCTCATTGGAAGTAAGAAAAAGTAAATTCTAGTTCTGATGCTAACATTCCCTCAATTTATTTAACCAGCATTTATCAAGTACTGACTGAAGGCATTTTGCTGAGAGTAATATTAACTTGTAATGTTGAACAAGTCATGAACTATTCCTCATCTGCAAAACAATGATTTAAAATTTCTTTACCTAATTCAATTCATGAGATTGCTTCACAAATAAGAAATAAATGAAAATCCTTTGAGAACGTAAATGTGCTAGCCGAGTCATTATTAACAGGATTTTAAAAAGTAAATCCAGGGGTGCCTGGGTGACTCAGTTGGTTAAGCTTCTGACTTCAGCTCAAGTCATGATCTCACGGTTCATGAGTTTGAGCCCCACATCAGGCTCTCTGCTGTGGTCAGGCTCTCTCCTCTCCTAGAAGAGCCCACTTCGGATCCTCTATTCCACTCTCTCTCTGCCCCTCCTCTGCTCGTTCTCTCATTCTGTCTCTCAAAAATAAATAAGCTTTAAAAAAGAAGTAAATCCATTTTCTTCTTGTTGCTGCTTTACCATACAACTTACCATGAATATTTTATTCATTATAAATAAAAATGTGAACCACTTATTAGTTGAAAATTCTTACCATAGTGAGCACTGTCAAATGCAGAAAGTCAACTGTGATATAACAGGAACAGTGTCAGAAAACCTAAGTTTAAGGTTCAGCTCTCGCCTGTACTAGCTGAGTAAACCTGTTCAAATCATTTAAACCCTTGAGATTTATTTACTCATTTGTAACTGTAATATACTTATTTCACAGGCAATCATTTATGAGGAATAAATGTGATATCAGTGGCAGGCTAATCACATATTGAACCATGTGGTGATAGTATCAGTCCTTTCGTAAACTATAAATCATATCAAAATAGAAGAAGATCAAAATATCAAATCATACCTGAAATACAATATTAAAGTGACCAAGTAATCTATTAAATCTGTTAAATGTTAACATTTAAGTTGGAACAAGCAGACAGTCTTAGTGCCTGAGCATGTTATGTTTATCTTAACACCATACTTTTCCAATAGATGTTCTACACAAAAGATGGAGCATGGTATCTTCACCAGAAAGGGAGATCACCTTGGTGAACCTGAAAAAAGATGCAAAGTATGGCTTAGGTAAGTCACTGTAAGATTCTTAAAGGTTTGTAAGAATCAAAGAGAAAAGGTCTATCTATATAGCAAAGCATTGGCATTGAGCACCGGTTGTCTACCCACAGCCCCTCCACCCCACCCACCTGGTCAGGAAATGTGAAAGATGAAATGCTCACAAGCAAATCTTCCACCAAACTTAACAGTCCTATTTCACATGTGTTACCTATTTATTATATTTGATATGAGAATCTCTACACTTCTGTGTATTGGACAGACTGATTATTAATCACTGAAAACACCAATATCGTGAAACTCTTTTTTCAATGTGCTATTTCACAGGATTTCAAATTATTGGTGGGGAGAAGATGGGAAGACTGGATCTAGGTGTATTTATTAGTTCAATTACCCCTGGAGGACCAGCTGACTTGGATGGATGCTTAAAGCCAGGTACTTTACATATTAGATAATTTCTTATGTACTTAACTGACAGGCATGAATTTGCACAGATGATGAAAGTGGAACTCAGGCAAAACAAAAATAAAGAAGGGGGCAGCGACATTTCTAAGACTTAGCATGAATTTCTCTTTAGTTTTGAAAATATTGGATTGTCTATTTTTACAGGAGACCGTTTGATATCTGTGAATAGTGTGAGTCTGGAGGGGGTCAGCCATCATGCTGCAATTGAAATTTTGCAAAATGCACCTGAAGATGTGACACTTGTTATCTCTCAGCCAAAAGAAAAGATACCCAAAGGTAATGCTGTAGATGTTTCTTAGCTGTGTGTTCTGTTTAACTTTTCACAAGAACTTCACTATCATGGCCTAATACATTGGATTTAAGTTCCTTATTTCCTTTCTGAAAATTTGATGTATGTAGTTCTAGTTTGTTTTAATATTATGCATTAGTGTAACTTTTCATTCATCACTTCCAAGGTTTCCTATCTCATTCATCTTTAGTAATATATGCATAAAAATAGATTTGTTGTGCAAAATTGATGTCATTTAAGTAAGTGTCTTAGGCCAAATCAGAAATAAAATTCTTTATCGTTGTCTAATTCATATACTTGTATAATAGTTATCTATGAAGTCCCACCCTGAACAAGATTATATAAAGTAAAAAGACAAAAACATTAGAAATTTAAAAACAAGACCTTGTCATTTTGTCTCTTAATTTCTGCCATTAGCAAGTTGCAGGAGAAAGGGCACTTAATGAAGATTAGATGACTTGAGTTTGAGCCATGGTGGTTTTTCTGTCTTTAAGGAGACAGTGATCTTGGCTCTCCTTGTCTACCTTGCACAGAGTTGCTAGGAGGCTCAAGTGGTGAGGCAGTGTTTGTGAAAGAAGCACACATACTAGGGGCACCTGGGTGGCTCAGTCAGGTAAGCATCTGGCTCTTGATTTTGGCTCAGGTCATGATCTCACAGTTTGTGGGTTCAGGCCCCATGTCAGGCTCTGTGCTAATGCTGCAGAGCCTGCTTGGGATTCTCTCTCTGCCTACCCTCTCTTTCTCTGTCTCTCAAAATAAATAAACTTAAGTTTTTTTAAAAAAAAAGAAGAAAGGAAGGAAGAAAGAGAGGAAGAAAGGAAGGAAGGAAGAGAGAGAAAGAAAGAGAGAAGGAAGGAAGGAAGGAAGGAAGGAAGGAAGGAAGGAAGGAAGGCAGGCAGGCAGGCAGGCAGGCAGAAACACATATAGTACATGCTGGACAGTGGGAATGGCTCCAAAGTCTAGGCTCAGACTTTGTTTCTGCCGCTTAACACCGTGTACCTTGAGTAAATCACTTAACATGGTAAGCCTCACTATACTCATATATCAAATGGTGAACATAGAAGTGCCTGTCTTACAGATTTTGAAAATTAAATGAGATAATACATGTAAAGAATTAGCATATTGCCTGGTACCTATTAGGCACTTAAATGTGAATTTTAGGTGTCATTATTTCTTTTTTAAGTTTATTCATTTATTTTGAGAGAGAGAGAGAGAGAGAGAGTGTGTGTGTGTGTGTGTGTGTGCATGATTTGGGGAGGAGGAGGGAGAAAGAGAGAGGGAGAGAGAGCACAGAGCCAGAGGAGGGGCTGGAGCTCACAAACGGTGAGATTATGACCTTAGAGTCAATGCTTAACCGACTGAGCCACCCAGGCACACCTAGGTGTCATTATTAATGGTATTTTTCAAAAACATTGAAGTGCTAATTATGTGCAAGTTACCTTCATCCCAAAGATACTGAGAAATATGTAAAAGAATAGTTAAATATTAGCTGAGAAACAAGTTTAGATAGTGAATTTTAGGCATAATTTCAGACAATTATGATAAAATGGAAAAAAAACATTTTGTACAGTGTGTTGTGACATAAAAATTTCTTACATTTTATACAGATGAGTTATTTTGACTATGGTTTCTTATATTCACTAAATATTTTGTATGTATATAGTGTATGTGTGTGTGTGTGTGTGTATATATATATATATATATATATATGTACGTATATAAGTAATATTTTCAACAGATAGAACAAACACAACAGATAGAAAACACCATCACTGCCCAAAAGAGCCTTATAATCTAATTGTAGTCTAGTCATCTTAGGCAAAGGAAGATGATTGCATTTGAAAATGTTGTAGCATACTTCTGAGTTTCAAGCACCCAAAACCAAACCAAATCAAACAAAACAAAACAAACATTGGGTTCTTTTACTCACCATGTTTTAGCAAAAGAAGCATATGATTCAGAAGAAGCTCATTTTTCCTCTAAATATTTAAAGCTCTAAGGGATTCACATCTTAGTTTTCTTTTCAATAGATATTTTATAGAAAATTCACTCATTTGTTCAACAAATATTTATTTACTTATTTATTTATTATGTTTATTTACTTTTGAGAGACAGAGATAGAGCATGAGCAGGGGAGGGGCAGAGAGAGACGGACACAGAATCCAAAGCAGACTCCAGGCTCTGAGCTGTCAAACTCACGAACGTGAGATCATGACCTGAGCTGAGGTCAGACACGTAACCTACTGAGCCATCCAGGCACCCCTCAACAAATATTTATTGAATGCCTGTGGTGTGCAAGACACAGACACTCTACCCTCATGAGACTTACACTTTATCAGGGGAGACAAATATTGAAATATTGAACTAAGCAAATAAATGTTTCATTGTAAGTATGATAAACATTAGGAAGAAGTTCCAAGGTGCCAAGAGAGCATTTAGCAGAGAAACTTTACCTAGTGTAGAGATCAATGAAGCTTTTTTTTCCAGCAGACTTTCATGTGGTTATTTTATTTTTTACTATACATTCTCAATAAAAGTTAAAAGCATAATGTTAAAATATAGTTCTGTGAAACAGCTTCTTCAGAAAGCTAGATTACTCTTCCCATCACGTGTAGCTATACTGTAGTGTAACTTAAAATAAAACTCAAAGAAGGTAGAACATTACTGGTATGTATCTTAGACTATCCCTCTCAAGTATCAACCACCAAAGAGGAAGTTTTATTTTTCTTTATGTTTGCTAATTTTTTAAAGTTATAGAATACATACTAGTTTGTTAAAATAAATCCAATTTATACAGAAATCTATGAAGTAAAAAGTCTCCTTACCCCATTTTCTAGGGAAACTGTTTGAGGTCTATGTCACTTTCTGTATATTATAGATACATTATTGAAAAAAAAGTGGTACCTGTATGCATGTCCACACACAGACACACACACACTATTTTTAACTAAAAATCCAATTATTTTTTATAATCTAAATATCAATTTGTCACTTGCACACTGTATATTCTGAACATCCATGAATATACACCTTTTTCATATGGCATTATATTTCGTGTCATGGGTGTATTAAATTTTAATGTTTTTCTGTTGTACATCTAGGTTAGATATAATCCTTTTATAAATGTTGCTTCAACAAATATACTTGTATACACACCGTTGGAAAATGTACGTATTTCTAGAGGTTATATACCTAAAAGTGTATTTAGTATGCACATTTAAATTTTCGACAGAGTGCTATCAATTTGCCCAAGTTTTATCAATGTATATTTAGCCAAGTAGATGTGACAGGGCTCTTCTCACACCATCAGTGGTATGAGAGATTATCAGTCATTCTCATTTTTGTCAGCCATACAGGTAGAAAACTGCATTAAGTTGCATATCCTTGAGCAACAATGAGAATGTTGCTTTATATGTTTATTATTTGTATTTTACTCTGAATTTCCAGTCTACAGGGGCACCTGGTTGGCGCAGTGGGTTAAGCATCCAACTTCAGTTCAGGTCACGATCTCACAGTTCGTGGGTTCAAGTCCCACGTCGGGCTCTGTGCTAATAGCTGAGGGCCTGGAGTCTGCTTCAGATTCTGTGTCTCCCTCTCTCTCTGCCCTGCGCCCCCAACTCTGTCTCTGTCTCTCAAAATTGAATAAATGTTAACCAAAAAAATGAATTTCCAGTCTACACACCACACCCTTGTTGCATAGGGGTTTTAAATCTCTTTGTTACTACCTTTTAGAAACTCTTTGCATATTAGGAATATTAACCCTTTGATTATTTTTTGTTATTTTTGCAAATATTCCTTTTCCAGTTGCTCATTCTTCTTTTAAATTTTCCTTGGTTTCGCATGCTACATAAAACTTTCAATTTCTTATAGGTTTGCATCTGTAATTTTTTATACAAATCTATGATTTGTGTCTTACTTAGATACACTTTAAGTGGTTTTTGATAAGAAATATATATATAATGAATTTGGAGTTGCCTTTATAATTATTTGGAGTCCAAAAAAGGCAGTCTGGGAGGACAATATAAAATAAATAAATAAATAACCATTAAATAAGGATTAAAGAGTTTGGGTGATTCAAATTAATTTTAGTTAGGGAATCAAAAAAGTCTTCACAGAGGAGACTCATTTGAAGTAGGTCTTGGAGAATGGAAATAAAAAGTTAAGGCAAAGGGGATATGCATTTTTATAGGAGATGCAGCAGGAATGACCAAAAGAGGGGACAAAGGAATCACAAAGCACCTGCTACACCTTTTGGGTCCTTATTTTGGCTCCAGGCCCCAGATCAGGTGTTGTGGATATGTTATCCTGTGTAAAATTCTCCCACAATCATTAAGAAACGCTCTGCAAGTATGTAAGCCCAGACATGTGTGTCACTAACCTGTTACTCTCCTTCATGGATTTTTGACTTCTAGTGCCTTCTACTCCTGTGCACATTGCCAATGGCATGAAAAACTACCTGAAGAAACCTTCCTACATGCAAGACAGTACTGTAGATTCTTCTGAGGATCACCACTGGCCACATGGTACCCCAAGGCACATCTCAGAGAGCTCTTGTGGGCAGTCTGGGGGCCTGCGCGAAGGAAGCCTGAGTTCTCAGGATTCCAGGACTGAGAGTGCCAGCTTGTCCCAGAGCCAGGTCAATGGTTTCTTTGCCAGCCCTGCGGGTGACCGAACCTGGCAGGAGTCACAGCACGGCAGCCCTTCCCCTTCTGTGATATCCAAAACCACTGAGAAAAAGAGGGCTTCCGCTGACAGTAATGGAAACAAGACTAAAAACCCAGGCATTTCTGATGCAACAGATTACTCTGACCGTGGAGATTCAGACATGGATGAAGCTACTTATTCGAGCACTCAGGATCATCAAACACCAAAAAAGGCATAGTTTAATTTAAATCTCTGTTTTTTTTGTTTTTGTGTGTGTTTGTTTTTTTCATTTAATAAAGCAAACAATAGCAAATATATTACAGAGCAGGATAATCTACTCTAAACTGCTTTTATTAGTCTGGAAAGGAGGAATCGTGTATATATTATGTTACTAACTAACTGCTGTTGCATTTGATACTAACTTTCTGACAAATTAGCAGCTTTGAATACTAACTGTAAAATGGCTATTATTCTGGGAACTTGCTACCTGATAACAGAAAGGAATGAATAATCAGGTTATGATTATTTTTTACAAGTCATTTATATCTTGCATATTTAATGTTTCTATTAATAAGAATTTAATATCTGAAAATTCTGTTCTTAAATAGCTCACATGATGGGCAGTTGACTTTACTGTTGATAGTCTGAATTCTTCTGAAGTTCTGAATGTACAAAAATAATAAGAACAGCAACATACAAAATTGCTCATTTCCTAGAAATGACATAAATTTAAACTCACATTCACAAGCGGATTCAGAAAAGACCCATAAGCTCTTTGTTCATGGAGGAACCAACATTCCTCACAAGAGGGTAATGCCCTTACAAATGGGTCTTAGGTATTGTTTATATTGGATTTGTAAATATAAGCAAAGTAAACATGAAGCCTACTCATCTTAGAGGTCCAAGTTAAAAGCTGCTGCTTTGATATATATTGATTTTTAAAGGAAATAGAAATACTTTCTACATTCAGGAGCATAAAAAGCATTGGACAAGGATTATGTAAAAGCTAGGTTTGAACTGGGTTCTGGGATTCCCTCTGCCTTATCTAGCTGTTTGACCTGAAGGAAGACCTTTAATGTCTAGACCTCAATATCCTTAACCATAAAATATGAAGGCATTGGATTAAATGATCTCTAAGATGTCTTCCAGCCCTCATGATCTTTGAATTTACTCTATCCTTTAATATCTTGCTTTTTCTTAATTTTTCTAAAAAACACATATTGATCTTCCAGTAGTAATTCATTCTGACTCTAACAAGAAATCCTTTTGTTTGTTTTTCTTTGTTAAGGAATCCTCCTCCTCAATGAATACATCCAACAAACTGAATTTTAAAACTTTTCCTTCATCACCTCCTAAACCTGGAGATGTCTTTGAGGTTGAACTGGCTAAAAATGATAACAGCTTGGGGATAAGTGTCACGGTACTGTTTGACAAGGTTTTCAAATGTTTTCTCTTCTCTATTTCCAGCAACCTATTGTATGCCAATTTATTAATTTATTTTGCTTCGAAAGGGAAACCTGTCAAATATTTCCAAAATTAAAAATTGAATTGTATCTTAAAACTTTTTAAAAAATAACTTTTGTGCTAGGCACTTTTTCCTGTGATTTAAAAGAAATTAGACAAGTCTATCTACTCAGACCCCTTATATTTCATAATGTTTAATCTGAATACAAGACTTAGAAAACATAAAATTAATAAGTATGTTTTGCATACATTTGACACTTCTGCATAAGCATGGAATAATACATTTTAACCCACATGATAAATAAATTCTAATGTATATTTATATGCCCTTTCTCTCCATAATATATCTTAATTTGTAAATGTGATTAGTATATTAAAATTAGAGGTTCCCAAGGAATATATGTACTTTTAAGGTAGTTAAAATATGAGCATAGGCTATTTGATGAAAATGCTTGAGACTTGTATTAATTCTAAAGTGTAACATTATCATTTATGACAGTTGAAGTGTATTGTCAGGTAGGAAAAGCCATTTAGAAACATGGTAGAAACAGCACTATTAATATACAGAGGTCAAAAAGAAAACCTAATGTTCTAGCACTTTTAAAAATATCATAATCCTTTACCTCTTGTCCTTAACTTCTTTAGAATTTTATTATCTTTCTGTTGTGTAGGGAAAGAAAAGCTGTATATCCACAAAAGATGGAGAATATACTCATTAGATCTCATCTACATTATAACAAAACTTACCTACCAAAGCCTTTCAAAATGAAAAAAAAAAAAAATGTTTTTCTTGACTCATGAGATTTGCAAGTTTCAGTTTAGCAGATATGATCTGAAGCAAATTATTCTATTTGCTGCTTTTTTCAGACAGTCATCTTCTACTAATTTTGCATAGATGGATTTTGCTTCCTGCTTGCTCATAACCCATGGTATAGACTTACAAAGGGAGAGCAATTCTTCATACAGTCAAGATCTGACATGTTGTTTTCTGAGTAAAGAGTTTTTCTAAAATGTAACTGCTTTACATTTGGAAAACTTGGCTAGAAATATTCTTGGGTTTCGAATTAATTGCATGTGCTGAAGTGGTACTGCTGCTTTGGCTGATGGATTGAACGCTTTCTAGGTCTCAGATTTGAAAGATGGAGTGTGAAATTTCTCATATTACAAAATGTTATTTTACTTGTCTTTTTCCATTTAGGGGGGTGTGAATACCAGCGTCAGACATGGTGGCATTTATGTGAAAGCTGTTATTCCCAAGGGAGCAGCCGAGTCCGATGGTAGAATTCACAAAGGTAGAGTGTGTGTGTACAGGAATTGCATATAGGATTATCATTTCAACAAATAAAGTAGAAATTAGGAAATTCATAAAGACCTTTAAATATTCATAATAGAAGAACACATGCAATTTTTTTAAGACTAAAGCATTAAAAAAAACTCCTTGATGTCATTCCAAAACTCTTCTTTCCAGCCTAATCTCTAGTATCGGAAAATATCTTGACAGTGTTTCAGTTCACGTTTTGTACTTTCTGAGAAGCAAATTGCCAGAAAATGAGAAAGGAATAGTGCTCTTGTAAAAACACTGGTATCTACATTTTTAATAACAGCTAACTAGGTTAGTGCCCTCCAATCTCTCTACATTTGTAGTCAGTTTATTTAAATTGACTTTATAGGGGCGCCTGGGTGGCTCAGTCGGTTAAGCCTCCGACTTCAGCTTAGGTCACGATCTCGCGGTCCGTGAGTTTGAGCCCCGCTTGGGCTCTGGGCTGACAGCTCGGAGCCTGGAGCCTGCTTCCAATTCTGTGTCTCCCTCTCTCTGCCCCTGCCCCGTTCATGCTTTGTCTCTCTCTGTCTCAAAAATAAATAAACGTTAAAAAAATTTTTTTTTAAATAAAATAAAATAAATAAATAAATAAATTGACTTTATAATATATACAATATCTTCTTCTAAATTGTATTTAAGATTAGTCATAAAATTAGGAAAGAAAGTAAACACATATTAAAGAAACTCTGTGATAGAATTTTATCCAGAATTTGTCTGAGTCTCTCCTTAAATTAATACAAAACAAGACCACAAGATATTAAAAAGCATATAGAATCTTTATTTTATCATCTACTTTTCTCAAAATTGCTGCCTAATTTATAGGTGATCGTGTTCTTGCTGTTAACGGAGTTAGTCTGGAAGGAGCTACCCATAAGCAAGCTGTGGAAACACTGAGAAATACAGGACAGGTAATAAATAGCTCATTATACCAACCACTTAAGATAGCTTACAAGAACATAAATAATTTGTGAATAATATCTGTCTTACTAAGATCTCCAAATTCATTAGTCAAGAAACCAAGCCTGATTCATTTAAACGTTCTAGTATTTTTTTTTCCCTCTAAATTGGGAAGCAGGTATTATTGCAAGAGGTTTTTCACTGAGGGAACTTGACTTTCTATATCACATTTAGCCATAATATTACCAGATCTGACGGGAGGAAGGGTGGAGTTTGCATTTTTTTTAACTTTTTGTCAACAAGGACAAACATCTAGTGATTTTCACTCCTAGTCATTTTTCAGCCCAAAGCTGAATTATTTTCTAAAGTTTACCAAATTATTTATAACGGTCTATGTATTATAGTATAATGGTGTTTTTATTCTAGTGCCCAAATTTCTTATAACATGTTTATGTTATTTCTATAAGAGAGATTTTTCTTTTTAATTATTTTTTATACAGAAAATAAGAAAAACTTGATTGTGAAATTTTCAATCCCTTGCTTTGTTTTTTGTTTTGTTTTTTTCCCTCTATGTTTTTGGTGGGGTTTTTTTGTTTGTTTTTTTCTCTCCCTCTATCTATATTTTGGTGGACAAGTTACTTTAAATGATTTTATAAGATGAACCATATAAAGTCCTCAAAATTTACCTACTTTCTTATAATTTTTCTTAGTTAATGAAATGCTATTCCATTTGTCCAGGTGGTTCATCTGTTATTAGAAAAAGGACAATCTCCAGCATCCAAAGAACATGTCCC
This sequence comes from Herpailurus yagouaroundi, assembly GCF_014898765.1. Classification (NCBI taxonomy): domain Eukaryota; kingdom Metazoa; phylum Chordata; class Mammalia; order Carnivora; family Felidae; genus Herpailurus; species Herpailurus yagouaroundi. The sequence continues at coordinate 96,652,437 of NW_024412376.1, read as the reverse complement.
CATCACCCCACAGTGCACCTTTCCAGATCCAGATGCCCAAGGTCAAGCCCCAGAAAAGATGAAGAAAATGACTCATGTCAAAGACTACAGCTTTGTCACCGAAGGTCAGGCCTTGGGAGACTGTCATCTCACCTTTAACTTATTCTTGACTTACTCAAAATTTGATTTTTGTATGTTGGATCATATAATTCATGCCTGAGTCCCTGTAATTACTCTTGTCAAGTATAAATAATCTGATGGACCACTATACCATTTTTTTTTAAGGACATATATATGCACCTCTTAAAGTCTGAAAGACCTCAGGTAATGAAGTCATCCATGAAACAACTTTTGGTCACTTAATAGTCCTTTGAATAGTTATAAAATTCAAATGAAATTTTCAAGGAAAAAAATAACTATAAATAATTGCTGAGAATGGCTTCAAACTCATATGAAACCTTGACTTGTAACATTTTCTATATTTTTGTTTAATTCTGTGGACTTGTCAAGCTAACCCTAGGTAGAAATTCACCTCATAGTTCCCAGATCATGATCTTTCTTACAAACTTTGCAAGCTCTTGGACATACTGCTACTTGCTAGTAAAATAAGAAATTAAGAATAGGGGCACCTGTGTGGCTCAGTCTGTTAAGCATCTGACTCTTGATCTTAGCTCAAGTCATGATCTCACAGTTCAGGAGTTCGAACCCTGCAGAGTCTGTCTGGGATTCTCTCTGTCTACCTCTCTCTCTGCTCCTCACCCGCTCTTGTTCTCAAAGTACATAAATAAAAGTTTTTAAAAAATAAGAAAATTAAGAATGAGGTAGTACTGAGCTTTTCATAAAGCTAAGTGTTCATAATACAGAAATACCCTTTATTCTGAGATTTCCATCTATCTCATTTTAAGGGGCATAAATGTCCTTTACTTTATGAATGCTGATGGTGGTATATGGCCATTGTTTTGCCTTTTATTTTAAATCCTTATTTGATTACCAAATGTTTAGTGCCTCAGAAATACTCGCAAAAATAAGGAGAAAAAATAGCCCAGCCTGTATTATTTTATCTGATTATGAAAATAAAATTAGCATACCTACTTTACCTCTTTATACTGCCTTGTATTGTTTATTTCTTCCATCACTCCTTCCTTAAATATGTTACTTCATTCTTTTCTGGTTATTCTTTCAACTTCTTTTGTTGGTTGAAATTTGTTTATAGTGCCATATCAACTTACTGGATTAAATTATACCTCACTGAAACACTGGAATGTCAGCTTACTTTCCCCTACCCTTCTCTAACATTTGCTTCACTCTTCTTACCATCTTTCTCCCATTGTGTCCCCAAACTTCCTTCATTCATACCCTTCCCCAGATTTTTCTCTTTTTTTTTTTAATGTTATTCTATAATCTTTGAAAACACATGGGATTAAAGCATAATTTTATTTTCAGAACCCAGATATCAAAACCCTCTCTTCTGTTCAAGTAGCTTAGTTCATGCAGCTTAGTTTATTAAGTTTTTTTTAACGAAAGAGAGTGTGAAATAGGATTTGAATATAGAATAAAAGTACAGTAAGTGCCTGTAAAGCTGTAAATATTCTGAGAAGATGGGCTTTTTAAAATGTGTCTAAAAGCACATACGTTTGTATGTGCATATGTGTACACAGCACGATAAGAATATTTACATTTTTTTAATGTCTTTTTTTCTCCAGAGAATACATTTGAGGTTAAATTGTTTAAAAATAGCTCAGGCCTAGGATTCAGTTTTTCTCGAGAAGACAGTCTTATTCCTGAACAAATGAATGCCAGCATAGTAAGAGTTAAAAAGCTCTTTCCTGGACAGCCAGCAGCAGAAAGTGGAAAAATTGAAGTGGGAGATGTTATCCTAAAAGTGAATGGAGCCTCTTTGAAAGGACTATCTCAGCAGGTGAGCCCCCAGGTGGTGAATGTAATACTTTTAATAATGAGATGGATTAGCCTTTCATTATGATTTCATAGTGCTATCTTAACTGTATCTTCATTTGTCATTCATGGTACCCCTAGGAAGTCATCTCTGCTCTCCGGGGAACATCCCCAGAAGTATCCTTGCTTCTATGTAGACCTTCACCTGGTGTGCTACCAGAAATTGACCCTGCTCTTTTGGTGAGAACTATGAAAAATTAATTTATATTTTTATAGAATAGCAATTGAGTGATTAATTCAACTGTCATGGTTTTGTCACTGATTGATCTCCTGGGTCTCATCTACTTTATTCTTTAACTAGGAGTATGTTGGGTGTGTCACGTGACCTCCCAGTGCATTCTGCATATGTAAGATAAAGTAATTCAATTCACTTTCTCTTCTCTCCTTTCCACTTATAAAGTTCTAGGATTTTAGGAGTTTGTTTTCTAAGCATAAATAGGAAAAGATTTCAAATCATGGTTACAGGGGTGCCTGGGTGGATCAGTTGGTTAAGCATCTGACTCTTGATTTTGGCTCAGGTCATGATCTCATGCGTTCATGGGTCCAAGCCCCGCATTGGGCTCTGCAGAGCCTGCTTGTGATTCTCTCTCTCCGTCTGTCTCCCCTCCCCTGCTCACACACTCCGCCTCTCTCTCTCTCAAAATAAATAAATAAACCTAAATTTAAAAAGTAAATAAATTAAAAATAAAATACAATAATGGTTACAAAGCCCTTCTGTCCATTTCTTCATTGAACCAAACTGGGAAGCATAATTCTCATTCTGAGCTAGTTTAAATAATAAAAACGATTTGAGGGGAGCCTGGGTGACTCAGTCCATTAGGCGTCCAACTTCGGCTCAGGTCATGATCTTGCGGTTTGTGGGTTTGAGCCCTGCATTAGGTTCTGCACTGACAGTGTGAAGCCTGCTTGGGATTCTCTCTCTCCCCCTGTCTGTGTCTGCCCCTCCCCCCACTTGTGCTCACTCGCTCTCTCTCAAAATAAATAAATAAACTGTAAACAAATAAATACATAAATAAAATTTATTTGAGAGTTTTTGCCTTTATTTTTAATACTAGAAATCACAGAGCAAGCAATATGTTTGTCCATTTCCCTTTCTTATGTCAAGGAATAGCTAAAGGATCCAAAATCTATTTTGATGGTTATTTATAAATTACGTGCTGATAGGTAGGAATCCATACATAGATGGATAATAATATTAATATAATTGAAGAAGGACAACTTTTGTCCTGTCTACTTTATAGTGTGTTCCATTACCAATAAACATGACCCCTGGGTATGAAAGGCGGCAGTGTCTGGCCCCAGAAACTTTGGTCTTTATGTCCGGGAGAGGGGTAGTTGTAGGGTATTAATAGGAAAATATGATTTCTGTAAGGTGTGTTACAAACAGCATTTTATGAGACTACATTGATTTTTGGCACCAGATAGGAAGAACTGAGTAGAACTCTCCTCTTATTGAGTATATAAATTGATACAATCTTTGTAGAAAGCAATCTGGAAATACTTAGCAAGGCCTTTTAAAGCATCCTATGTGCTGACTATTATATAGAAAATTATAAGGAAATAATGAGAAACTCAGGTGAAAATGTACATACAAAAAAGCTCTAGATTTCTATTGTAGCAGAAAGTTAGAAACAACTCTATAAAATAAAAGAATTCTGAAATAAATAAAAGGTATAGTCATCTGTGGGATCATTACATAGTTTTATGCAGTTTTTTTCAAAGCATATTTAAGGACCTCAGAAAAAACTCATGATCGAAACCTAAATTTCAAAGTAGGCTACAGGGGTGCCTGGCTGGCTCAGTTGGTGGAGCATGTGAGTCTTGATCTCAGGGTTGTGAATCTGAGACCCACATTGGGTATAGTGATTACTTAAAAATAAAATCTTCCGTGCTGTTCCACCATCTTGGCTCCCCCCTACTTAAAAATAAAATCTTAAAAAAAAAAAAAAACAAGTAAGATATAATATATAATATAATTCTGATATAAAGTATAAGTCATATGATATTAGTTGTTATTTTCACATATATTTATATATGATTTTTCTGTGTAATGAGCATAGGTTACCTTTATTATCAGAAAATAATTGAATATTTTAATAGAAAGTGCTGCTGTTCAGCATGTTCCTTTTCAATTAAGTGTTCTAGCGTTAATATAAGTTGTCACACCCTGATCTCTTTAAATGTGTCCATTACAGACCCCGTTGCACTCTCCAGCACAAGTTCTCCCAAACAACAGTAAAGACTCTTCTCAAGCAGCATGTGTGGAGCAAGGCACCAGCTCAGATGAATACGAAACATATGACAAAAACAAGAAACAATGTACATCCAGGAGAGACAGTTACAGTGACAGCAGTGGGAGTGGAGAAGACTACTTAGTAAAAGCTCCAGCAAAGATACCAAATATGAGTTGGAGTTCAGCTTTGCATCAGACTCTGAGCAACATGGTATCACAGGCACAAAGCCAACATGAAGCATCTAACAATCAAGAAGACACCATCTGTACCATGTTTTACTATCCTCAGAAAATGCCTAATAAACCAGAACTTGATGACAGGTATTGTCACTATTATGTGTAGCACTCAAAGCAACTGCTTCTTGTTTGTGACAGGAGCAGCAACATACGTTTCTCTAAGAATGAAATATGTCTGTGTGAACTTCACAATGATCAGGCAGATGATGACTGTATTGGATATCCAGTTACTGTGACTGACAGTTTTAGTTAGCAAAACTGTAAGCTCTCTAGCCGTTCAACCTGAGACTTGCTGCTCTCTTGAGTATATTTACTAGTAATTGGGAAAGTTGTTTGTATTTCACCGTAATTCATAATACTTACAAGAAAGAGAAGAGACCTATTTTGATACTGATGGGGTAGGAGAATAGGGAGTACTAATATAAAGAGAAGTGATTGGTGGGGAGGAGACAGTTTGCAAAAAGTAAGCATAGAGGCAAAAAAAGGAAAAGACTACATCTGTATCTCTAACAATTATTCATACGTTTTACTGTTTGGTTACATCTTTGTGTATATCTAGGTGCAACCGTACTTGTTCAAGTTCTTTTGGTGTTTTGGGGGGTTTTTCCCCCCATTGGATCATCCAAAATAACCACAGGAATAAGACTTATATTCTTTTTCTATTTCTTCTCTTTCTTATTATGTTGAAACACACATTAGGCTTCTGAGAATATTGGCTTCAGCCTTTAGTTAATGACTAGGAATCAAAAGTCTATTTATTTAACCTGTCTTACTAATTTATGCAGCTTGAAGAGCTTCAAAATAGCATATGGACAGGGGCACCTGGGTGATTCAGTCGGTTAAGTGTCCGACTTTGGTTCACGTCATGATCTCACAGTTCTTGAGTTCGAGCCCCATGTTGGACTCTGTGTGCTTTGGATTCTGTGTCTCCCTCTCTCCCTGCTCTTCCCCTATTTGTGCTCTCTCTCTCTCTGTCTCTCTGTTTCAAAGATAAATAAACATTAAAAAAAAAAAAAGAATGTGGACAGAGAATAAAAATTGGTATTGTTAGCATCTAGCAGACATGAAATAAATTCATAGTCCAGAGTTAGGCAAAAATTAGCTAGGAATGTAATCATAAGCAGACATGAATATGTGTTAAGCGCTTTCTGTTTGTGGCACAAACTTACTGTATTGACACTGAAATGTATTTGAAAATAGTCTTGCTTCTTTCTCTCTGTAGCAATCCTCCTTCCCCTCTACCACTGGACATGACTCTTGGGCAGAGCTATCAACCCCAATCAGAATCTGCTTCCACTAATTCAATGGATAAATATCATATGCATCACATTTCTGAACCAACTAGACAAGAAAGCTTGACATCTTTGAAAAATGACTTAGAAAACCACCTTGAAGACTTTGAGCTGGTGAGTTGTTTCCTCTGTATTAAGAAAATTCTGGGGCACCTGGATGGCTCAGTTGGTTAAGAGTTGATTTCATGAACTCATGTCATGAACTCATGTCATGTCATGAACTCATGATCTCATGTCATGATCTCATTGTTTATGAGTTTAAGCCCCACGAAAGTCTCTGCACTGACGGTATGGAGCCTGCGTGGGATTCTGTCTGCTCTTCCTCCACTCACACCTTCACACACGCAATTTCTCTCTCTCTCTCTCTCTCAAAATAAATAAATGTAAAAAACAAATTCCATGTTTTGTCAGTTAAGATGTAGTTACACAAAGCTTCCCTTTAGGGAAAAGGCTGTCTTTTTGAGTAGGTTCATATCCAGGTCCAGTAAGTAGATAACATATCTGCTGTGTTTCTCTGCCGAGAATCAGGGGAAAAGACAAAAAGACCTGGATATAAATCCTGACGCTACCACTGACTTGCTATAATTTGGCAGATGCCTGTGGAATTACTTCATTCATCTGAGCCATAGTAGTTCTGGCTATAAAATGGGGCTAGTAACCTCCTAGGACTGTGATGAGGATTAAAAGAAATATAGGTAGAGTACCTAATACATTATCTACTATTTCCCGAATCCTGATGAGTTGCCTATTTAATTTTTAATCAAATTTGAATGTAAGTTTTTCTCTTCCACACTTTTTTGTGTATGCCCAAATGGAATCCTTTACATTGTACAAATAACCCTATAACTTCTGAATCTTTAAATTCAGTTTGGAAGCCAAATCTCCAAGAATAATATCCTTTACATTGATTGAAAGTCAGCCTTTTTCAATATTGTTTTTATTATCCAAGTAATAAATATTTATCATTGGAAAATTTAAAAAAAAACAAATTTAAAAAATACTGAAACCACTGATAATCTCACCACCTAAAAATCATAAACATTTTGGAGTTAATCTCTTCAGATACTTGGTTTGCCTAGAAGAGTGTGTGTGTGTGTGTGTGTGTGTGTGTGTGTGTGTGTGTGTGACATATACATCTTCAGTTTCATTCTCAGCAATAGAAAATAATCTTTTCAAAAAGAGAAAAAAATCTTTGCAAGATTTCCTTTAGAAGTGTGTCATTACCCCTGTAAACTATAAGCAACCTTCATATCTCATTCAAAATCTTTTTTTTTTTTTTTTAATTTGAGAGAGAGAGAGAGCATAGACAGGGGAGAGGGGCAGAAGGACAGAGAGAGAGAGAGAGAGAGAGAGAGAGAGAGAGAGAGAGAATCTCAAGCAGGTTCCAGAGTCAGCATGGAGCCCAACACAAGGCTTGATCCTACAACCCTGGGATCACGACCTGAGCCGAAATTAAGAATCGGATGCTCAACTGACTGAGCTACCCAGGTACCCCTCAGTCAAAATCTTTAAAAAAAAATTTTTTGTACATCTAAATGAAGTTGTAATATCTAATCACCTAAAGGCTTCATGTTTTTACAAGAAAACCTTTTCTTTTGTGGCTCTTGGCATCTATCTTAATTGCTCAGAAATAGATGAAGAATTTTCCTACACCTTCCCCTCAAAATATATATCAAAGGATCATCAAAGTATAACCATTCATGTGTGCTTGTTTACCTTGAAAATACAAAAATTGAAGCATGAGTAAGTTTTGCCTCAGCTATCTTTAGACAAACACATAGTGTTGTTTCTAAACCCAACTCTTAGATGGGGATACGTTCTATCTAGAATTGGATAGACCTAGCTTCACTTGGCTAAGATCAGTAATCTTTTAAGGTTTGATTTCCTCCTCTGCTATTCAGTAGAAATAATAGTCATCTCTGTTTGTCAATGGGCAAAAATAGACAACCTAAAGAGTCGCTGTTTTCTTCCCTAGGAAGTAGAACTCCTCATTACCTTAATTAAATCAGAAAAAGGAAGCCTGGGCTTTACAGTAACCAAAGGCAATCAGAGTATTGGTTGTTATGTTCATGATGTCATTCAAGATCCAGCCAAAAGCGATGGAAGGCTAAGACCTGGGGACCGGCTCATAAAGGTGAGACATTAAAGAATGGATTTATGCAAATGTGACCAGAGACCAAGTCAGGGCTGGAGAAGGAAGAACAAGAAGGTTAAGTTAATATAACACTCCATTTCTTTGTTTGGTTTACGTTTTCCTTCTCCACCTCTTAAAAATAAAGGCCTTTGTATAGTTAACAGTTTAGGGAATGCTGAAAGTGCCCTTTTTAATTTGAAAGTTCCTCTACTCTTACTTAAAGCATTACATAAGCTGTCTTGAGTCTTAGGGACAGAAAGTTTCTTAAATTACCATGAGGATAAATTTCCTATATTAGCAAAATAATGATGCATTTGTTAGATATTTTACATTATTATTTCACATGTAATTACTTGCTCATTATAGTTATGATTTCCACAGTAAAGGGAATTAGCAATAAATTAGAGACCATTCTCTTACTGGCTAAGGTAGAGCTAGGGAGATTGCTGTATTTTCATGGCAACTTCACTTTCCAAAACTGTAATCTGTTTTGCCTCTTTCTCATTTTTGTAGGTTAATGACACAGATGTGACAAACATGACTCACACAGATGCAGTGAATCTGCTCCGAGCTGCACCCAAGACAGTCAGATTAGTCCTAGGACGAGTTCTAGAATTACCCAGGATGCCAGTGCTGCCTCATTTGCTACCTGACATTATATTAACATGCAACAAAGAGGAGTTGGGTAATGCACATTCAGGCTGTGTGCAGTGTGATTTTGTTGGCTAGGTTAAAAGTAAGTACTCTTAAGACTAAGGAAAACCAATATTTTCTATTCCCTGAAGGTTTTTCCTTATCTGGAGGTCATGACAGCCTTCATCAAGTGATATATATTAGTGATATCAATCCGAGGTCAGTTGCAGCCGTTGAGGGTAATCTCCAGCTATTGGACATCATCCACTATGTGAACGGTGTCAGCACACAAGGAATGACCTTGGAAGAAGCTAAGAGAACATTAGACATGTCCCTTCCTTCAGTGGTGCTGAAAGCAACAAGGTACTCTGCAATACTTGTGGGTTTTGTGTGTTTGCTCATGTTTCAGGCTGTTGATCACACTTACGTTATCTTAAAAAGATATTCCTGAATTAGTAACTCACAGACTAAACTGGCAGTTTATAAAGCTAGAACAGACTTCTTAATAGGAGATTCCAAGAGCACTTTAAGTGGATTAGTGTTTGGATACATATTTGCAGTTGATAATAGGGTGGTTACCACGTTTGTCAGGATGTTTTCAATTGCAAGTAAAAGAAAATACAACTCAACAGTGGTTTAAACAATAAAGGGAACTTACTAGTTTATAGGATTTAAAAGTGCAAAGATGAGGTGGTCATCAGGTGAAATTTGATGCAGGCTATGGCTCCATTTTTTGCTGTTTTCAATTACTCTCTTTTCTGTGTATGTGTTTCCTTCATGATTAAGTGGCTTTGTCACTTAACACATGGCACCGTCCAGAGCAATCTTCTAACAATTCTCACCAATAACCATGGTAAAGCAAGGACTGTCTGTTGATTGCCTTAGACCTAAATTAAGGCTATCCCTTGAATTGAGACAAAGAAATAAGAATATATCAATTGGCCTAAACCAGTCCTGGCCCATTCCCAGAGCTGGAACAGAGTCAGTTCTGCCCAAACGTCATGTCTACAGCCAATGAGGCATAGAATTGTCACTTTCACCATACCTCATGACAATTTCACATTATAAGAAATACTAATGGCAACTTTTCCTTCACTTAATAATAGAAATAAATTGAAAAAAAAGTATGCATTAATTTCAAATTACTACAAATATAGTGGCATAAATGATAAGTTTATTAATAGTTCTGGAGGTCAGAAATCCAAAATGAAAAAAAAAAAAAAAAAAAAAGATCCAAAATCCAAAATGGATTTCAGTTGGCTAAAATCAAGATGTTATCAGGGTTGCATTCCTTCTTTAAGAGGTTACAGGAGAAAATCCATTTCCTTGCCTTTTCCACCTTCCAGAGCTTCCCTTCCATCCTCAAAGCCAGCAGGCATAACACTCTACTTATGTTGTCACATCTCTTTCTCTGACTCTCTTTCCTCCCTTCCTCATTCATTTATAAGGACTTCTGTGATTACATTGGGCCCACCCAAGATAATCTCCTCATCTTTAGATCCTTAACTTACATCTTTAAAATCCCTTTTACCCAGTAAGGTAACATATTCACAGGTTTGGCGGATTAGGATGTAGCCACCTTTGTGGGGCCATTATTCTGCCTACCGTAATGTACATACAGCCAGACTTTCTAAATTACACATTTATGTTACATTTATGTCTGTGATACATGGTGAGTTTTACATAGTATGTCTTTAAAAGTATAGAAAGTATAATTAAATCATTTGATCATAAACATTTGTTCCTTCTAAACCTTTAAATTTGATTGTGTACTTTTTTTCTTTGAATATAATCCCTAGTCTGTTTCCCTCATATATTTCTTTTTTTTTTTTTTAAGTTTACTTATTTATTTTGAGAGAGAGAGAATCCCAAGCAGACTCCAGACTAACATTGTTAGTGTGGAGCCCGACACGGGGCTCAATCCCATGAACTCCAAGATGATGATCTGAACCAAAATCAAAAGCCAGACGTTTAACCTACTGAGCCATCCAAGCACCCCTACCTCATATATTTCTAAAAATTAGATTGGAATACATTTATTTTCATAGGTGCAGCTGAATGTTAATGAGTGGAAGAGGAAAGTGTTCAATCTGGAAAATATTTTTGTGAAAATTAACATCTCTGTGAACCATAGATCCAGCTAATTTTTTTGCCTCAAAACTAGTAGAGTACCCTTCATGCTAGCTCTAAAATCACTTTCTTTTGCCCTTCTGCTTTTCTCTTCACTTTAGTCACAACAGATATAGTGGTGCTAGTCACAATTCCTTTCCCCTTCATTCTTCTTCCAGCTCTCTCCACTACTCTATATATATCTACCCTCTTTGAAGCCCACAGCCAGCAATAACAGAGAGGTATATATTTGTGGTAATTGTCTGTATGTCAAGAACTGTACAGGGTCTGTGGTCTTACCCAACTTGCAAGCTAATAAGCCAGCCTGTTATTGTTTCTTGGATGCTGGTAGAAGGTATGAAACTCCTGGGTCAGAGACAAAATACTTTTTTGGTAACCACAAGCAACAATGGCATGGTATTGGGACAAGTTCCACACATCTTCTAAGTCTCCTGAAGATGACACATGTGGCCTAGTGGATTCCTGCACATGCAGTGGGTTGTAGTACCAGAGAGAAATACCATGAGAAGAAGAGGAACCCTCCCCTTCATGGCAGCCTGTAAGAAAACCTGCTTTTTATTTGGAGAAAGAGTTTCCCTCATCCCTCAAGCTTGCTCATCACAAACATAGCCTTGAGAACTGGCCCATATAAAAAGCAGTCAGGGCCTTTCATTTCTGGGGTACCCAGGAAGAATAGGTAGGATGTGTAGGGCCCATGGTAAATTGCTTCTCCCAGCACTATATACTTTAGGCAACCTCCCTTTTCTCTCAAGTACTAGCAGTGTTAAGATTGCATACCAGTCCTCTGTTTCCAAGGTGATGTCTTTTTAACAGTTTTTCACATTGGGTGGTACTATCCTTCTTATAATCCTTTAAATATGTATATATATATATATATATATATATATATATGTATATATGCATACATTGTATATATGTATATATAATGTATATGTATATATAATACATTGTATATATATTGTCTAGATTTTCACTTTAAATAACTTTTTTTTATTTTTTTTTTTAATTTTTTTTTTCAACATTTATTTATTTTTGGGACAGAGAGAGACAGAGCATGAACGGGGGAGGGGCAGAGAGAGAGGGAGACACAGAATCGGAAACAGGCTCCAGGCTCTGAGCCATCAGCCCAGAGCCTGACGCGGGGCTCGAACTCACGGACCACGAGATCGTGACCTGGCTGAAGTCGGACGCTTAACCGACTGCGCCACCCAGGCGCCCCTAAATAACTTTTTTAAAAGCATGTATCAAGGGTTTCAGATATACAAAACTTAGTCATCTATAATTCCTAAGTTATCTTTGAACCATCATCTGAATGACAGTGAACTAAGTTATTAGATCATGAATATTACAAGTGTTTTAAATGAGGGGAAATACAGTAATGTGTTAATCCTAAACCCAGAGAAAAATTATGTAAAGAAATGATTCTTAATCTTTTTTGGGTCAAGAATATCTCCCTCTAGAAAAGAGGTAGATGAAAACTGATAAATATTTTGTCTACAGCTTCCGGGTGCCTAGACCCCCTGAAGCCTATCTAGAATAAAATTCTTGTGGCTCAATAGTTACCAGGTGGTTTGAAGGGTGTCTAAACAAACATCTTAAATAATTTGGAATTGCCTTTTCTTTTTTCTATAACACAGAGATGGCCATCCAGTGATCCCCAGTTCCAAGAGGCACACTCTTGCAAACCCACAGTCAACCAAAGCCAACGGTAAGGATATATTCATTTTGTGACACAAGTAGTTATGCAGAGATAACTATTTTTTTTTCCCAAAAGCAAAATTGGAGACTATCACTACAGTGTTTTTATCACCCTTCCAGAGTGCTTTTCAGGATCTCTCTAAGTGCAAAAAATCACATTTAAATAAAAGCATCTCTAAAATTCAGTGCGTAATAGGAAATAGTTGAGCAGCATGGACCATGGGATTTACAGCCAGATAGACCTGAGTTTATAAGTTCTGTGTGCCCTTAGGAAGTTACTTGATCTGTATCCAAGCTTCTATTTCCTATTAGTAAAATAAAAATGTTAGTACTATCTATCTTAATAAGGTTATAATGAAGCATAAATACAATAATAATATGTGAAATGCTTATCATAATGATTGTCACATAGTAATTTATTCAGTTATTGAATCTCTTCTCTGTGCCAGGCATTGGTCTGGGCATTGGGAGCATGGTAATGAATACACAAAGTATCTGTCTTACATTCTAGCATAATAAAAGAAATTGTAGTATTAGTGGTCGCGACCCCTGCTAACATAAATTTAATGCTTATTCTTCAGAATAAGCATTCTTCTAAGTGCATGAGTCCTCAAAACAACCCTGTGAGAATAGTGTTACTATTATCCTCCGTTTATAGAAGGAGAAACTGAGACACAGAGAAGTTTGATAACTTACCCAAACTCACAGAGTTAATAAATGGGAGAGCCAGAATTTAAACCTGGGGTTTCTGATTCCATGCTCTCATTCACATAATCGGGCTCAGTAAACGTAGCTTCTGATGCCCATGATAAGAATGATAGACGTGGGAATGTGGTTGAAATTAATGTATTTGAAATGTGAATTCAGTACTTCATACATAACTAAACTTTTAGGTTATCAGGCAGTAACATCTACCAAAAGAATCTCACTACTACAGTTGTAGTTTATCTTCAAAACACTAAAGTACATTTGTTCCCCTCCTCACCAGTTTTCTTGAATGCCTTAGGGATCTCAGCTTCTCCATAATAGTTCCAGTTCACGTTAGAGAGGGACTATCTCACAGAACAGTCAGGAGAGCATTTTTCTAGTGACTTACGGGTAGTTACTTGTTGCCTGTTTGTAGTTTCAGAGCTAAAGAGAGCTAAGCTCTGCCCCCCTTGTAGAAACTGCCTAGTGAACTGTCTTTATGGGGTTCTCTCACTTGACTCCCTTAGAACTGATCCTTTATGAGTTCTGAAAATCAGTATCAATAATAGGAACTCTCTTATAGTGATGGGAATATAAAATGGTACAACCATTTTATAAAACAGACAATTTCTTTTAAAAGTTCAGCATGTGCCTCCCATATGATCCAGCCATTCCACTCCTTTTTGTTTACCCAAGAGAAAAGAAAGCATATATCCATACACAAAAACCTATACATGAATGTTGTAGCAGCTTCCTTTGTGAAAGCCAAAATCAAAAACCACTCAAATGTCCAAAAACTGCTGAATGAAGAAACCAATTGCAAAATATCCAAACAACAGTACTATTCAGTAATAAAAATGGTCTGGTACTCATAGCAACCTAATCAAAATAACCAAAATAACCCCTCCAAATAAGACAGCTGAGTGAAAGAAGTCAGACAGAAAAGAGTTTATACTGTATTATTCCATTTATTCAAAATTAAAGAAGATGGAAATCATAGTAACCGAAAGTAGATTAGTGGTTGCTTAGAGACAAGGTGAAGGGCAATTAGGGGAACAGGAGGGAGACAGTACAAATAATAAGCTATGATGTTCTGAACTATTCCAATATGACTTTTTGAACTAGTAGTTTATTACTGGTATGCTTTTTCAGTACTTTTCTTGGAAGGTTGATAATGTTTTATACCTCCTGGAAATAATATTAAAAAACATTCTTGACTCTTTGTAATAACATCATCCACATAATTACAGAAATTCATGTCTAAAAATTTCATGTCAACCTTCATCTTTCTAGGTGGAATTATTTTTAGGTCATTTTCAAATAGAAGTCCTTGAGTACACAGATCGGTACATTTTTTTTCTTTTCTGTTCTTTTCTTTTTTAACTTTTCCAAACTCTGCTATATGTTTCAAAGTCTCTTAAAAATATAATTTGATGAATCAAATTATTTTTAAATATGATTTTTAACTGTAATATGTATTACATTTTTAATGTAATGTGTATTGAATCTTTGTACTGGTGGCTAAGAGTTAAAAGTAACATTTGGTTTAGACATGTATTAAAAGTTCTGTTTAGTTGTATCCATAACTTACTTTACTGTGTTAAATTGATAGCCGTTATGAAATGATATGAATGGCGCACTATCTTTCCTTAAATAGTGAAGTTAGTGTAGATCAGCACCTGTGATGCCTCTCCCATTCAGTTGAGAGAATTTACATTCAGTGTCTGATACTAGAACCATCCAGACCGAACTGAGCTTTTGTGCAGACTATAGTATTTTCTTTTAAGAAATTAGCTTTTTCCTTGGGATAAACCCTTTTCTAATAATATTTGATTTTGTGTAGCTGGTTTTAAATCATTTTGCAATATGACCTCTTTTAGTGCACTAATGAAAATAAGAACGTGCACAGAAATGTGGGTTTTCTTTCACTGTTTTGATGCCCCTATTGTGGTTCCAACTGGCTCTTCTCTTACTCTCTGTGTTGTTCCTTTCAGGTCACCACACTGTGGAGCCTTGCCACAAGCCTGCCCTCACTCCTAGTAATTCATCCTCCAAGGTAAGGAAAAGGCTACCTTCTTCCTATCATACTGCCTTAGCTAAATAACCAGCTTGTTTGTGTCTTGAACCAAACGGATTTCGCATTTAAATATTTGCCTTTTTTAGAAACATGTACTGATGTAAGGAATATATTTTAGGGAACTAAATAGACCTTGCTGAATAAAGCACACAATGTAAAGGTCCTACATGAGCAACCCTACATCATTTGGCACATATTCAGCTCTTATATAAGCTAATCTCTTAAATGGATAGCTTCAATACTTAGATCTTTTTATGAAAGTTCACAGTTCTTTTGGTTGTGTGTTAGATACCCAGAAGAGAAGAACATACATAATTAAGAGTAGAATTGGTCCTTTGAGTTAATATTGGTCAACAGTGACCCTCAAATGACAATCCTCTACTGCTAGTAAGGAAAAACAGTACTGACAAAAGAAATAGACATACTTGCTTTTAGAAGGACATGGAAAATGCTTTACCTCATAATAAAATGTAAGAACCTAAATCATTTAAGATTAACAAAGAAAAATCTGGAGGTGAATTAGCAAAGCTACTTTAATACATAGCTGAATTCCACTTCAAGCTTTCTCTTTAAGGCTATGTGTATGCCCATTCGTTTGGCTAACATTTCTTTTTATGATTTTCTTTTGGCATGTAATGAACATTCTAAAACGATCCCAGCTGGATATCCACTTTGTGGAATTGTTTAATCCCACACACATCCCATACAGTCTGAGCCCCACTGTTTGAATGCCTTTCCACATAAGCTCCAGAGCTGAGGCATTGCTCTTCTAGTAATCTGAAAATCCTGTCATCTCAGCAAAATCTGGACAAAAGCTGGATTTAGCATAGAAGGAAAATTTAGTGACCAGAGGCCAAAATTCCATGCCTTTCATCTCACTGGTCCAGCAAGTCTTTAAAAGATATTGCAATAGAAGAATTATTAGGCAGAAATGATTGGGGCACAGAAATAAAAATGCCTTGGTCTTGGTATGTTTGTGGATTGAGAGAAAGCAAGACCCACTATTCCCTGTTTATTCATAAGGTCTACAGTTACACAGAGCTGGAACACCTGGATTTTCATGTATTTCTAGTGTTAGTCATGTTGTATGGTGCTTATTTTCTTTTTAAATATCAGCATGTTGTTGAAAGGGAGAAGGGGAGAATTTCTTTTTAAGTTAACATAAAACACTCAGAAGCTAGGACCTTGGTTATTCATGGTTGCAAACATTTTTTGTTGGAGTTAAAGTCTTTCAGGAAGTCTCTCAAGCAATACTCTGTCCTTGATGCTAATGTCTGTCTATGAATTTCTCATGAAGATTGGAGTTTCACAATCCAGTAAAATTGGACATTGTGTAACCACTATTTATGAAGAAATAATTCTATTGTGTCTATCATTTCTACTTTTTATCTTGATAAAAAGAGTAAAATCTTTGGAGCAAACCACCTTTTATTTGTATAAAATTATTTCATTTTATCCTAACCATTTAATTTTGCATTTTTACCCAAATCATTTTTCTTTCAATAGGCCATGTACCATGAAGTGTTCACAATTTACCATTGAGTTAGAAAGTTAAATTCTGTTCAATAAGTAATTTGTAGTTATGAATCCATTGTTATTCTTTTTAAATTGAGATGAGATTTAGACTAGACTTAAAAATCTTTATATCCAACAGTTGACCAGGATGTGAAACTAGAGTTTATGTCCAAGTCACAGCTTCACAAATACTTAAAAGATTTTTTCCCTTTCCCCCAACTTATTACTTTAGTAATCCTATAAAACTTTTAGAAAAGATTTAAAGGAAGACAAGTCTCATAAAATATGCCTCAAAAAAGAGATTTCTGCACTCAAATAAGCTTAGGAAATGCTACATAATAGACTCTTGGCAACTCAAAATTTATATTAGTAAACACTGTGAGAATTCTTAGAATAGAAATACTGATTTGATGTTGTATTATCTGCTGTTTCCAGAGGTTTTTGGCGATGGAAAGTCCCATTCTCTTTGTACATTCCGTTGTGCTGATGTTTCCTAGAAACATTCATCTATCATGGAGAGATATCAAATGGATTATGTACAAAGAAAGAGGGAGAGAAGGACACAGATGGGGCAATCTACAGTCCCTCCCTAATCCTGGAAGTTAGCAAAATAGTAAACTAATGATTTGCTCTGGTTTCATACTTTAGGTTAATGGGGAAGAAATAATTGAAGTTTTGTGCCCTGAAGGAAAATGCTCTACTTATCAGATGAAGGGATCAGCAGACTTGATTCTCTCCAAAGGTAGTTTTTCCAAATCAGTCATCCAATTACTCTAAATGTCCTAATAGTTCAGGTAATAAAGAAATATTAGGTATTGGGCTTACATGTTTCTATAGTGTAACAAGAAAAGATTGTTGTTCAAAGAAATAAAAGAACAATGTAAAATTAATTATTGTTCATTGCATTACTGTACAAATGTGCCTGTATCCTAATATTAAAAATATTTTTAGATGATTAAAAAGATAGCTGGTTTTGTGTGATAGTGTTTCTTACATTCCTTGGAAGCAGCAATTCACAGGTAACCTAATTAGAAAATTTTTCTTGGACATGTATGGGCTACCCTATTACATCCTTAATTTTTGTAACCTAACTTCTTGAGCTTCTTTCATGAATTAGTAATTTGGAATCAATTTAGGAAAATAAGCATTAAATTCTTGATGTCTCATGGAAAGATTTATTCACAGACATAGATTTTGGTTTGTTCTTTTTAAGCTACATTTGTGTGATCTTCTGTCACAGCAGCCAGAGGAGTGCTAGAACTAAAAATGGCTGGTTTGCATGGTCTAACCGCTTTTCCAGTCATGGCTGCCTTTCGAAGTAGATGCTTGAAATTTGAAAGACCTGATGTAGCGTCTCTTTCTCAAATCAATATTTTTAAAGTAAAATCTCATGTAAAATTACTGTTTTTCAAGAATCTAATGTACAAGAAGATGATATTTATGATGATCCTCAAGAAGCTGAAGTTATTCAGTCTCTGCTGGATGTCGTGGATGAGGAAGCCCAGAATCTTTTAAACCAAAATAATGCAGCAGGAGATGTCAGTGTTCCAGGTAGATGAACCAGAATGAATAAGTTGGTACACTAAGGAGTGCAAGAAGGAGGCCTCTAGGAAGCATTTTAATTTCTCTTGGCCCACTTATTTCTTCCCCAGGTTCATTGAAAACCAATGGGAAGTTATCTGAAGGGAGAGCAGAAGATACAGACTGTGACGGTTCACCTTTACCTGAAGACTTTACAGAGGTAAGGATAAGAGCTAGATAAACACTATAGGATGTTATGTCTTGTTAGAATTATGTATCTTCTTACATAAAGTTTGCTTTCTCTGCTGAGGCCTTATCTCTGCCTCCACCAACCCCACCATTTCTGATTTTCCAACACCGCTCATCCCCTGCCCCAACTCTGGCATTTGCAGGTTTATGTTTACTTGTCTGGTTCCTGTAGACATTGGACTTTGCAGCCTATCCTAGTGTGCTAGGGCTGCCACAACAAAATACCACAAACTGGAAGACTTAAGAAACAGAAATGTATTTTCTCACAATTCTAGAGGCTGGAAGTTCCAAGGTGCCAGCAGAGTTGGTTTCTGGTGAGACCTCTGTCCTCCACTTGCAGATGACCACCTTTTCACTGTGTCCTCACATGCCCATTCGTCTGTCTCACCAGAGAAGAGACCCCTGGTGTCTCTTCCTTTTCTTATAAGGACACCAATCCTATTGGATTAGAGCCCCATCCTTATGACCTTATTTAGCCTTAATTACCTCCATTAAAAACTGTCTCCAAGCAGTCATTTTGGGATTAGGGCTTCAACCTGTGAATCTTGCAAGGGACACAATTCAGTCTATAACACAATAATCTATGCTTTAACAAGTTATAAAATATAATTAAATAAAATTTCATTCGCAATAGTTAAATAAGAGTATAGGCATAAATTCAACCCAAATGTACAAAACCTATATTATGAAAACTTTAAAACTCTACAAAGAAGCAGAAGAAATATTAAAGAGAAACATTTCTTATTCCTTGATAGAAAAACCCAAAATTTAACTTCTCCCTAGATTTACCCATAAATTAATATGGTCCCATAAAATATTTCAACTTTTTTTTAATGTTGATTTATCTTGAGGAGGGGAGTATGAATGGGTAAGGTTAATAATGATGGGTAATGGGGCAGATAAAGAACGGGTAAGGGGCAGAGAGAGGGGGAAAAGAGAGAATCCCAAGCAGTCTCACTCTGTCAGTGCAGAGCCCATCGCAGGGCTCAATCCCATGAACCATGACATCCTGATGCTGAGCCTAAATCAAGAGTCCAACACAACTATCTGAGCCACCTAGGAGCCCCTTCACCTTTTTTGTAATGAGAGGCAGACTAGCTTGGTAAAATGATTTTAAAGTTCACTTGGAAGAAATTAGGATGTAAAACTGTTCAGGACAAATCTAAAAATTAAGGTTTATGGAGGGAGAATATTCCTACCAATTATTAGTAAATATCATGTAAGTTGTTCTACCACCAAAGTGTAGATAGATCCCGCAAATATACACGTTGAGAATTCAAGATGTTAAAGACCAAACATTTTGGGACAGTCCATCCTTTAAATTTAATAAATTGACGCTTGAATATATGGGACATCTGCTTCAGAAGAGATTTTGACTAATAGTAAACAAGACAAAGAAAGTGAAAAAACAAATTCAGGAAAGGAGAAAACAAAGTACTGAGATAAAAACATGAAGAGCTTATATTTGTATCAAACTCTAAATGTGTTAAAATCACTATGGAAATTATATTCATAAGCAGACAAATTCAAAAAAGACAAATATGACTAATCTCCATAGCTGAAAGGAAGACTAAGCCAGTATTCTGGAAACATTTTCTGTTCATTTTATATTTCTAGAATGTTGCCTACATTTGAGTAGTTTTAAGAGTCACCTAGAATTTCTGAAAATATTTAGTTTTT
Source organism: Herpailurus yagouaroundi (assembly GCF_014898765.1). NCBI lineage: Eukaryota > Metazoa > Chordata > Mammalia > Carnivora > Felidae > Herpailurus > Herpailurus yagouaroundi. Next base: position 96,632,419 of record NW_024412376.1, on the reverse strand, counting down.
CATAAGTATGCTTCTTTGGGACCACCCTAAACAAATTGTAGATTATTTATTGAACTGGCTCATAATAGTGTGTTCTACAACCCTGGAAGTTGTTTTGTTTTTGTTCCTTTAACTTTTATTATTGAAGTGTAGTTGAAATACAATGCTCTATTATTTTCAGTTATGCAACATAGTGATTTAACAATTCTATACATTATGCAATGCTTACCACAGTAAGTGTAGTTAATCACCTGTCATCCTTCAAAGTTATTACAATGTTATTGATTCTCTTTCCTGTGCTATACTTTTCATTTGGTGACATTTTATAATTAATTAATTTATTTTAGGTAGCTCCATGCCCAGAATGGGGTTTGAATTCATGACCCCAAGATCAAGAGTCACATGCTCCACCAACTGAGCCAGTCAGGTGTCCCAAGACATTTATTTTATAAAGTTTGTATCTCTTAATCCCCTTCATTTATTTCACCTATCCCCTCAGCCCTGCCCCCTCTGCCAACCACCAGTTTGTTCTCTGTATATATGAGTCTGTTTCTGTATTTTGTTTGTCTATTTATTTTTTAGATTCCACATCTAAATGAAATCATATGGTATTTGTCTTTCTCTGACCTACTTCACTTAGCATGATATCCTCCAGGTCCATCCACGTTGTCACAAACGGCAAGATCTCATTCTTTTTTATGGCTGAGTGATATTCCATTATGTATATATACCATATCTTCTTTATTTATCTATTGTTAGGCACTTAAATTGGTTCCATATCTTGGCTGATGTAAGTAATGGCTGCAGTAGGGGTGCTTGTCTGGCTCAGTTGGTAGAACACGCAAGTCTTGATCTCAGGGTCATGAGTTCAAGCCCCACATTGGATGCAGAAATTACCAAAAAAAAAAAAAAAAATGCTTCAATAAACATTGAATGTGTGTTTTCATTTTCTTTGTGTAAATACCCGATAGGGAAATTACTTGGATTGTATGTACAACCCTGAAAGTTTTAGGGTTTTAACCCTGAAGGTTTTCTGATGAGTCAAAAGTTAAGCTACTTTTGATATTATAAATGAAATTATGATATTATAAATAGTATAGTATCACACACGGTCATTTGTCACTGTCTTGTAACTTGTCACTCTACACTTAACTACCTCTTAATGAAGGTACTTCAGGCCAATGTCTGAGCTTTATTTATGAATGAAGGAATGAATGCCAGTCATATACATAGTATAAATCATCATCTAAAGTTTCAAAACTATTCACTTAGCTATTGCTGAACTCATTTGACCCTGATTAAGCTGGGGATAACAAGGTAAGAAGGTATATCAGGGTTTCTGTCCTCAATTTGCTTGTATAGTCTAGTAGTCAATTTGGGAGCTGTACAATGTAAATAAGTAAGTACAATTTTTAAAACTATAGTAAAAACATGTCCTGATAAATGTTTATATGGAATTCAGAGAATGTTACAAAGAATTGTGGAATAATAGGGACTATACAGGAGTAGATGGGTATGGTTATTAAGGCTTCCGAGAGAATTAGCATTTTATTTATTTATTTTTTAATGTTTATTATTGAGAGAGAGAGACAGAGCACAAGTGGAGGAGGGACAGGCTCCAGGCTCTGAGCTGTCAGCACAGAGCCTGATGCGGGGCTCGAACCCACAGACCGTGAGATCATGACCTGAGCCAAAGTTTTAGCATTTTGAAGGTATTTGGTAGGTGAGATGCAATAGGAAAGAGCATTCCATACTGAGGAACTGCTTAGCAAGGACATGAAGGTCTGGATCAGCCTGGGACATTCAGGGCACTAAATCATCGCAAGTAGGGTGTAATGTGGTATCTCGAAAGCTAAGACTGAAGAGATAGGGAGGGGTGAGTTGAGCAAGTGACTTGGATGTCATGGCAAGGAATTTGGTCTTTCTACACCTCTGGACAGGCAACTTTCCTGAGAGAGATAGAAACATGTCCCCCATTAGCTCAAAACATCTAAGATGGAGAGAAGAAAGGCATGGCCTCCTAAGACATGACATCATTGTGCTGAAATACATCAGCACACTTCCTATGTTGTTTCTAATACTGGTTATTAATCAGAAAACAATAGAAACTTTCAGTGGCTTTCCATCACCTATAAGATAATCATGCTTGACTGACTGTAGGATCCTGGCTTTATGGGCATTCGACTGATGTAGTCACAGAGCCCTATGCTTAGAAGAGCTCCTCATGTGCTGTGCCATCATCTTGAAATTCTCAAATTTTTAACAAGATATCCCATATTTCCATTTGACAATGGGCACCGCAAATGATACAGTTTGGTCTTGGACCCAGGAGATATGTCTACTCTTCAAGTTGCTGGATCTGGATTCTTTGAGCAATAGGATAACAAACCAACCTTCAGATGGGCTGGCCTTGGTAAAATCTAAGTCTTTTCCTTAAGGCAGTGCTGTAGCTGCCTTCTCTTCCAAGGAGCCTACAATCCAGAATGAGAAGAGAGACCGCAGGCCATCTCCTTAACCCAAATCTACCCCATACACAGGTGAACCTTGCAAATAGTGGGAAATTTTTCTTTAAGTTTTCAAATTCCAGTTAGTTAACATACAGTGTAACATTAGTTTCAGGTGTATAGTTTAGAGCACTTCCATACAGTGCTCATCATGACACATGTGCCCCTTAATCCCCATCACCTATTTAACTCATTCTTCCACCCGCCTCCCCTCTGTGGTAATCCATAGAATTTCTTCTCTATAGTTAAGAGTGTGTTTCTTAGTTTGCCTCTCTGGTTTTTTCCCCATGATTGTTTGTTTTGTTTCTTAAATTCCACATATGAGTAAAATCGTATGGTATTTGTCTTTAACTTATTTCACTTGGCCTAATACTCTGTAGCTCTGTCCACATCCTTGTAAATGGCAACATTTCATCCTTTTCATGGCTGAGTAATATTCCAGTGTGTGTGTGTGTGTGTGTGTGTGTGTGTGTGTGTGTGTGTACACATACATATCTTCTTTATCCATTTATCAGTCAGTGGACATTTGGGCTCTTTTCATAATTTGGCTATTGTAGATAATGCTGCTATAAACATGGGGGTGCATGTGTCCCATCAAATTAGTATTTGTATGTCTTAGGGTTTAATTACCCTGTAGTGCAATTGCTGGATCATAGAATAGTTCTATTTTTAACTTTCTGAGGAACCTCCATACTCTTTTCCAGAGTGGCTGCACCAGTTACATTCCCACCAACAGTGCCAAAGGGTTCCCCTTTCTCCACATCCTCAACAACATCTGTTGTTTCTTGTATTTTTCATTTTAGCCATTCTGACAGGAATAGTGGAAAATTGATATTGTTGTAGTATCACTATATTTTATTTCCAATTGGGCTTTATCTCAGCATTTTCATATTAATAACATTTGACTCTTATAAAAGGCTTTATACTTTTCAAAAGTATCACACTCATGGTAGATTCTTAGACCAGTTTTATGATGGGAAATACAAAATCCAAATGACTTTACTTGGAAAAAAATCAACCCAGACTAAAATTATCAACTTGCAGAAACAGGTAACATCTAAGAAGCCTTCCTTTTAGTTATCCGTGGATAAAATCAAGCTACATTTTTTTTCTTCCTCCATAGAAATTCTGCATTTTCCTCAAATAAACTGAAGTTCATATCAGAATAACTTAATTATAAATACTTCTTAAGTCTAAAGGTCTATAACTGAAAGATCATATTAAAGATTATTTATATCTTGGGGCACCTGGGTGGCTCAGTCGGTTGGGCGTCTGACTTTAGCTCAGGTTATGGTCTCACGGTTCGTGGTTTCAAGCCCCATGTCAAGCTGTGTGCTGACAGCATGGAGCCTGGCGCCTACTTCGGTTTCTGTGACTCCCTCTCTCTCTGCCCCTTCCCCGCTCATGTTCTGTCTCTCTCTGTCTCTCAAAAATGAATACACATTTTTAAAAAAGGATTTTTTATATCTTTATTAAAGAAGTGAGACAACCTTCTGTGGCTCAGGCATAATAAGCACGTGTAGGCACATAGTGGTAACCAGACGTGGTTCCTGCCCTAGGAGGGCAAGAGAATGATCAAATAAACACCCAAGTAAACATGAAATTACAAGTTGTGATAAGGTCTATGAAGTTTAAAAAGAAAAGAAGTGGTGCCTGGGTGGCTCAGTTGGTTTGACGTCCGACTCTTGATTTCAGCTCAGGTCATGGTCCCAGGGTCATGGGATTGAGCCCCACATCGGGCTCCATACTGAGCATGCAGCCTGCTTGGGATTCTTTCTCTCTCTCTCCCTCTGCCTCTCTCCCCACTCGTGCTCATGCTCTCTCTCTCTCTAAGAGAAAAAGAAAAAAAGTGCTACAAATAAAAGCAAATGGATTATGGAGATAAACAGAGGCCAGATAATTCAGGGTCTTGAAACGAAAGGACTATCCCATTTGTTAAGATAATTTGTCCTAATAAAGATTGGAATGTAAGATTTATTAATCATCTAAGAATGAAACTTGTCATCTTCTGATTGTAGCAAACTGCACTTGCAGTATTTGGGTCTCTGAGACACCATACTCAGGTAAAGTATGAGCTGATTGGTCTATGTTCTCCACAGAAGGACCCATCACTTTAATAATAAAAGGGCAAGATAAGTTAACACACTGAAAATTACTAAGATTTTTCTGGAGAGCCCATTTTCAGATTTTAAAATTGAAGTAGTATAAGAATATGCATGTCTAATCATACTTCAGCTATACATCTTGTCTTCTCCTTACCTCTGTACCATTAATATCCCTTATGAGAAATGAAAAGCCAGTCAGTAAGTGGGACCAGCAAAACTCTTGGGCCACTGAAGATGCCTTAGCCACAGTTTGACATTAATTGAATGTCATACGTGTGTTTGTTATATGAGGATGGACATGACAGAAAATATAGGAAATAAGTAACAGAAACAAATTGAACACTGAGATTGTTTGATTTTTTTTTTACAATGGGCTAATGTAATTTTTATTTCTCTTTATTGTAGTCTATCAAAATGAATGGCTGTGAAGAATATTATGAAGAAAAAGTAAAAAGTGAAAGGTAAGAAAATAATCCCTTAAAGTATATAACAGGGGCACCTGGGTGGCTCCATCAGTTGAGCATCTGACTTTGGCTCAGGTCATGATGTCACAGTTCATGAGTTCGAGCCCCATGTCAGGCTCTGTACTGACAGCTCAGAGCCTGAAGCCTGCTTCAGATTTTGTGTCTCCCTCTCTCTCTCTGCCCCTCCCCCACACATTCGTTCCCCCTCCTTCTCTCTCTCTTTCTCTCTCTCTCAAAAATAAATAAACATTTAAAAAAATTAAAGTATAAAAATTCCATTGCTTTTTAGAAGTGCTCTGAGGTGGGGGTACCTGACTGACTCAGTTGGTGGAGCATGTGACTATTGATCTCAGGGTCATGAGTTCAAACCCCACCCTGGGTGTAGAGATTACTTTAAAAAAAAAAAAAAAAAGGTTTTTTGAAGATTTTCATTTAGGTCTTGCTTTTGAAATTAATTTATTTTTTTCCAATGAAATGAGAATGTTGACTAAATTAAAACCCCACCCTGGTTTAGAAATTACTTTAAAAAAAAAAAAAAAAAAGGTGTTCTGAAGATTTTCATTTAGGCCTTGCTTTTGAAATTAATTTATTCTTTTCCAATGAAATGAGAATGTTGACTAAATTATGGACCTATGGCTGAATATTAAGAATGTTTTTAAAATACTGTTATAAGGGTTCAGGTGGCATGTGACAATGTATTTGTTATAACATTCCTCCAAAAAACAGTATCCTTGACCATGGGGAAAAAATGAAAGAAAGTCTAAAAGGGAAAGTGCCAACAATGAGGAAAGTCTAGCAAATATCTGGGCCAGCTGCCAATAATTGTAAAGATACAAGCTCTGCCCTGTTAGGCAAGGGAAGGGGAGGAAGGAGGTCGGGGAAACTAGTATATCTAATTTATTTGAATGCAAGTTAGAAACACTATTAACATATAAATTTTATCTACATGTTACTAATTCTTGGATACACTTTCTTTTTGATTTTAACATTTCTGAAATCATGAAGGGCCTTACAACCATCAGTATAATTTCTTCCTTAATGTGAACAAAATAATAGTGTATCTTACAATGATGAGTGTCAAAGATTCAAAGAATTGTAGTACATAACCTTCAATCTAGCAATTTCATTTCTAAAAACTGGCTCCCACTACCACATGTGTGCAAAGACATTTCTACAAAAATGTAATTGCAACATCATTTACACTTGTAAAAAAATAATTACACAAAATAAATTAGGGTATACGCCTACAAGCACCCATGAAACACTAAAGCAGCTAATCAAAGGAATGATAAAGGAGGGAATGCCTGACGGAAGGATCTCCAAACTATACCCTTGCAAACAAAATATATTTATTACATGACAAAAGCAACCTCATTGATGCAGAACTTGCAAATTAAATGTTAATTGCAACCCATAATTATCTGGAACAGAGGAAAACATTCACCATAAAAGCAACATAATTGCTGCCCCATTATTGACGTTGTGGGACCATTGTACATGTCTTGTTTTAATGGTCTATACTAATGTCAGACAGATGTACTCTGTTTTTTTCCCCCTGAATATCATAAAATGCAAAAATGTGTTCAGCCTTTTACATTATGCTTTTTCATCTCATTGCTAAAGTTTTGTCCTGCCTGGATTCTCTTTTCTAGCCATCCACCCTACCAGCAAGATGGCATCTACTGTGTACCCCTAGAATAATGGGAACTTGTACTGTGTTTTATTACATTACCTGAGTGTCCTGATGCAGAAATGTCCCTCCAGCCTCCACTTGTAGCAAAAGACAGATGTGCATCAACAGAGACTTCTATAAATAAATTAAGATACATCCATATGGTACAATAATAGTAGGTAGCTGTTAAAAAGACACAGAGAGCTCTACTGACACAGTTGTAACTGGTTATCTGTGTTGAAGCGGGCAACAAACCACTTTCTCTATCTCCAAGGGACTCCTTCAATCTAACGTCCAAACACAGGATTTGTTTGAAAATAAATTTTAGACTATATTAAACAATTCTGTACTTCAGTTTAATTTACATCTACCAATAAATCTTAGGACTTGTAGGCTTGGGTTTTTCAAATCAGATCATCTGTTTTTTTGTTTTTTTAATTTTCTTAACATTTACTTATTTTTGAGAGACAGAGAGAGACAGAGCATGAGCAGGGGAGGGGCAGAGAGAGAGGGAGACACAGAATCTGAAGCAGGCTCCAGGCTCTGACCTTTCAACACAGAGCCCAACGTGGGGCTCGAACTCACAAACTGCAAGATCATGACCTGAGCCAAAGTCAGATGCTTAACTGACTGACCTACCCAGGCGCCCCCAGAAGATCTGTTTTTAAATATCTTGATAATTGTACAGGAAATAAGGGGTTCGAGGATATTCTTTTTTGAGAGAGAGAAGAGAGAGAGAGAGAGAGAGAGAGCATGCATGCACACATGAGTGGGAGAGGGGCAGAAAGAGACAGAAAGAGAGAGAGTGAAAGAGAGAATCCCAAGAAGGCTCCACACTGTCAGCACAGAGCCAGATGCGGGGCTCAATCCCATGAACCATGAGATCATGAGCTGAGCTGAAACCAAGAGTCAGACACCTAACCGACTGAGCCACTTGGGTGTCCCTCAGGGATATAATAGTTAAATGCATTTGGGGGACAAAACTGAAGAAAATATTACAAACGTGTTTTGTTGTCATAGCTTGATTCAAAAGCCACAAGAAAGGAAGACTGATGGTGACAATGAAGTGGCCTGGGCAAGTGATGAATTGCCAATGGAAACAACAAACCTTGAGGATTCCAATAAAGGCAAGAATTTTATAAGCCATTTTTTTCATCAAAAGCAATGGATAAAAAAATAAATGTTTGAAAATCATAGTTTTCAGAATACAGAGATATGCTATTTCTCTATATGTGTGCATTATTTGGTTCTATACATTAAATGAAATTACATAGGCAAACATCAGCATTTAGTTCTCTAAATAGGTATTTGAACAGCTGGAGGCTAAAATTCTCAGTGGCTTGAAGTAAAACACACAAATAAATGTGTAAATATGTTAATTGGAAACACAAAGTCACAGTTTTGCCAATCTGGAACGAGAAGTCAAGGAGTACATTTAATTTATAATAAAACAGGTAGAATCGCTCAAAGAGGGAAAATTAGGGGCGCCTGGGTGGCGCAGTCGGTTAAGCGTCCGACTTCAGCCAGGTCACGATCTCGCGGTCCGTGAGTTCGAGCCCTGCGTCAGGCTCTGGGCTGATGGCTCGGAGCCTGGAGCCTGTTTCCGATTCTGTGTCTCCCTCTCTCTCTGCCCCTCCCCCGTTCATGCTCTGTCTCTCTCTGTCCCCAAAATAAATAAACGTTGAAAAAAAAAATTTTTAAAAAAAAAAAAAAAGAGGGAAAATTATTACCCTTGAATCTCAACCTCATTTTTTAAAAGAGAGAGTCAATTGCTGTGTCCTGTTACTGCTTCTGTGACTTTATAACTGAGCCAGTAGAGAAATGAAGCTCTATTCAGTGTTGCATTTCTCTTTTTTTTTTTATAGAAGGCAGTGTTACACTAATGCAACAAAAGACATGGTTTTGTAATTTGAAGTGTTAGTTGTTAAAGGAAATTAAAGTAGTTGAATGAACACCTTTTTGATTTATGTGGACTGTTAGTGTCCGTGATGGTGCTTTTGTCAAATCCCGTAGCCCATGCCCATCTCCAGTGTTTGAGCTCCCATTGCCTTTACGCTCAGTTCTGTAAAAGTTTACACCTACTTTCGAGAAGTGAATTCTGTGTTTACAACTAGCCTTCACCCCACCACATGTTCCATTTCTTAAGATATCGTACAGCCTCCTATGCCCTACAGAGCCTGGCATTATTGTTTTCTATGTAGTAACTGTCATCAGAATGCTTTAGTTAACTAATTTACAGGTATGTCTGCAAAGTTACACTTATGCAGACTATAGCAAGAACTCCCTCCTACTTTTTTCCAGGATAATAGTTGCTTTCTGATAGGAGTAGTTTCCACAGAGCAGGTACTAAATTAGATACATATCTCTTCTAAGACACTGATATCACTTATTTGATAAGCTCCTGAAGACCCCAACTTTTCACTTGTATTGATAAAACTGTCAAATGCCAGAGATACTGGCACTGAGTACCAAGGGAGGGTAGAGAGAGGAGACATCAGTGTTTCTAATGCAATGTCCCATTATGAAGAATTTCTGAAGCATCCCACTTCATCTTTTCCCCATGTGCTTGGAAGCTAATTAAAGTGCAAAGCAATAAGAGGACTAGATACGTTCTCATCAAGAAAATAGTGCCATCTGAGTCAAGAGAAGCAAAAAAAAAAAAAAAAAAATTCAAACTCTTCTAGAAACTGTAAGTACACAAGAGCCAAGGGCCTTGCCATGGCCAAGATTTTCCTATGTTGATTGTAGGTATCTGCCTACCTGTTCTATTGCCTTATTAATTCTAAAGACTCTTCCTTTGGTAAAAATAGAGGAGGTAAGAACAGGCGCGAATCCGTTCCCTTATTGGCTAAATCAATTATGTGGGAATTTTTTTTTAAAACATCGACTGCTGTCTTCCTGTTAGATCATCCGTTTCTGACAAATGAGGAGCTTGCTGCAGTCCCCATCGTCAAAGTGCCCCCCTCCGGTAAATACACCGGTACCAAGTTGAAATCAGTCATTCGAATGTTGCGAGGTTTGTTAGATCAAGGGATTCCTTCTAAGGAGCTGGAGGTAAGTGGCTTCTGCCAGTGATTCTTTATCAAAGTTTTATATGCAAGGTTAGGAGAAATTTTGAAAAGGCCCATTACCTCACAACTCTACTTCCAACTACCAGCACCATCCTGTCCTGTCTAGCAGGAAATTAATTTTTCCAGTTAGGATCCTAATAGTACTGGTTTAAAGAGATCTCTTTAGCTGCTTTGGAGCTTCATAAATCTCCCGAAAGATTACCCTTCCTGCCTCATAGTAGCGATAAAGAGGCTTTTTTTTTTCAAGTTAAGTGTCAATTCCAACCATCCACTAAACTTCATAATTAATACACTGTTGATGTAGTTCATTAGCAATAGTTTCTAGTTTAATACAGCTCCAGAAATATGCCCCTCAGTTCAAAGAGGCAATGGTTCAGAGCCCTTGCTCATGTCATCTTGCTGGCAACATTCATATTTACCATGAGACAAAAGAGGAATGTAGCACCCCTGTGGTTTTGGGGTTTACCTGGCTCATCTCTCTCAAACCATATACTTGCTTTGCCTACTTCCTGAGCTTTTCATAACCACTGAAGTGAAAGGAGCTAACTTCTCCTGAGAGCTTCTGCAATGTGCTAGATGCTTTGTATTAAATACTCACAATAATGTAACTCCCATTAATAGATTTGGAAACAAGCTCACAATACTTGAGGTATACTCTCCTCCATTTTGCAGAAATGATTTCTTTCTTTAAGGTTTAAATGTCACCATCCCACAGACCTGCCATCACAACCCTTTATAAAGTAAATCTTTATTTTTCTCTAACACAGTAGCTTGTTAAGTTCTTGACACATATATCACAGTATGTTTACTTCTCTACTGCCTCTTTCGCCCAATGGTCTGAAAGCTCTAGGAGAGCCAGAATCGTATCTTCCTTCTCACTACTGTATTCCCAGCACTTATTACAGTGCCCTGCATCTAGTAGGCATTTTCAATATATATTTGTCAAATGGAAGGATGGATGGATGGATGGATGGATGGATGGATGGATTAATGAGTGGATGAAAAGTGACAAAGAGTTGACTTTAAAACATAGGACTGTCTAACCACAACTCTACCATAAAGGTTATTCTATGACCCCACAGACAGTATTGTCAAAAAATTCTACTCCATCTCATTTTTTAAGTGCAAGTTGTTTTTATAGTTGTTTTTTTCCCTAAAATATAATTATAGACCTTTTTAGACTGAAATGTAAAATTAAGATACAAAGTACAGCCTCACAAAATTAGTTGAGTGACTACAACATGTGAAAGATATTTGCAGAAATATATTTCAAATATCAGATTAATATTGGGATTTTAGACTTGCTTATCTTGCCAGGACAGATCTATTTCTTAACATTCAGTGTCTACCCTGATCAGTAGCCAGTTTTGCACCCTGCGTATTTAACGTATTTGCAATTATTACTGAATTCCTGCTTATTTTGACAAATTTAACTTTATTTCCATTTTTGCTTGCAGAATCTTCAAGAATTAAAACCTTTGGATCAGTGTCTAATTGGACAAACTAAGGAAAACAGAAGAAAGAATCGATATAAAAATATACTTCCCTGTAAGTTCCAATTTGGCTTCAAATCAAATGTATGTCTAATATAATTTGAACTGATTGAAAACTTTTATGCTAGTTTACCTATTTCTCACATAAGTGTGTGTGCGCGCACACAAGCACATATTCAGAGATTTACATAAGTAACAAATACATTTAGATATAGAATGTGAATTCTTTTTCAAATCATCTATGATATACTAAAAATCACACTGAGGAATCTTAAATATTTCTTCAGACACTTGTGAGTTTTTACAGCATAGTATTAGAAATTGATCAGTGATGCCAAATCAGTAATTTTAAAGTCCTCTTGAAAATATGAAATCAACTTCTGGATGAGTGGTTTCTCAGTTCATGTGTCATGCCAACATCTATTTATTCCACTCACTTTATGGTAGAAAAACATCTCTGATATATGTGCATGTGGCTGCAGTGGTACCAACGGTGGTACTACCAGGTTGCATTATAGTTTGAACTGTTTCAGATACAGGAAGGAAAAAAAGCAGTTCCTTTTTACCCACATTTTACCCATTCCACCAATCAACATGTGATTTTTTAAATTATATCTGTTTGTAGCCGAAATATCAATGTCTAGCAACTTTTTGTTTTCTTTAGCCACTTCTCATAGTAATGATCAGCCACATATCTATATATTAGCACATTGGATTCCACCATGTGTGACACAATAAGCCTATCCTCAAGGAAGTCATAAATTCAAAGACCCGTAACGGAGCCAATAGTGACAAATCATGCAATAAATAATAGCTGAATTTTCTGAACCCAAGACAGAAGACACAAAATTTATTTTGGCAAACTTCCTGCGAAAACAATCTTAACATCTTAAACATGTTAATCTTAACATCTTAAAAATTAAATTGAGGGGTGCCTGAGTGGCACAGTCAGTTGGACATCCGACTCTTGATTTACAGGTCATTATTTCTTTGTGGGATTGAGCCCCACATCAGGCTCTGCACTGACAGTGTGGAGCCTTCTTGGGATTCTCTCTCTCCCTCTCTTTCTGCATATCCCCCACTCATGTGCACACGTGCTCTCTCTCAAAATAAACTTAAATAAATAAACAAATAAACATGAAATCGATAATGGTTCAGTATAAAGTAGGTGGGAATTATTTCAGGCAAAAAGAAAAAGAAATGGTCAGACTAGTATCTTAAAATCAAATGGAGTAAGCCATGAATCTAAAACTACTGAGTGGATTTATTGCCATGAGTTATGATGTAAAAGTCAAGTAATTGAAGGGCAATTGATGGAGGATTTTTAAGCCTATTAATAAAGTCATAATTTGATAATCCTAGAAATTACCAGTTAAATTTATAAATGTTTTAAGTAGAAATGGCTTCTGATGTGTAAGTACATACAAATTAATTATCTTGGATAAGATGGCTTACATATACTTTCACTGGTTTGAAAATTTATATTCTGACTATGAAATTACCATCAGACAAAGACAAGAGCCTACATACCTGGAGAATAAAGTGAGCTACCTTTTGATTTATTGTGTTTATAGTTGGCTGCTGATTTAAAAGAACATAATTTAATTAGATGAGCAAGAGGTAATTATGCCAATTATACTTATAATAAGTACTTTAGTAAACTCACTATAATATTAATATTTGTTTTATGAAATAATCTTTTGGCATTGTCATTCATTAAATTCAGTCTTATTGTCACCATTAAGATAAGGATGGATGGGGGCACCTGGGTGGCGCAGTCGGTTAAGCGTCCGACTTCAGCCAGGTCACGATCTCACAGTCCGTGAGTTCGAGCCCTGCGTCGGGCTCTGGGCTGATGGCTCAGAGCCTGGAGCCTGTTTCCGAATATGTGTCTCCCTCTCTCTCTGCCCCTCCCTCGTTCATGCTCTGTCTCTCTCTGTCCCAAAAATAAACAAACGTTGAAAAAAAAAAAATTTAAAAAAAAAAAAAAAAGATAAGGATGGATAAGAAATAGTAAAGTTAAGTTTGTTTCTCTAGGAACTTGTTAAGAAGTTCTAAATGTATTAATTTATAAATTTCAGTTTTTCAGCCAAATCTGTGTAAATAATATCTAATTGTCTGTCAAACTCATTGAGTTGACATCTTAGATATACTTGTAATGAGTGAAATGGGTAAATATAAAATGATTTGGCTATACTATAATTTGAAAATATGCTTTTATTAAAATGTGTTTGTGATTTCATTTATGACTCTGAGGAATTTCTCATAATCTTTGAGTGACCCTGTTTGTAAGGCCCTTGTTTAAAAATGCATGATACAGGGGTGCCTGGGTGGCTCAGTCAGTTAAGTGTTGGACTCATGATCTTACGGTTCATGAGATCGAGCCCGTGTTGGGCTCTAAGCTGACAGTATAGAGCCTGCTTGGAATTCTTTCTCTCCTCTCTTTCTGCCCCTCTCCCACTTGAGCTTGCAAGCTACACAGTCTATCTCTCTTCAAATAATTTTAAAACCTTGAAAAAAAAAGAAATAGAACAAATTCTTTAAAAAATACATAGAGTGGCTCAGTTAGTTAAGCATCTGACTCTTGATTACTGCTCAGGCCATGAGCTCATGGTTGGTGAGTTTAAGCTCTGCATTGAGCTCTGTGTTGACAGTGTGAAGTCTGCTTGGGCTTCTTTCTTTTCTCTCTGCCACTCCCCCACTTGTGTGCTCTGTCACTGTCTTGCTCTCTCTCTCAAAATAAATAAACTGAAAGAAAGAAAGAAAGAAAGAAAGAAAGAAAGAAAGAAAGAAAGAAAAGAAGGAAAAGAAAGAAAAATGCATGATACAGATGACTCTGTTTTGTGGTGGAAAATTCACAGATGACGCTACAAGAGTGCCTCTTGGAGATGAAGGTGGATATATCAATGCCAGCTTCATTAAGATACCAGTGGGAAAAGAAGAGTTTGTTTACATTGCCTGCCAAGGACCTCTCCCTACAACTGTTGGAGATTTCTGGCAGATGATTTGGGAACAAAAATCCACAGTGATAGCCATGATGACCCAAGAAGTAGAAGGGGAAAAAATCAAATGCCAGCGCTATTGGCCTAATATCCTGGGCAAAACGACAATGGTCAGTGACAGGCTTCGGCTGGCTCTTGTGAGAATGCAGCAGCTGAAGGGCTTTGTCGTCAGGGCAATGTCCCTAGAAGATATTCAGGTAAGCAAATTAAATCTTTCCATCTCCCAAGGCTTATCTCCTACTTGGAATGTAGGCCTAGATTCTTTCTTTGATAGCATCAGTGTATTCCTAAATGAAAGCCAACAACTTCTGGGTTCCCATTTCAGTGGCACTAATGTCACCCATTATTTTTTATCTAATGTAAACTTAAATGTGACCCTCTTCATGACTTCTACCAAGCCGTTTCCTCCAGTATGTACTGTATTAGAATGAAAATGAGAACACAGGACTCAAGGTGACCATCTATCATCCTTTGCGTAGTGATACAACAGAATGGCTCGAAGCTATGTGCTGGAAATGTTTTGTTTTTTTTTAAGGTCAAACCTCTCAGTAGAGTGAGTAAACGTTTTTAAAAAATCTCTAAGTATCAAGTACTCCCCCATAAACAACATATTTAGTTTACTTGCTAATGAGGAAATGCTAATGTTGATGGTGCTGTGGAAAAAACCCTAAAGGACTTGACCAAGCCATAGGGATGGGGGAGGGTAGATTTCAGTCAGAAAGAGCAAGTGCAGAGGCCCTAGGCTTGAACTGTGCCTTAGTGTTTTTAAAGAGCCGCAAAGAGGTCTCTGTGGCCATGAGGAGCAGGTTAGGTCTGAGAGTAGCTGGGCCAAATTTTGTAAGGCAATTAAGCCATTGCAATGACTTTGGCTTTTATGCAGAGTGAGTTAAAAGTGAAGTCATTTAGAAAAGGTTGTTATTCACATCAAAATGTAATTTGCTTTTAGGATTTCCAAAAAGTAGTTTTTACCAGTATTTAAAATGTGGATTTAGCAACCTCCTTGATAAAGACCCTCCATGTGTTGTTTGATAGAGTCTTTTTGTCTCTTTCACCTTTCCTTTCATCCGATCCAATGGGCAAGTCAAAATTTGAAAGAACAGTATATTATTAAGAATTAAAACTTACGTGTGAACAATACAGTATGACTTTATCTATTTTCTTTTGTTGTACAATTTCAGACAGGAGAGACGCGACATATTTCTCATCTGAATTTCACTGCCTGGCCAGACCACGATACACCTTCTCAGCCAGACGACTTGCTCACTTTTATCTCTTACATGAGACACATTCACAAATCGGGCCCAATCATCACACACTGCAGCGCTGGCATTGGACGTTCAGGGACCCTGATATGCATAGATGTGGTTTTAGGATTAATCAGTCAAGATCTTGACGTGAGTACAAGATATAGGCTGAAACTAGGGCCACCTGAGTGGCTCAGTTTGTTAAGCATCTGTCTTTTGATTTCAGCTCAGGTCTCATGGTCATGATTTTACAGTCATGAGAACAAGCCCCACATCAGGCTCTGCACTGGGTGTGGAGCCTACTTAAGATTCTCTCTCCCTCTCTCTCTCTCTCTCTCTCTCTTTCTCCCTCTGCCCTTTCCTCACTTGTGCTCACTCTGTCTCTCTCTGAAAAAAAAAAAAAAAAAGTTATAGGCTGAACTAGCATTTGACCAGAACTAATGGTAAAATCTAATTTTTAATAGTGTGCTATAATCTTGGAATTTTTTATTTAGCAGTTTCTATAAATCTCTCAATTTTCTTACTTCATCAAATTATAATTTAGTAAATGTTGTTCAAAACTACCCAGATCATAATCAAGAAGAAATAATACTTCAAATTTATATTTGATTTTTTGTTTTGTTGTTGTTGTTGTTTTTATTTTTTATTTATTTTTTGGGAGAGTGCAAGCAGGGGAGGGGCAGAGAGAGAGGGACAGAGGATCTGAAGCGGGCCTAGCACTGACAGGCTGACAGCAGTGAGCCCAGTACAGGGCTTGAACTCATGACTCATGAGATCATGACCTGAGCTGAAGGTTGCTCAGCTGACTGAGCCACCCAGGTGCCCCAAATTTATGTTTGTTTTACTGGTTTTAACTGTGCTCAGAAGTCCCTTATGCACTATTGCATGTTACTCTTTATAGTCTGTAGGCTTGTATAAGATAAAGCCAGTGTCACCATCACACTTAGGAATAGAAATATTGAAGCACTGGGGCTGGTTCAGTTGGTAGAGCAAGCAACTCTTTATCTTGGGGTCCTAAGTTCAAGCCTCACATTGAGTTCGAGCTTACTATATATATATATATATATATATATATATATATATGCACAAAAGAAAGTATATTGGGGCGCCTGAGTGGCTCAGGGTTAAGCATCCAACTTTGACTCAGGTCATGATCTCTCAGTTCATGAGTTTGAGCCCTGTGTCAGGGTCTGTGCTGACAGCTCAGAGCCTGGAGCCTGCTTCAGATTCTGTGTCTCCCACTCTCTCTGCCCCTCCCCTACTCTCGCTCGCTCTCTCTCTCAAAAATAAACATTAAAAAAACAATTTTTTAAAAAAAGACATATTCTTTTTTTGTTACTGTTACCTGTAGGTGGAAAATGTGTACTTTGTTACTATACAAATTGATGCTAGTCACTAAATAATTACTTCTACTTTAAAAAAATTACTCAGTAAACAAAATTACTGATTACAATCTTATTAAAATTAAATTAGTATAAACCTTACTTACAATGTTAGAACGTCTTACTGTATATAAGCAATTAAAATCATCATGTCTTAAAGAATTTTGGTTAAAAGCAGTTCTGTCTTGCTCTTCACACAGTATTGTATCTACCATTAATGATTTAAGTGGAACAAAACAAAACAATCTATTTCTCCCTTGTTTCAAACTGCTAACATCAGTGAAAATAAAAAGATCAGGAATTTCATTCTGAAAAGCAAACTGCAGGAAAAATAGCTTGCCTTGTGTTTTTTTAAGGGTGATATGAGGGGGCACCTGAGTGGCTCAGTCAGTTTAAGCATCTGATTTTGACTCAGGTCATGATCTCACGGTTTGTGGATTCAAGCCCCGCATCAGGCTCTGTGCTGACAGCTGAGAGCCTGGAGCCTGCTTCAGATTCTGTGTCTCCCTCTCTCTCTCTGTCTGTCCCTTCCTCATTTGTGCTCTCTCTCACTCTCTCTCAAAAATAAATAAATAAACTCAAAAAAAAATTTTTTTTAATAAAATAAATGGTGATATTAGAAATAAGTCAAATTCCAGAGGGAAGACAATTTCTGTTTGGGACTTTCAAATAAAACAACTTCCCTTAATTCTTACAAAGAACATAAATAAAATTATGAAATGATGGCAGAGTTAGTCCATTGACTTATTTTGTCTGGAACAATTTCCCAAAGCTGCTATAAGGGGAAGGAGAATGAGATATAGAAATCTATAGAAGTCCTTCCTCTGTGAACCTTTGGGGTTCAGATTCGGTGACACTTTCTCTAACGGATAGCCATTTCCTTTGGCAGTTTGACATCTCTGACCTCGTGCGCTGCATGAGACTGCAAAGACATGGGATGGTTCAGACAGAGGTGAGTCTTGGTGTCTTCTAATTAGGATTTTCATGAGGATTCGGATCTTTTCAGAGTTCTGGTTAAACCATTTCTCTTCTTAATGGGCCTTCACATTATTCCTTAAAACCAAACATCTGTGGTAGTGAGGGACTTTTTTTTTTTTCTTTAAGCATGAGGACTAATTCAGAAAAAAATGAAAATATTTAAATTTTGCCTTTTATTTTTTTTAAAAATGAAGAAAAAAGGAGTGCCTGGGTGGCTTAGTCGGTTGAGCATCCAACTCTTGATTCTTCTTGGGTTGAGATCCCAGGGTTGTGGGATCAAGCCCTGCATCTGGTTCCGTGCTGAACATGGAGGCTGCTTGGGCTTCTCTCTCTCTCTCTCTCTCTCTCTCGCTCTCGCTCTCGCTCTCACTCTCTTCCCCTCTCCTCCATCCCTCCCTATCTGCCCACACCCCCCCCCAAAAATAAGAAAAGGGGTGCCTGGTGGCTCAATTGGTTAAGCATCCAACTTCAGCTCAGGTTATGATCTCATAGCTCGTGGGTTCAGACCCCATGTTGGGCTCTGTGATAACATCTCAGAGCCTGGAACCTGCTTTGGATTCTGTGTCTCCCTCTCTCTGCCCCACCCCCACTCATGTTCTGTCTCTCTCCATCTCTTAAAAATAAGTAAACATTAAAATAAATATTTTTAATAAAAATACTTTTTTTTTTTTAGTTTTTTTAAAAATGAGTGCATCTGCACTGCAAAGAACAGGGGGGCATGTTGGGGCAACAATTGGGGATGGTACCAAATAGCATATAATTAGTGGCATTCTTTCCCCGTTTCCAACTTAAAGATGTTAAAGGTAATATTCTTGCTACAGAAATTCCCCGAGAGAGAATGGAATCAGCAGCACTGAGCAGAAGGCCAGAAGGCCGGCTGGAGTTGCTTGGCTTGGACGAGGCACTCTTGGGGGAGAGTGAATGTGTGCATCTGTATCTCCTGTTTTGATCATGTTCATTTCAAACCATGATAACAAACCATGGGTTATACCACCCACTGACCTACAGACTTGTATCTTTCCAAGAACTGCATTATGTAGATTATCTGTCTGTTCTGAGCAGTTCCACTATTCTTATTGTTTGTATTGTGGGGAGGGATATGGAAGCTTTTTATATGTCTGTAAGTTCACATTTCTCTTCCTCGTGAAGAATATAAAAGTTTATGACTATCTTTAAAATTAAAGTTTGCCTGCCTTCCATTCATGTACACTTTTAATTCAAGTTAAATCTCCTAAATATTAAGCTGATACACATTTTTTAGGTAAAGAGAACCTACTGATCTGAATAAGTTCTTTATACCCAGGAAATTGATTCATTCAACAAACACTTATTTACTGAGTGTCTGCTGTGGACCAGGCATGCTTCTAGGTACTTGGAGCACATCTGTGATGAATGACACAAAGATCCCTGCTAGAATAGCAAAGATCTTCTCATGGGGTGGTGTGGAGGAAGACAGATATTAGGCACACTAACTAAGTTATCTAAGATCTTTGAAAGCAATAAGTACTTTAGAGGGGGAAAAAAAATAGATCAGGGCAAAGAGGAAGCATGGTGGCAGGCTGGGAGAGGTACTTTCAATAGGGTGGCAGCACTGAGAAAGTGACACTGGAGCCAAGATCTGAAGGAAGGGTAGTGCGGGTCTTTGGCTGTGTGACAGTAAGAGCATTTCAGGCAGACAGAACCACCCATGTGGAGATCTGAGGCAGGAGCAGGTCTTGCGTGTTTAAACATGGCCATGGCTGGTGTGGCTGAGGTGGAAAAGGGAAGTGACAGGACCAGAGCCTGGGCTTTCTTCTGAGTGATGTGGACTGACCTGATCTGAGTCACATTTTAAAGGTCCTCCCTGGCTACTGTGCTAAAACAATACGGGATTTGGGGAGAAGGCTGCAGGGTTAGAAGCAGGTAGGTCCATTAGGTGGCAGGTGTGGTGCAGACTGGAGTGGTGGATGTAGGTGGATATAGGGGGAAGGGGGCATCATGGGAAGTAGGCGTGCGAGAAAGTCAAAGATGAACTTGTGCAAAATGTGGGAAAGTCAAAATACAGATAAGCAAAAAGGGTTACTTGTATTCCTACTCTCCAGAATTGCCAACATTTTAGGGAACGTCCTTACATTCTTTAGTCCAAACAAGTGCACAGGCACGACTGCTTTGAATGAGTTTCAACTGTAGTTGTTTTATTGCTTTCCATTTAGTATATCGTGAATTAATTCTTTGTATAACAAGAAAACTCAGATCACTGCACCATCAACTAAACAGAGAGTAATTTCACCAAAAAAAAAAAAAATTAATTTCGAAAGACTTTGATTCTTTGATTTCCATATTCTTTTGTTCCAGATATTTAAAGAAAATTACTTTGTATGGTGTCTCGGGTTTTGACATTTCAGAACATCAAGATGAGCTCAATAAACTCTACAGGAAATTCTGTAGGAAGTTTATTTTTCCCTTATAAAAGCAAATCATAAATATTACCAAAACACAAAACATAAAAGTGGAGTACCACAGACAATTTCGGTTGGGACTCTGGGATATTTCCACCCCCCAAGGCTTTTCCCCTCCTCGTTTTGTCCATCCAGTTTCAGCTTCTTATAATTTTTATGATACTGCACAACTCTATGTCCTGCGTCTTAATAGTAACTATAACAAAATTCTCCATATTTCCAAAATTACTCATGACGTATCTATTTCACATTATAAATCTAGAATCTGTCTCTTTTTTTTCTCTCTTTTGGCCATAGGATCAGTATATTTTCTGCTATCAGGTCATCCTTTATGTTCTGACGCGTCTTCAAGCTAAAGAAGAGCAAACAGAACAGCCACAGCTTCTGAAATAACAGGAAAAGAACAGCCTTCTGGATGCTTCTTCATCTCTCCCCCCGACCTCCAACAGATTTTCCTGCTCCCTGTTTAAAATAATGATCACAGGGCCGCACGTCCATACAACATTATTATGCTTATTCTCCTCTACCTTAGAGGGGCATTCTTCACAACAACGATGGTGAAATGCTGTATTTTTACAGCTACTTCAACCTGTGATGATAATTTAAAATTCTTTAGCACTAACTGAACAATGCAGATCTTAGCGATGATTAAGGCAGCCTTTGATTATAGTTGACATTGTTACAAAGACACACACACCAAGTCTATTTTTAATGCACCAATCTTGTTGATAGCAAAATTCTTTTCCAGTATTTTAATAGAGTTATTTTATAGGAGATACTTGAAACCAGTATTTAAGCTTTAAATGACAGTAATATTGGAATAGAAAAATGTAGCAAATGTTTACTGTATCAGTTTCTGATGTTTACTATATAGAATTTCCTATAATATATTTATATACTTTTTCATGAAAATGGAGTTATCAGATACATTTGTAACTGCATTATCTGTTATGCTTCATCTCACTCTGTAAATAAAAATACATCTTAAAAATATGAGCAAGCCAAAGTGTGTGCGGACAAATTCAACATTTTCAGTGTGTTATTTCTTAACACCCAGGCACTGGGGAGACAAGAACTTCTGGACCCCAACTTCCCATCTCCCCAACTTGGCCCCAGGCGTGCCGGCCCCAGGGACCAAGAGTGGTGTTAGAAACCCTGCTGGATCTTCATCAGGGTCTGACGTGAGGGTCCGTGTCCTGACGAACTGTAGCTAAGACATTCAGTCTCCCTTCCTTCCGCCTCGCCGTGAGTGGTGCCAGCTTACTGTGCCTCATACATAAATCAGAATACTTTCAAGTCCTAATTGTGGTAAAACTCAGAATATCTAAGCTGACAAGGGGTAATCAAGGAAAACAATATCACATTTCCTGGGAGGTTATATTTGGTTCTGCCTGAAGGGAAAGAGATCTGCCTCAAAGAGCCTGCTTCTGATTCTCAGTACCGACCGCTGCGAGTCCCTCAGTCCTAATTCTGTCAGCAGTTTTCCATTCAGCTGTGAGTGATGACATCTTGAAACCTGGGACACTGCTCAGTTCATCCTCATGGGACTAACCAGTTCTGAACTAGTCAACTTGAATTTCTGACCTCACCCAAGTGCAACGATTGGATGGAAACTAATCCTGAGTATCTGAGGCTGTTTGAAGGCAGAAGACACCAGGGTCTGCACAGAGGGCCACAGTGATATAGTTGACTCCCCACCTGGTTGGAAGTAGTTACAAATCTGGCAACAGAAGCATCCACGCCACCATTCCTACCTCAGAGCAGTTTTTATAGGGGCACCTGGGTGGCTAAGTCAGTGGAGTGTCAGACTCTTGGTTTTGGCTCAGGTCACGATCTCACAGTTCGTGAGATTGAGCCCCACATCGGGCTCTGCGCTGACAACATGGAGCCTGCTTGGGATTCTCTCTCTCTCTCTCTCTCTCTCTCTGTGCCTCCTCTGTGCACTTTACCTGGCTTTCTCCCTCAAAATAAATAATAAAATTTAAATTAAAAAAAAAAAAGAACAGGTTTTGTAGATTGCATTGTAGCTGAAGACTTCATTTGGGAGAAAAGGGTTCTATTGCTTTAAAAGATATTTGGAAACCTCTGTTCTGAGTGAGTTGGAATCCTGAGGCCTTGTTTTCCTGTCATAAGCACAGGAAACCAGGCCAGCAGGGCTCTGGGAGGCAGTACAGCTGGAGATGATTAGCTATCATCTGAAGTCAACAGAGATGGGAGAGCGGAAAGCTGAAGAAGGATCCTTTTCTGGAAAGAATGTAGCTAGGAAATGGAAACTGTGGCAAGAAAATGTGGTTTCAGTTTACAACCCCTGAATGGAAACTTCATTGTAGTAAACATGTTACTGCTCTCATCTGGGCCCTGGCTCCCACTGCCATAGAATGGAAGGAGACCTTTGCTAGGGCCACTCTGGTTAGAAAGCATGGCAATGCCACAGAGCCAGAGTGGCACATGAAGGCACTCAAATATCGAATGAATAAACACCACTTGGCTCTTAACACACATTAGGTACCTAAGCGCTATAAAATATACACCAGAACATAATGGCTCAAACATAATAGAAGCTTGCTTCTCATTTCCTTAACAGTGCTGGGCAGGTAAACAGCTAAGCAAGATAGCTCTCTCCAGTGTGCAGGAACCCAGGTTGACAGAGGTTCTGCAGTCAACACACAACTTCCAAGGTCATCCTGGGAATTGTCTCCATTCCCCCAGCCAGAAAGGGGAAAGAGCATAGAGGACCACCTGTGGGGGGTTTTAGGAGCTGGGCAGGCCTAGAAGCAAGGTACAACATTGCCTCTCATCCCCTCAGCCAGAACTGGCCAAACACTGCCCCTGAGTACTAGGAAGCTGGGAAACGAGTTGGCCGAACAGCTGTTCCCCATGATAACTCTATGCTACAGAAGGGGAAGCACAGATTGTGAGGGAATCTGTGTATAAAACTAAAGTATGTTGTAAAAGAATGGTATCTTGGGCCACCTGGGTCACTCAGCCGGTTGAACATCCAATTCTCGATTTCAGCTCCTGTCGAGATCCCAGGGTCTGAGATCAAGCCCTACATCAGACTGTGCTGAGCACGGAGCCTGCTTAAGATTCTCTCTCTCCCTTTGTCCTTCCCCTGTTCACGCCTTCTCCCTCTCTCTCTAAAATAAGAAAAACTAAAAATTTTGTGAAAAGAATCGTATCTTAAGTATAGTCTTAAGCATTGCAAGATTAGAAACAGCACTTATCTGGGGCACTCGGGTGGCTCAGTGGGTTAAGCATCCGTCTCTCAGTTTCAGCTCAGGTCATGATCTCACAGCTTCGCGGGTGTGAGCCCCACATTGGGCTCTCTGCTGGCAGCGTGGAGCCTGCTTGGGATTCTCTCTCTCCTTCTCTCTCTCTGCCCCTCCCCCTCTTGGGCTATCAGAATGAATAAACTTATAAAAACAAAAACGCATTTATCCCCAAATCACAACTTTGGTAAATGTCATTAAAAGTATTTCTCAATTACGTTCAAAGGAGAAAAATGGCTGTTGGGAAAAAATCAGGTGTTCACATCTATGGTTCCAGATAGCCTGCTTGATCTCTTGCTTTTAAAATGACAAGTTATCAGGGTGTCTGGGTGGCTCACTCGGTTAAGCATCTGACTTTGACTCAGGTCATGATCTCATGGTTTGTGAGTTTGAGCCCCGCATTGGGCTCTGTGCTATAACAGCTCACGGCCTAGAGCCTGCTTCAGATTCTGTGTCTCCCTCTCTCTGCCCCTCCTCCACTTGTGCTCTCTCAAAAATAATGAAAAAAAATTTTTTTTAGTGATTAGTTATTTAAGTGCAATCTGATAGATTCAAGAAATTAAAAGAACAGTTCACCAAAGCTATCCTCTGGTGATAGATGCCTTGACCGTGAAAGAATGTGTTTCCATTTTACATTAATTCAGAAATATTTAAGGTACTTTATTATGGTGGAGATAAATGTAACAAATTATGCATTGACCTGCATAATATTTTAAAGTCAATGTAAATTGTAACAGATTAACTTGGAATTACATTTGACTGCAAGTTGTCAAAAGCTAGCCAAACAAGCTTCTACAAATCAGAGATTTCTTTCCTTAAGAAAACAAATTCAAGGGGTTCCTGGGTAGTTCAGTCAATTGAGTGTCTGACTCTTGGTTTCAGCTCACGTCACGATCTCACAGTTCGTGAGTTCAAGCCCCGCATTGGGCTCTGTGCTAACAGCACAGAGCCTGCTTGGGATTCTCTGCCCCTGCCCTGCTCACTCTCTGTCTCTCTCAAAATAAATAAATAAGCATTAAAAATTAACTTAAAAATTCAAAAGTAGGCAGTTGCTGGCATTGATTCTATAGTTCAAGAATGCCAAGAGATACATAGTTATCCTGACCTTTGCTTCGCTGTCTGGAAATGGCTGCTTCAGCTCCAGCTATTTTATCCATATTCTAGGAACGAAATAGTATTGACAAGGAGAAAGAGTCCATCCATCCCTACAGCAAGAAAGCAAAACTTTCCAGAAATCACAAGCAGACTTCACTCCTCTCTTATTAGCAAGAACTGTGTTGCATGACCATCTCCAACTTCAAGAAAGCTATTTTTAGCTACAAATCGCTTCCCTGAACAAAATCTTGGTTCTGTTAAGAAGGACAAGGGAAACAATACCTATATGGTAGCAGTGTGTGCCTTTCCAGTTCTCCCAGTTTCCACCATTCCTTAGTAGCTAACACGGTGTCCATCTTCTAAGATCTTCCTGACCCCAGAGGTATCTGAATTTATAGCTGTTGAAAATTCACAGACCAGAAGTATTTGAAAGTGATCTTCAGGGGGGACTGGGCGGCTCACTTGGTTAAGCATCCGACACTTGATTTTGGCTCAGGTCATGTTCTCATGGTTTGCGGGATCAAGCCCTGCATCGAGCTCTGCACTGACAGCATGCAGCCTGCTTGCAATTCTCTCTGCCCCTCCCCCATCAATAAATAAATAAACATTTTTAAAGACATTCATACTATTTTTTTTAACATTCATTTTTGAGAGAGTACTAGCTGGGGGGGGGGGGGGTAGAGGGCGACAGAGAGAGAGGGAAGACACAGAATCTGAAGCAGGCTCTAGGCGCTGAGTTGTCAGCATAATGTGGGGCTTGAACCCATGAACCGTGAGATCATGACCTGAGGTGAAGTTGGACACTTAACCGACAGAGCCACCCAGGTGCCCCAATAAACATTTTTTTTAAAGTAGTCTCCAGCTTCATGGGTTTAGAAACATATCCATTCACGCAAAATTCAGTATATTCTAGAGATCATGCTAAGCAAATCTCAGGATGCCTGCTGATAAGTCATGTTGCCAGTTTTTAGCTTAGCTCTATCCAGCAGAATAAGTGATCGTCCAGGTTGGGCTCCTCCAGGTGGGCGAAGTGCACACAAAGGCTGGTCAGAAGGTTGCTTAGAGGCTAAGATATGATCCATTGAACTGTGTTAGGCCGAACTACCCTTTGTACTCCAGGATGAATTATGACTGCACAAGGAAGGGAAAGGTTCACAACGCTCACTGAGCACTTCCCATGTATTAAACCAGGTATTTTCAAGGTGTTTAGGGTTGAATGTTACCACCCTTTTCAAGAGAGGAGACTAAAGTTCAGAGGGACCGTCACAGGCCCGATGTTGCCCAAATAACAGAGCTGGAATTCAATGTGAAGTTGGACTGACTTCATCCCACTACTCCCAAGGCGTCCTAGCTTTTTAAGTGGAACAAAGCAAGTGGCCCTGGCAAAGCCATGTGCTTCCCACTGTGCTGTGCTGCCTCGAGTATCCAGCAGCTCTTCTCATAGAGCTGGACTCATTCTGCTTGACATAATTCTCTGGCCCCACTGCTGAGCTTTATATAGGCACTGGCTTTCATGAACCCATAATTATTTAAATCAGTTAAATAATTAAATCAGTTAGAATACAATTTATTCAGTTAAAACCTTTTTTTATTTTTTATTTTTTTATTTTGTTTAGTTACATTCTTCATGCTAAAGATAACTGTAGCCTCCAGGACAACATGACCGTTTCCAGTTCTCAGTGACACGTTTACAAACCGTTTCTGGAGATGGCAGTCTTCTGATGGGACTACTTTCAGACCCTTACATTGATTTGTGTCATGTCTGTCTTAAGTGATGGCTTTTGGTGGTCTTATCCCCATACCAGTCCTGACCATTGTAAATACTGACCACGTACTTAATGCTTTCGGAACACAGCATTGGATTTCACCACTTTGTGTTAGGTGCCTAGGCAGAGAAACAATTTACAAATTCATTGTCTATGGATTCTTTAAAATTCATGTTAATGCTCGTTTTAGGACGGGGAATCTCTGTGAATGCCCAACTCCACTGACTGTGTTCATTGCAGGGATCTAGTCCCACTAAAGCGTGAACCATGCCAGCAGGAAACCTTCCTGCCTCTTTACTGCCCCATGTCCCAAGTGCCTATACACAGCACAGACTAGCTTCTCAACACCTAAACATTTATCAGGTGGATAAATGGAAATCCTCACGTAGTAAAGCAGCAGTTGAGAATTAAACATGTCACAGTCTGCATAGTTCTTTTCCGTATAAATATACCTGTGACACTTACTGAGGCTCTTTCTGTACTACCACAAAGATGGTCTTGGGGCACCTCGGTGGCTCAGTCGGTTGAGCATCTGACTTGGCCTCAGGTCATGGTCTCATGGTCTGTGAGTTTGAGCCCCGCATCGGGCTCTGTGCTGACAGCTCAGAGCCTGGAGCCTGCTGTAGATTCTGTGTCTCCCTCTCTCTCTGCCCCTCCCCCACTCGTGCTCTGCCTCTTTCTGTCTCAAAAATAAATAAAGGTTTAAAAAAAATTTTTTTTAAAGATGTTCTTAATTGTCATGAGAATACCTTAATAATCGCTATCATTATATTAACCTACAGGCCCTGGGGAATGCTTACAAAATAAAATTGCCAAGCACTAAATCTCAGACAATATACTTTCTCACACATTTCAAACCTTACAAATAAGAATAGACAGAGAAAAATGGAACTAAATACAGCCCCAACAAACACACATTATATAGGAAATTATGTGAGAAAGGTGGCATTTCGAATCAGTGGAGAAAAGATGAATGGTTCAATATATGATGTTGGAGCAGTTAGTCATAAAAAAAAGGTAGATTCTTAACACACCATACAAAAACGTAAATTCAAAATGGAATAAACATGTTTAGCTCATACAAGTAATAAAAAAAATATTTGGGAAATATTTTTAATAATGTCAGAATAGAGGAAGAAGGGTTTTACCTACTCCCAGACAGCACACACAGCAGATGGTAAATACCCCCAAATAGAACACCTTGCAAAGGGGCTAAATACATTCTCAAAAAGAAATACTATCATAATTCACAATCCACACAAAAATAGAACATTTGACAGATATCAAGGTCAAAAAACATTTTTCAATAGACTAATAAACTAAATATATAAAAAAAATAAAACTTCCATACAGCAAAAGACATAGAAAAACAAAAGCTAAAAGATTAAAAGTAGGCAAAATGTTGACATAATAGGACAAGGTGTCACTATCCATGATGTGCTACAATGTTATCAATCAAAAAGGAAAAATTATAATAGTAAGGCCGGCAAAGGACCTGAATAGGCAAGTGATCATGGAAAATACTCTAATTCACTTATCATTTTTTAAACGCAATTGTAAATGAGATATTTTCACAAATCAGAACTGATCATTCTTTAGACTGGTGCAACCATGGGAAAGCCAGGCCCACTCAGTCACTTCTTACATCACCAGAGAGCAGCCTGACCAATATCTTAATATGCACCTGGCCTGGCTGTTCAAGTCATAGGAAGTAATCCTCCAAAAACGCTTGCACAGCAGTACGGGTGTTCGTAGCAGCATTAGAATACCAGTGGGTTGAAAGCTATCTAAATGTCCACAAATAAGGAATGGTTAAATAAATTACAGTACTTCTATGCAATGGAACACTTCTATGAAGCCACGGTTCTAAAGAATGAGGTAGGTCAACAATGACTGACATGTAAAGATGCTGCATAATGCGTCATTGATTTATGAAATAGTACATATTGAATGATCTCAATCTATGGAATGTTTCTTAAAATGATATATAAGCAAAAAGTGTTTATATATTGTACCTATCATTAGGGACTGAAAATATGGGGCATTCACATTTTAACCACAAGTGGTCGTTAAATTCCCTCTAAACTTATTTTGCATCTACGGTCCAAAAAGATTTCCAAGTCCTAAAAAAAATTATTATTTGAGAAATGGCCTCATTTTTTATGGGAACTGTATGCTTCCTCCCCAATTCTCCAAAGAACCTGTCCAAAAATCAAGTGGGTCCAGACTCTGTTCTTTCCCTGCAGCAGGCAGTGGAATCTCCTCTACAGAGTCCTATGTCTCAGGAAAATTAAGATCCAGGATGACTTTGCATGACAGTGTTACTCTTCACTATGTAGGAAGACAAGAACACACAGCAGTAGCTAGTAAATATATTGTGCAAACCCCCAAAAGACTCCCGGAAATAGGCAGAATACATTCTCAAAAATGGATCCTATGACAGTTCACAAACCACATGAAAATATAAATATCCAATATTCCCATAGGCCCTACCAATGAGATCCAAACATCAGTTCTGCACTGTCTTTACTGGCCACTGAGGAAGACGGAGACCAGTCAGGCCAGCAACCCTTACTAGGTACAAGAAGAGATGTGGCCAGTTGGCTCAAGGGTTGTATGGAGATCCATCGGCATTGATGGCCCAGAAGTTATGGTGACTTCCTCATTCACCTCCAAAAAAGCACCAGTCTCTTTGGGAGAAGTGGATTTCTTGTTATGGCAGCCTTCTTCACAACGTGTGTTCTTTTTTCTGTGTTCATTCTTCAATCTCCTCTTGTACATCTTGTATGCTAGGTGTTAAAACATACAAGTACTAAAACATCACTTAGCCAACACTGTAATGTAGTGATATTGTGTACTTGTCAATACTTTGGGGCTATGTTTGCTTTGGGCCATATATGTGAAAATACACAGGAAAAAGAAGGAGAAAAAGAAAGGAAAAGAGATGGAAACAGGGGGTTCTGGTTCAAGGAGGCAACATAAGTAGATTCTGAACTCACCTCCTCCCACAGACATGCTAAATGCCTCTGGGAAAAAGCCCAAACACTGTCAAAACAACCCCACTGCATCAGACAAATGAGAGAGAAAACACATGGGAATGAGTAGGAAAGGCCAAGTTATAGTCTTGTCAGAAACCCCACCCAGAACCCCCCCCCCCCCCCAGAAGCCCCACCCCAGACAGGGCCACCAAAATCAGGAGGGAACTCAACACATGGAGCTTCTCCCTCAGGAACAAAGGACTCATACCCAACATCAGGTACCCCAACTTTTAAGACAGTCACCTGAGAGATGAGCTCCCAAAACATCTGGCTTTTAAGACCAACAGGTCTGGTACCCATGAGAACCACAGGGCTGTGCTGAATGGAGGAACTGTATGCCGACTCATCTGCCCCAGGGCCCAGCCCAGAAGCAGCCCTTTGAAAAGTGCCCAGGACTTTATGTGGAAGAGATTCATTTCTTCATTTTACAGCATCAGACTGAGAGGCAGGAAGAGAAACAGACATCCAGGTCCAGAAAGAGAATTTCAAATAAGACAAACTCAAAGAGAGCTATACCAAGACACATTATAATTAAAATGTCTAAAGTTAAAGACAAGGAAAGAATCATAAAGGTGGCAAGAGAAAACAACTTGTTACACATAGAGGAACCCCCTCTGAGGGTTGGCAGATTTTTCAGCAGAAACTTTGCAGACCAGAAGGAGTGGCATGATACATTCAAAGTGCTAGGGAAAAAAAACAAAAAACAAAAAACTCCCAACCAGGAACACCCTACTCAACAAACTTTTCATTCAGAAGCAGAGGTGAAATAAAGAGTTTCCAAACAAGCAAAAGCTAAAAAAAGTTCATCAACACTTACAACTAATGTTAAAGGGACTTTTTTAAGCTGAAAAGATAGGGTGCTAACTAGTAACAAAAATATATATGAAAGTATAGATCTCACTGGTAAAGGTAAATATATAGAAAGGTAGTGAATTAATCACTTATAAAGTTAGTATGGGGGCGCCTGGGTGGCGCAGTCGGTTAAGCGTCCGACTTCAGCCAGGTCACGATCTCACGGTCCGTGAGTTCGAGCCCCGCGTCGGGCTCTGGGCTGATGGCTCAGAGGCTGGAGCCTGTTTCCGATTCTGTGTCTCCCTCTCTCTCTGCCCCTCCCCCGTTCATGCTCTGTCTCTCTCTATCCCAAAAATAAATAAAACGTTGAAAAAAAAAAATTAAAAAAAAAAAAAGTTAGTATGAAGGTTAAATGACAAAAGTAGTAAATATAATTATAGCCACAATAATTAGTTAAGAAATATACAAAATAAAAAAAAATGTAACATGTGACATCAGAAACATAAAACATGAAGGGGGATAAAAATGTATGGCCTTTGAATGTGTTCAAACTTAGGTTGTTATCAACTTAAAATAGACTTTTTTTTTTTTTTGAAAGTTTATTTTTGAGAGAGAGAGACAGAGCACATGCAGGGGAGGGGCAGAGAGAGAGGGAGACACAGAATTGGAAGCAGGCTCCAGACTCCTAGCTGTCAGCACAGAGCCCGACAGGGGTTGAACTCATGAACAGCGAGATCACGATCTGAGCCAAAGTCAGACGGTTAACCAACTGAGCCACCCAGGCATCTCTAGACCATTATAAATACAAGTTGTTAAATGTAAGCCTCATGGTAACCACCAAGAAGAAACCTTTAGCATATACACAAAAGATGAGAAAGGAGTCTAAGTACACCACTGAAAAAAGCCATCAAACCACAAAGGAAGAGAACAAAAGAAGAAAGGAACAGAGAGGAAATACAAAACAGCTAAAAAACAATGAATGTCAATGTCAGTAAGTACATGCCTGTTAATAATTACTTTAAATGTAAATGGACTAAATTCTCCAAAAAAAGACACAGAGTGGCTGAATGGATTGAAAAACAAGATCCAGGGCACCTGGGTGGCTCAGTTGGTTAAGCATCCAACTTCAGCTTGGGTCATGATTTTGCGGGTTCATGAGTTCAAGCCCCACATCAGGCTCTCTGTTGTCAGCATGGACCCCACTTTGGATCCCTGTCTTTCTCTCTCTGCCCTTTCCTCAGTCTCTCTCAAAAATAAATAAACATTTAAAATAAATAAATAAATAAATAAATAAATAAATAAATAAATAAACAAACATTTAAACAAACATTAAAAACATATTTAAAACATTTAAAACATAAAAAAACTATAAAAAAAAAAAAAGACCCATCTCTATGCTGCCTACAAGAGACTCACTTCAGTTGTAACGATACACACAGAGTGAAAGTGAAGGGATGGAGAAACATGTTTCATGCAAACAGAAAACAAAAGAAAGCTGAAGTAGCTATACTCATATCAGATAAAATAAACTTTAAAACAACACCTGTAAAGACAGACAAGGATATTAAATAGTGACAAAGGGGTCAATCCAACAAGAGGAGATAACATTTATAAATATATATGCACACAACATAGAAGCACCTAAATATATAAAGCACATATTAACAGACTGAAAGAGAGAAATTATCAGCAATATAATGATAATATGGGACTTTGACACCCACTCACATAAATGGTTAGAATGTCCAGAGAAAAAATCAAATAAGAAAACATTGGCCTTAAATGACACATTAAACCAGATGATGTCAACAGACATATACAGAACATTCCATCCAAAAGCAACAGAATACATATTCTTCTCAAGAGTAGATAGAACAGTCCAGGACAGATCATATGTTAGGCCACAAAACAAGTCTTAATAAATTTAAGATTGAAATCATATCTAATATCTTTTCTGACCACAGTGGCATGAAACTAGAAATTAACTGCAAGAAGACTGGAAAATTCACAAATATGTGGACACTAAACAACATGCTACTGAACAACCAATGGGTCAACAAAGAAATCAGAAGTGAAATAAAATACCCAAGACAAACAAAAATGGAAATATAGCATGCCAAAACCAAGATCACAGAGATAGGCATGAGCCAGAGGCAGGGGTGGGGGGTAGCAGGGTGGGGGATATCAGTGAAGGGAGTCAAAAGGGAAAAACTTCCAGTTATAAAATACATAAGACATAGAGATGCAATGTACAATAGGTGACTATAGTTGATAACGCTATTGTATAGCTGAAAGTTGCTGACAGAGTAAATCTTACAAGTTCTCATCACAAGGGAAAAAAAACTCTATGTATGGGGCAGATGTTAAATGGACTTACTGTGGTGATCATTTCATAATATATACAAATTTGAATCATCATGTTGTATACCTGAAACTAATATATTGTATGTCAATAATACCTCAATAAAAAAAAAGAGGAAACAATGGAAGAAAATCATTTGATGTATCAAAATGGCTATTTTTATCTGGAATGGACCATTTGTGATTGAAATATTCATCAGGTTATTGATGGCTCATCCATTCAGTCAGTCAGTCAGTTAGCAACACCTGTGGAATGCTTCCTGTGAGTCAGATGCTCACCTGGGTGCTGGAAGATACCTGGGAATGAGCCAGACATGTTCCTCCCCTCACAATCTCACCAAGGAAAAGGAAATAAAACTTGGATCTAAGACCAGGGAGATTTATTCTGCTAAGATTTATCTTATTTTCTGGTAAAATTCAACCCCAAGTATTCCTTACATTGATTGTTATATTAGCAATCAGTATATAATCAGTTATACCAGTAATCTTACACAGAACCTATTCCCTGATAACAGTGAAAATTTACAATGTCCCAAGATTAAAATATATGTGTGTATGTACATATCTATGTCTTTTTTAATTTACTTTCTGTGAACCTACCTAATTATGGACTCTAAAATGATGTATATTTGGCTGTATGGATAGATACATATGATATATATGTATGCAAATATGTATTTCAATATCTGTGTATGTATTATATTTCATAGTTGAAAAATATTTCACAGCCGTTCAGAACAATTCTTGCTCACAGAAGCATTGTGAAATAACTTGGCATTTGGAAGACCTCATGACTCTTGATGAAATAGAACAAATGTCATTTTGAAGATAAATTATTGCTCATGGAGACTTATCAAGTCCTAGAATCTAAGTTCTAATAGTGCATTGTCTTTTATGAAGCATATTTGTTTGTAATTATAAGCTCACTATCACATGTTTTTAATGTTTTTCTGTGAAAGCAAAGGATCTTGTTTGTGCTCTTTATTTTCTCCAGAAATGTCAGGCTAAAAATGTATCACAAGAGTTGCACATGCATGTTCAGATTGAAAAAGAAGTTTGTGGCTTGGGTTGACAATTTTCAATCACAGCTACACAGTGGAGGCTCTACTCACCTGCAACAATGAGAAATCCATCCAACAGCTGGAAGAGTCCATAGGCCAGTGGGAAGGTAAGCATCTGGACCAACTGTTTGGCAGTGAAAGATAACTGGAGCATGGTGACGCACATCTGAATATTCTGAGCTCCAGTTTCTAAGGAAATCGTCCTGCATCTACCAATGAAAGAATTTTTCAAGAGTCACATACTAGCATTAGGACTCTTCTTAAATTTTTCTCATATATATAGCAATAAATGTAAGCTATGAGCTTAGACCACTAAAATTGTTTACTCGCAGGGCGCCTGGGTGGCTCAGTTGGTTAAGCCTCCAGCTCTTGATTTGGGCTCAGGTCATGATCTGACAGTTCATGAACTCGAGCCCTTCTTCTGGCTCTGAGCTGACAGTGCAGAGCCTGCTTGGGATTCTCTCTCTCCTTGCCTCTCTGCCCCCAAAAACATCTACTTGTTTCATAATAATGTGCTGAATGTGCCTGTTTTGTAGCTGGTCTTCTCTCCAAGAGACTCTTTGGAGCAGGACCCCAGGAACCCCACCCTAGGAATCAGGGTGGAGAGACATGATATACACACAGGAAAGGCCCAGTAACAACACAAGACAAAATATGATGGAGGGTCAGGGGGATGCTATAGAAATTCATAGAAGTGGCATAAATGGTTAGAGAAGGCTTCACAGAGGCAGAGGGGAATGAAAGGGTGAGGGTGGGAGAGGCATTTCATATGGGACAGTGACTGAAATTAAAGATCCAGGGACAGGTATGACCTGCACCTACCAGGAGGCGGTGTAAATGCTGTAAGCCAATCTGTGTGGAGTGCAGAGTTGGAGATGAGAATGGAAAGATGAAATAGGTAGGAAAAAGTATAAGCTCAACAACACTTGAAGGTAAACACAAAAACCCTAAGTGAAAACCAAATGTCTAAAACTCTTTGGTGAAAGAGTTTAGGAACACGTTTTTTTCTTACTTTCTATTTTTCTGTATTTTATTGATTTCCTAGTTGGAAAAAAAAATTCAATAAACCTCATTTGAAAAATAAAAACCAGGAGAAAGTAAAAGGAAGACATAAGCAGGACCTCAGGGGCTGGGTAACTGATTTGTCTGTAATTTATAAAGGGGGTCTGCAGGTTTCTATAGATGGAAGTGAAGATGGAAAAGAGGTGTTTCAGAATACAAACCAGCATCTCGATGCAAGTGGATTTGGAATAGGGAGGTAACAAGGAGAAAGTAATGTGGGCATGAAAACATTGGTACGGAGCAAGCTCTACCGCTCTTATTTTATTTCTATTTACTCTCTTGCTTTCTATGCCTTCTTTAGACCAGTCTCATTCCTTTCAGACCCCTGTCAATTACCTGACATGATTAAGCTGCAAAGGTGGACCTCACATCTGGACCATTCACAAGGCAAATGCAGTGTCTCCATCCTGATCTTTCTCAAGCCATCAAGTATGGAGAAACAAGATTGTTAACTACACTTTGCCATAGGAATACTTTCTCTCCAGATCTGATTATATTTCAACCACTCAACAGCCTGTGTTCCTAATTATTGGCTTTGCAAACAAACTCCAGGTCAAATCCTAACTCCACCACAGTCTGGCTCTACAAACTTAGTCAAGTTCCTTAACGTCTTGAAGGATTTGCTCATCTGTGGAATGAGGGTACTAATAGTAACTACTTCTCAGGCTCATAGTAAGAAGTAAATGAGATACCATAAGCAGAGCCTCACTCAGTACCTGGGATAATCCTAAATGCTCCCCAAGTAGACTAGAAATAGATTTCTTCTACAAAATAAACATCAAAACACACACCACTTTCTATTCTCTTTGACTTAAATCAATCTTTTAAGCATTTTAATTTCCCAAACTCCACCTTCGAAGTTCAACTACATAGCTCACGTTTCTTCAATAATTCTTTTCTGACTTTAGAGATAGTACATACTCATCGAAAAACTCAGGAAATATACCAAGAAAATATTAAGAAACAAAATTACTCTTAATCCTACTACTCAAAATTAAACACTCTTAGCATATGGTATATTTCTTCCAGTATTTTTCCATACATAAAATTCTTCTGCTTTCTTCTACAAGGTGGGAATCAAAATGCATACTGTTTCCTATTCTCCTTTAAATTTATCTTTTAAGTATTTCCCAGAAGCATTAAAATTGATGCATCATAGTCCATCACATAGATACCTCATGAATTAAATATCTCCCTATTGTCAGATATTTAAATTGTTTCTATTTTTTATATTTATAAATAAAACTGCAATTAACATCCTTGCACATCAATTTTCGTGTGCTTATCTGACAGTCCTAGATCCAGGACAGATTTCTAGAAGTAAAATCACTGAGTGAACAGCTATAAATATTTATAAGGCTATTCATATGACTAAGTTGCCTTCCAGAGAGTTTATACCAATTTACATTCCCTCCAACAACTCATCTCCAGACATAACAACATGGAGTACTATCATTTTTAATATTTCACAATATTTATAAATTATGCGCCCCAGCTTGTAATGACAATGTATCAGATACATTCCCATCTTATATCTCCAGTTTGCCCTTCCTCCTCTTGCCCCTTATAATTAGCACTTTTACAGAATTTGGCACAATGGATAAATGCTTAATCTCGAATTTTGCTCATGCCCTAGAATGATCTCTATATTTAATGAAACCATCTCACCCCTATCTAATTACTAGGATAAGAAGAGAAATGTGTCCAGATTTCAACATGTGGTGTTAACACCCGAATCCTAATTTCACAGATTACAATTTCCCATCACTCCAGCCTTTGCTCTCATTTACGCAAGAAGTACCGTGATCTTTTCACTCTCTTTATGAGGAGTCATCCTGTTCCATTCACCTTGTAAGTCAAGATTCTTAATGTCTCCTGACATAGCCTGGCAGCAAAGCCTGCCAGTGGCAGTGTGTTTACTTTAACATCCTCAAAAAAAGTGTACGGATAATTTCACTGTACCTCTGCCAAGATTGGTGGGTAAGAAGTGCCAGCAGAAAGCCCATGACATGGCCAATCAAAGGGAAGATGAAACTGATGGTCAGAAGAGTGATGTCTGAATTCCAAGATCCTTTTGCCAACACCACACCAGCAACTGCGACCACCAAAAGGAGGACCCCACCAACAATGGCCCCAATCTAAAGCAAACCAATAAAATAAGTACATGTAAACATCATGTTCTCTCAGCTCTATGATGCAAAGTCCATCACTGCTTCTAAAAGCTGGGAACTGGGGCGCCTGGGTGGATCAGTTGGTTAAGCATCCAACATTGGCTCAGGTCACCTTGGGCTCTGTGCTGACAGCTCAGAGCCTGGAGCCTGCTTCGGATTCTGTTTTACCCTCTTTTTCTGCCCCTCCCCCACTCATGCTCTGTCTGTCTGTCTGTCTGTCTCTCTTTCTCTCTTAAAAATAAATAAACTTCAAAAAATAAATAAAAATAAAAAGCTGGGAACCTAGAAGTTTTGGAACAAAGACAGGACTTACCACCAAATCCAATCTCATTTTATAGAAAAGAAACCTAAGTTCCAAGGTGGTCAACTGATTTGGCTTAACTGAAAATTCATGGGGCTCAACACGATTCCAAGTCTTATTTTAAGATTAGTATTTTTTCCCTGGAAGTAGATTTTGCCAGAAGGATTGGGGAGTGGAGTTTTTCAAGGATAGGACAAATTTGTGAAATAAGCAAAATGTAACAATAAGCCTCCACCATCCCTACACACACTTCCTAGATCCCTCACTGGTACCCTCTTGTCTAAGATTTGTCTTGCCTGGCCGTCTGCCACTCTCTTCCTATCACTTCTTCAACTACCAGTGGATTCCTACTGCTTTCATCCCTGTTCTTCTCTCCTCCAAATAAAATCTACCCATTCTTTACTAGATAATCTGGGCTAATATTATTGGAATAGAGGTACTAACACATACCTCTTCCCTCTCCCAAATGAATACTGTTATTACTTTTGTTGTTCAACAAAAAAGAATTTCCAATAGTTTGAGTTTTAGATCAGATGGAGAGAAAGCCAGACCTAGAATGTTTGGAGAAAATTAGGATTTTGACAAGCTCCCATTCCATGTAGACCATAAACTATAACCTAGTTATAGCCTCAATCTGGATTTGAAATGATTCAAGACGTGGAGGAAGGTGATCTTGGGGGAGCAGAACAAAATAAAAATAACCCAATGCACCAGAGATGTTCTGTGGGTTTATTTTTACTGGTCAAATACAAAGACAGACTGGGCCTCTGCTTAATGGGAAGATGCCAGAACACACAAGAAGACCTACAGTTGTCAAAATCCCTCTCCATCTTTCTATCAAAAAAGGATCTCAAAGTTTAAAAATTCACCAAGAGCAATTTGTTCAGAAAATGTATCAGATCTAAAATTAAAAGAGGACCGGGGCGCCTGGGTGGCGCAGTTGGTTAAGCGTCCGACTTCAGCCAGGTCACGATCTCGCGGTCCGTGAGTTCGAGCCCCGCGTCAGGCTCTGGGCTGATGGCTCAGAGCCTGGAGCCTGTTTCTGATTCTGTGTCTCCCTCTCTCTCTGCCCCTCCCCCGTTCATGCTCTGTCTCTCTCTGTCCCAAAAATAAATAAACATTGAAAAAAAAAAAAGAGGACCAAGAACAAACAATGAAAATATATCAAAATAATGATTAGATTATTCTAGTTTTTTACCAAGGAGCTCTAGAATATTTATGCTTATTATTAAATTTTTTTCTGCCAAAAATCCTATAAAACAGGCAAAAGAAAGGGGTTTTAGATCTGCTCTTTACAGATAATATAAGTGACTACAGAAAATTTATCTTATTTCTCCATTGACACTGAGGGACTAATAGAGGATCTGGAAACACCAAAATTGTAGGGTTTTTTATTACAGTACCTAAAAAGTACTAATAAAATAGAGTACTTGACAGTACTTCATCAAAAATAGAGTATTTGAAAAGTAAGAGGTTCCCACTGTTATACTCTGTCCTCTTATTTTGTAAATAAAATTATAACCATACACGGCCACATTGGAAATTTTCTCCTACTGAAATAAAGTCACCCACTGACACGCAGTCGAAATGTACAACATTTAAGCCTTCCTCCAGTTCTCTGTGCTCAATTGATTTGTCTGCTTGTCAACCCCTCTTCCCGCTCTTGATCTCACTGGAGGAACAGTGAGAGCTGTTCAGTCTTGTGCCAAAGTGAGAAAGCAGCACCCATTTGTGCAGACAAGTGGAGGGGCAGCACTCCGTCAGGGGGAGCCAGACAGCAGGAACTTACACTGAACCAAACCATAAACCCCAAACTAATATGACCTGAGATGTATTTGTTGAACCTTCAGTTAGCCCCAAATGTTTATTTCTTTATACATGTAAAATATAAGTAAAGCATTTTAAAAATCTTCATAAAGCAGCACATAATGGAATCTCACATCTTCTAAAATGATACATAATTGTAAACACTGAAAACACCCTAGGATATTGACACCTTTGTTGAGAATGCCTCGAGATTTAAAAGTCATTTTTAGATATTTTTAAAAGTCATTTCAGAGATATTTTTAAAACAAGGACATTTGCTTGTTTCTCCAGCAGACAAAAGCCAATGCTGGAAAGTCAAGAGGAGGTAGGAGGTCCCAGTTACCATCATTCCATGACCAGACTCTTCAATGCATTCTGCATTTCATTCTGACAGCTTTTCATGTGGTCAGCAGCCACAGCAGTTGTTCATGTGTAGAGACTACAACATCGAAGCTTCCCCAGGAATGCTTCTGAAAAACAGCCCTACTTTTTCATGAAAGCAGCCAATACTCTTCAACACCAGGGCTCTATTGCATGCACACCTGAGCAGCTTTCACCTCAAGAGCACTCATGTGGAATCTTGTGAATAGATGGGCTCTGGGTTCTCTCTGGCCACACATAGGCCTTGGCTTTCCTGTCACTAAAGCAAAAGTCCCATTCTTGACTGTGTCCATAAGCCTCAGTGTATGGGCCTATGGGAATGACAGAGGATGGCTGAGAAGAGTGGAGGAAATATGGAGGTTAGATCCAAAAAAAGCAGAACTGGGGCGCCTGGGTGGCTCAGTCAGTTGAGCATCCTACTCCTGGTTTCAGCTCAGGTCATGATCCCAGGGTCATGGGATCAAGCCCTGCATCAGGCTCCAAGTTGAACATGGAGCCTGCTTGGGATTCTCTCTCTCTCTGTCTCTCTGTCTCTCTCTCTGTCTCTCTCTCTCTCTCTCTCTCTCTCTCTCCCTCTGCCCCTCTCCCCCCAGACTGCCTCTAAAATAAAATTAAATTTAAAAACAAAAATACAGGGGCGCCTGGGTGGCGCAGTCGGTTAAGCGTCCGACTTCAGCCAGGTCACGATCTCACGGTCTGTGAGTTCGAGCCCCGCGTCGGGCTCTGGGCTGATGGCTCGGAGCCTGGAGCCTGTTTCCGATTCTGTGTCTCCCTCGCTCTCTCTGCCCCTCCCCCGTTCATGCTCTGTCTCTCTCTGTCCCAAAAATAAAAATAAACGTTTGAAAAAAAATAAAAACAAAAATACAAAAAAACAAAAATTGCTGGGTGTGGGATTGTATCTGACTGGCCAGTCTGTTACAGTCATTGTCTACATCTGTCTTTCCAGTGTCTAAGTCTAAGGATACATTAACTGCCATGTGGAGCTGCTTACCTTGAGAATGATTTTGGATTGCTTGGGCCACCTATAGTTCACATAGATACCAAAGGCCACAGGGATGGTCAGGCACACAAGGGTGATTCCTGGGGAGAAGAAAAATCCATCAGATGATATCTCCTCTTACCTTGACTTCCCAGTCCTCAACAATTTCTATTTCAATTAGATATAGGCTTTAATTAAAGCTTCATTTTAGGGGTGCATGGGTGGCTCAGTTGGTTAAGCATCCCACTTTGGCTCAGATCATGATCTCATGGTTCATGGGTTCAGGCCCCACACTGGGCTCTGTGCTGACAGCTCGGAGTCTGGAGCTTGCTTTGGATTCTGTATCTCCCTCTCTCTCTCTGTTCCTCTCCTGCTTACACTCTGTCTCTCTCTCCCTCTCTCTCTCAAAAATAAATAAACATTAAAAAAATTTTAGGCTGCATTTCATTTCTGCATCCACCTCCAAATATAAAGAAAGAAAAAATCTTTGGAAGATAGTCTTTGAAGGGTATATGTTACCACTGAATGCCACCATTCTTGTTCCATCATTTCTCTCTCAAAATCCCCCTGACGATCACATGGAATTTTAGAGACAACCAGAAATGTAAACATTAGAAAACAGGCAGACTCAGCAAAATTCTTTGGTTGCTATGCATGAGGTCACCTCTCTACGACCACAGCTATTACTTCCCTATGTGAAGCCAATGGGCCATTTGTTTTGCAAAGTAAAGAATACCTATTGCGGATATAAAAAAACAGCATCTGTTACACATACCAAAGAATTTCTCATATTCTGCAAGTGTGGCCAGGTAACCTAAAGGTGGGTAGGAAAAAAATGCCTTTTAATTAACACAAGTGAGTAAAGGCATTGAAGGCAGGCTCAGGAGAGCAGAGGCCCACTTGCCAGCAGGATCCACACACTAACCTTTTCCAGTGCTGTTTTCCAAATCCGGCCAAATGCCTGCAATACTGGCTCCAAAGTTACATGAGTTGCTCATAATATGTTGGGTTTTAATTGTTTACAAGTGCCTTTTAGAATGTATTATCAAAACAGAATATGTTAATTTACTGATCAGAATAAGTTGTGCATAAAATCATGATTTCCTAAACTAGGATTTCACTCAAATTTTACAAATTTAATGGGCTTCAGCTGTCATTAGCACATGTTTTTCAGCTATGGGTCATGGTTTGTAAAGCCCTCCAAGTGATGACTAGAGACTCCAGATTAACACTTTAGACTTTTAAGAATCATAATTTCTGCCAATTCTCCAAAAACTCTGAGCAAACGAGGATAGCCATATCATTTTACCAAGGTTTCCTTCTAAGCCTAGTAAGTAAACTGAGATCTCTAGGGAAAGGGCAGAGTTTAATGAGAAATGACAATGAGGAAAGCAGATATGGAAGAGATATGGATACGGTTGTGACCTGTGAATATGCTCTCTAATAATCAATAGGAATCATTCATGCTGGATCGGTAAAGATATCAAGATTCACGGGCCATGTGAAAGGTGGAACTGTAGGAACTAAAGTCTCATTAGACCCACTGTGATCCAGTTAACCAATGGCATTACAGTGAATTATATATGGTGTTTTTGTTTTTGTTTTTAATAAACAAGTTCTCTTTCTTTATTTTCAAAAATGAACTCTTGCAGTGTTAAGAGCTTGGCTTTGCAGTCATATTCCCAAGTCAGAATATCAGTTCTTTGCTGACCAGCTGCACATTCTTAGCGAAGTTAATTAACTTCTATCATCCTACAAATGTAGGAAATGGAACTACTAATAGAATCAATGTGGAAGTGTTATTTAAAAAATTAGATCGTTTATTTTTTATTTTTTATTTTTTTAGAGAGAGAAAGAAAATGAGTGGAGAAGAGGAAAGAGGGAGAGAGAGAGTATCTTAAGCAGGCTCCACATTCAGCACGGAGCCCAGTGCAAGGCTCAATCCCACAATGCTGGGATCATGACCTGAGCTGAAATCAAGAGTTAGATGCTCAGGAACATGACAAGGATGTTCACTCTCATGGACATCTCTGTTATTCAACATAGTGTTGGAAGTCCTAGCCTAAGCAATCAGACAACACAAAGAAATAAAAGGCATCCAAGTCAGAAGGAGAAAGTCAAACTTTTACTCTTCACATGTGACATGATACTCCATGTGGAAAATCCAAAAGACTCCATCAGAAAATTACTAGAACGGATACATGAATTCAGCAACATCGCAGTATATAAAATCAATGTACAGAAATTGGCTGCATTTCTA
Source organism: Herpailurus yagouaroundi (assembly GCF_014898765.1). Lineage (NCBI taxonomy): Eukaryota > Metazoa > Chordata > Mammalia > Carnivora > Felidae > Herpailurus > Herpailurus yagouaroundi. The sequence goes on along the minus strand of NW_024412376.1, from coordinate 96,589,745 downwards.
TACATCAATAATGAAGCAGCAGAAAGAGAAATCAAGGAATCAATCCCATTTACAATTGCACCAAAAATACCTAGGAATAAGCGTAACCAAAGAGGTGAAAAATCTATACACTGAAAACTATAGAAACTTATGAAAGAAATTGAAGAAGATACACAAAAAAATGGAAAAACATCCATTCTCATGGCTTGGAAGAACAAATATTGTTAAAATGTCGATACTACCCAAAGCAATCTACATATTCAATGTAATCCCTGTCAAAATAACACCAGCATTCTTCACAAAACTAGAACAAATAATCCTAAAATTTGTATGGAACCAGAAAAGACCCCAAATAGCCCGAGCAATCCTGAAAAAGAAAACCAAAGCTGGAGGCATCACAATTCCAGACTTCAAGCTATACTACCAAGCTGTAATCAAGACAATATGATACGGGCACAAGAACAGACACATAGATCAATGGAATAGGATAGAGAACCCAGAATTGGATCCACAATCATATGGCCAACCAATCTTTGGCAAAGCAGGAAAGAATATCCAATGGAAAAAAGACAGTCTCTTCAGCAAATGGTGTTGGGCAAACTGGACAGCGACATGCAGAAGAATGAACCTGGACCACTTTCTTACACCATACACAAAAATAAACTCAAAATGGATGAAAGACATACACGTAAGACAGGAAGCCATCAAAATCCTAGAAGAGAAAACAGGCAACAACCTCTTTGACCTCAGCTGCAGCAACTTCTTACTTGACATGTCTCCAGAGGCAAGGGAAACAAAAGCAAAAATGAACTATTGGGACATCATCAAGATAAAAACTTCTGCACAGCAAAGGAAACAATCCGCAAAACTAAAAGGCAACTGACAGAAAGGGAGAAGATATTTGCAAGTGACATATCAGATAAAGGGTTAGTATCCAAAATCTATAAAGAACTTACCAAACTCAACACCAAAAAAAACCCCACAAATAATCCAGTGAAGAAACGGGCAAAAGACATGTCTTCTTTTCCAAAGACATCCAGATGGCTAAAAGACACATGAAAAAATGCTCAACATCACTCCTCATCAGTGAAATACAAATCAAAATGACAATGAGATATCACCTCACACCTGTCAGAATGGCTAACATTAACAACAGATGTTGGCAAGCATGTGGAGAAAGAGGATCTCTTTTGCACTTCTGGTAGGAATACAAACTGGTGCAGCCACTCTGGAAAACAGTATGGAGGTTCCTCAAAAAGTTAAAAGTAAACTACCCTAGGACCCAGCAATTGCACCACTAGGTATTTATCCAAAGGATGCAGGAGTGCTGTTTTGAAGGGGTACATACACCCCAAAGTTTATAGCAGCACTATTGACAATAGCCAAAGTATGGAAAGAACCCAAATGTCCACCAATTGATGAATGGATAGAGAAGATGTGGTATATACATACAGTGGAATATTACTTGGTGATCAAAAAGAATGAAATCTTGCCATTTGCAACAACATGGATAGAACTAGTGAAATAAGTCAGTCAAGGAAAGACAGATATCATATGATTTGACTCATATGTGGAATTTAAGATACAAAACAGATGAACATAAGGAAGGGAAGCAAAAATAACATAAAAACAGAGAGAGAGACAAACCATAAGAGACTCTTAAATACAGAGAACAAACTAAAGGTTTTGGATGAGCAGTGTTGGGTGGGAGGAAGAGCTAAAGGGGTGAGGGGCATTAAGGAGGAGACTTGTTGGGATGAGCATTGGGTGTCATAAGTGATGAATCACTAAATTTTATTCCTGAAATTATTATTATATGTTATCTAACTTGGATTTAAGTTTAAAATTTTTTAATTTTTTTAACGTTGTATTTATTTTTGAGACAGGGAGAGACAGAGCATGAACAGGGGAGGGTCAGAGAGAAGGAGACACAGAATCTGAAACAGGCTCCAGGCTCTGAGCTGTCAGCACAGAGCCTGATGCAGGGCTCGAACTCACGGACCGCAAGATCATGACCTGAGCCGAAGTCGGCCGCTTAACCAACTGAGCCACCCAGACGCCCCTAAAAAAATTTTTTTTTAATTTTTTTTAGAGTTGGACACTCAACTGACTGAGCCACCCAGGCTCACTATCCAAGTAGTTTATTTTAAAATCCACATAAAGGAGGCACATAATAAACAATGGCTATTAGTATTACCATCACCATTACTATTACTGTTCCATTTCACAAGCCCAGTACAGACCTATATTCTGATATGGAATGGTGAGATTCTGCTCAAGATTCCAGGACAAGGTGTAGAGATACAGGCAGAGTGGCATCATTCCCAGGGCAGCCACAGTGGAACAGGTCGTCATAGTGATGCTGAAAGTGAAAATAAAAGGATGCATAAGAGGAAGAGTTTGAATGATGAAGTCCTGACCAAAAGCAACTCCCAGAGCATACCTTAGAGATCACATGGGGTGAATTACTTGAAGCTCACTCCTATCTTGTTATTCAACAAATGACTTCATATGTGTCCCAGAAACAGATTTCCAGCAGTATTTGACATTCATTAATTAACCCCTATTTACTTAAGAATCTACTTGTTCTAAATGTTCTGCCAGGTCCTAAAGGGTTTTTTTCTTTATAGAGTTTTTTCTATTGAGATATAATTCATAGACCATAAAATCCATTATTTTTAAAGTGTTTTCAGTATATTCACAAGATTGTGCAAAAACATTATATATTTCTATATTTTTTTCATCATCCCAAAAAAAAAGGAACCCCACCCTCATTCTCTTCTCCTAGCCACTGGCAACCAGTAATCCACTTTCTGTCTTTATAGGATTTCCCATTCTGGACATTTCATATGAATACAATCATACAATAGGTGGTCTTTTTGGTGTGTCTGGCTTCTTTTACTTAGCATAATGTTTTTGAGCTTCATCCACATTTTAGCATGTATCAGTACACCATTTCCTTTTTATGACTGAATCATATTCCATTGTATGGATAGACCACATTATTTCTGCCCATCCACTAACTGATAAACACTTGAGGTGTTCCCTCTTTTTGGCTATTATGAATAATGCAGCTATGAATATTTGTGCACGATGTTTTGTGCAGACATATGAAATCAATTCTCTAAGGTGTATACCAGGAGCAGAATTGCTGGATCGTAGTTTAATTTTTTGAGGAAATGCCATTTTCAAAGCAGCTGCACCATTTTACGCTCTGCCATCAATATATGAAGGCATTCTGTTAAAAATTTTTGCACAAATATTCATGAGGGATATTAGTGTGTAGTTTTATGTTCCTGTAATGTCTTTGTCTAATTTTGCTACCGGGAGATGGGAATAGGGCAAATTTGCCACAAGACTAAGTGTTTGCCCAATGTGAAGTGCTATAAATATCTGTCAGAAGAGGGCATCCAAATACCACATGCCCTAAGTTTCCCATTGGATAGAGAAGGGACCCCCACAGCACAGATCCTCAGAGCAAGCTGGACAGAGCCAGCGAAGTTACAAAACCATAGCAAAAAAGAATTGATATGGGATGCTAGACTAAATTAAAAGTTCTCTTTGGGGCACTTTCATGGCTTAGTCAGCTGAGCATCCAACTCTTGATTTGGGCTCAGGTCATCATCCCAGGGTCATGGGGTCGAGCCCTGTATTAAGCTCCACGCTGAGCCAAGAGCCTGCTTAGGATTTTCTCTCTCTCTCTCCCCCTCTGCCCCTTTCCTCTGCTCACTCTCTTCTCTCTCTCTCTCTCTCTCTCTCTCTCTCTCTCTCTCTCTCTCAAAAAATTCTCTTTGAATTCTAATATTGTATAACCCCATGATTATAGATAGGAATTGAAGTAGAGTGATAAAGTAAGATTTCTAGACTTCAAAATGGTGGTGTGATTGACAGAATAAGTGGTCACTTAGCATCTGAGAGGACATGTTAAGTTAGGGATGACAACAGAACATCCACCAGAAATATCCCAGGTAGGCAAAGGAAAACTCAGGACCGCAGCTGCTGTCCATCACTAGACACACAAATCCGGCCATCTTGGGAAGTGAAATGTAGGTGCAAGAGCTGAATGAACCAAATCCAAACAGCCTGACAATAGCCAAGCCACACAACTTCACCAGGAAAACAAAGGTGAATGATCAGAACAGAGTTTTGGTCTTTGTTGAACAAAGCTGGGATGATTTCTGATAGACAACTGGGTTTGTTTATCTCTGTCATTATTGAGATTATCTCCAAGTGAAAAAGATAACAAGGTGCTGTGGGTCTGGAAGATTTGCAAATACTTAATATCTAGAGTAAAAATCCATCAGTTTAGAACCTTTAAAGACTCTGTATCTTGACTACTGTACTTTTATTGCATCCTATCAAATGTTATCGCTTCATCAATTTATAATATGTTGTTTCTATTTTTTCTGGCTAATAAAGTCTTGTTTTCCAAGTCTCTACATTTCTTAATTGGAGAACAGAACTTAGTCACACATGAAAATGCATAGCTTCAGTGCAAGGGGTAAAGCATGCATAATGGGACCAGGGGCATGGGGAGCAGAGCCGTGGAAAGAGCTCTCCTGCTTTGGACTGGGGCCAGAGAGGGGCCACCGTGCATGTAAAGAAAGACAGAGAAGCGAGTGGAGAGCTAGGAGATTACATTCGATGAAAGCTGAGAAAGGAGAGACTTCAAATGTAGGCTAAAAGCCAAAAGTAGATCAAAAAGGATGAAAACCCAAGAAGTCCACTTAGGACCATCCAACCTTCCCCAGTGTTTTGTGCCTCTACCCCAGAACAATCCTTTCCTCCGCTCTACTCCACCCCCAGCTCCCAAACCCAAGCTGCCTTTTGTCCCTGTCTGGATGACAGAACCAGTGAAAGAATAAATCAAAAGGAAATGGGTAAATGGAAATGAGAGATCCTTCAGGCCAACAAGATCTTTTCTAACTGATGGGGAAAATTACACAATCTGTCTAAACATGCACAAACTGCTTCTAGACACTGTTACGCTGCTCTATTCAATGAGGTGAGGCAAATGGAGCATCGCATAACACAACCCGCGGGAAAACAAGAGTTTATCCACCTCAAATCCAGGTCCAGAGTCTGGAAACTTCTTAATATTCATTGTTTGAGTTCTCACAGCAGACCGCTTTGTGCAGGGTATATGTCCAATCCGTGTCCGTGGCCCAAATGGCCAAGAGACGGGGAGGTGAACCACCTCCCAGCCCACCAAGGAGAAGGAGACCCTCTGCAGGGCTAAGGTCTTCTGCAGGGATAACAAGGGTCCTCCAGCACTTCATCAGGCCTTCAAGTCACCATCGTTCTTCCTCATAATACAAATCACCAATGTTTCCATCTAATTACCTTGCCTACAAACCATCTATGATTATTTTGACATTTTCTACCAGAGTGTTTATACTCTTGGCAAAGCACCAACCGCTCTGTTTCAAGGATATTAAAAATACTCCTCTGCACTCTCACTCATTGCTGATGAACTTGCAAAATGAGATACTTTGACAATATAGATAAATTACACAGGGGTTTACCCTTTAGCCCAACAATGCTATAGGTTATGGGAATCTATCCCTAGAATGTACTATCAAAACTATGAAAAGACACGTGCCCAAGGTTATTATATATGTATTCAATATACCTTTTCTACCTGGCAATCTCTGGCAATAGTGTTCCAGGAAAGTGGAAACTGTAAAGCCCCTTGAAGCTTCAGTTTGGAAGCAATAGGGCATCACTTCTGTGTCATTGTATTAGTCAAAATAAGTCACCAGACCAGCCCAGATTCAAGGGATGGGGAATAGGTGCCCCCGTCTGGATGGGAGGATGAACCTTATCACATTACAAAGGAAGGTGCATACAAGAATGGAAGGAATCTGTGGCCATATTTTGCGATCTATCAAAGACAAATACTAAAATATTCGCAGTCAAAATAATACGTGGAGCTGGCCTCAAAAAAAATCCATTGGGTAAGTGGGGATAGAAATGAAATGAGATGGATCATAAGTTAATAATTGCTAAAGCTGGGTGAAGTATACCAGAGGGTTCACTATTCTTTCCACTTTTATATATATTTGCCATTTCCCACAGTAAAAAAATAAACAAATGTCCCTTCCATCTTTGTGGGAGACTCTATATCTCCCATAGTGATAGCAGTGGGAGACTGCTATCAATCTGGTGATTCAGGACTTTTTTGTGTCATATTTTATGTTGAGAGGCTTTGTTGTAAATCTAGTATAATGCATACACCGGCATGGGGGTATCTAAAGCATCTTCTGCCCAACCCTGGCTGGCCTTGGGCTTTTCCTTCCTCAGTGCTGCTGTGTGCCTCTCTGTACTTAGAACATTCATCCTTGAGGAACAGCTCCCATTGCCCTGCAGACATTTTTATTTGCATTACCTCACAATACTGTACCTTACATAAGTGCTTGTTTACCTATCAATGTGTGGTACACTTATCAACTCTGAGTTGCTTAAGGACAAGGACTATATTGACCTCCACACCCATAGGATCTGGCAGTCTCATGCTATAGCATCTTGGAGGAGGTCATTAAATACCAAATAAATGTATAAATCAAAGAATGAACCAATGTATCAAAACACTGGTGCTAGGACAATGTTCTCTCTGCTCTTCCTCATATGTCACATATCTGCAAGTGAACGTTGCAAATCTTAGTGAAATGATCCCTTTACACTGAATTGCAATGGTAAACATCCCAACCGTAATCCAGGAACAGAAATTTTCTATTAAAAAATAACTAAAACCATGCTTTCCCAAGTTCAAATGTGAAAAACATTTTGAGGAGCAAATATTTAGTTGATTGGAGTCCTTTTCAGAAATCCAGACTTAGGTAACTCACAAGTGATTATATGTTTCCCTTCTCCTCTTATTTCTTTTAATCTTCTATTTTCTTTTTAGTCTTCTAAGATTTTCTTTTATGCAGTCCTATTTTATTGCTGCTTATTCAATGAATAGAGGCTTTTTCTTTGTTTCTCTTTGAAGCAATCACACAATGCACCTTACTCTGTAGCTTTGTTGCTTTTTTTAATCCACTTAATCATAGGTAACCCTTCAGGACAATACATGAAGCTTAAACTCATTCGCTTAAAGAATGAAGAGTACACCATGATCTAAATATGTCATAATTTCTTCAATCACTTCATTAATGATGAATCAATTGCTTTGAGTGTTTTTCCATTATAAACAAAGTGATGATAAACATTCTTGTATGTATTTCCCTTGAAATAATTCTTTTATTTCTGTAGATTCCTCAAAGTGGAATTGCTTTATCAAAGGTTTTTTACTTTTAACAGATACTGCCATATTATTTCACAAAAAGATTGTTACATTTCACAATCTTTCCCACACTGAATATGATCAATCCCTTTTAATTCTCATGAGAACATTGAAAAATGCATCTCACTGATATCTTGTTATACTGTCTATGTGCTTGTGCTTTCTGTCATAGTCCCTGACCTTTTGGATGTCCTTTCCCAAGCAGCCTTGCTTGTCTGACTTTTTCTTCTTTACTTGTAGGAGCTCCTTTAAAATTAGAGTATGTATGATCATGCGTAATCAAATAGCTTCAGCGAACTTATTGCATGGTTTTGACTACACTGATGGATTTTGCCATAATAAATAATGAACACTGAGATATTCTCATGTGTCCATTTTTTTTAATGTTTTATTTTTATTTTTGACAGAAAGAGAGAGAGAGAGAGAGAGAGAGAGAGAGAGAGAAACAGCATGAGCGGGGGAGGGGCAGAGAGAGAGGGAGACACAGAATCCGAAGCAGGCTCCAGGCTCTGGGCTGGAACTCACGGACTGTGAGATCATGACCTGAGCCGAAGTCGGAGGGTCAACTGACTGAGCCACCCAGACGCCCCCACGTGTGTCCCTTTTTTAATGTCTTCTGAGTTTCTTGTCTTGTTAAAGATCTCCTCTCCTGAGAGTATTCTAATGTCGTCCCCACTTTTTACTTCTTTATAGGTTGATATTTTGTATTTATATTTTTAGCTCATCTAAAATTTATATTTTATATGGTAGAAGATCAGAGGCTAATCTATTGTCTTCTATATAGAGGGGCAAGTATGTTAATCTAATTCACTAAATAATTTTCCACTAAATTGAAGTCCCAACTTCATTATGTGTTACATGTCGAAATGTACTCAAAATGTACTCTAATCAAATACTAGACTTTTAAACACGGTGTTTTCATAGTGAGTTTTCACATGTGGTAGAGCAAATACTTCCACATAAGTTTTTTTCAAACTTGTCATAGCAGTTCTTGTACATATGTTATTCTTTATGAAGTTTAAAATTATTTTATCCTGGGGCACCTGGGTGGCTCAGTCGGTTAAGCTTCTGACTTCGGCTCAGGTTATGATCTCACGGTGTGTGAGTTCGAGCCCCCATCAGACCCTCTGCCGTCAGTACAGAGCCCACTCCAGATCCTCTGTCCACTCTGCCCCTCCCCTGCTCATGTTTTCTCTCTCTCTCTCTCTCTAAAATCAATATTTTTAAAATCTTCAAAAAAATAAATTAATTTAAGTAATCTATCCTATTAAGAATGTTTACTTTGGGGCACCTGGGTGGCTCAGTCGGTTAAGAGTCAGACTTTTGATTTTGGTTCAGCTCATGATCTCATGGGTCGTGAGTTAGAGCCCCACATCAGGCTCTCTGCTGTCAGCACAGAGCTTGCTTCAGATCCTCTGTCCCCCTCTCTCTCTGCCTCTCCCCGACTGGTTTTCTCCCTCCCTCCCCCCCTTCTCTCTCTCTCTCTCTCAAAAACAACTTAAAAAAAAAAAAAAAAGAATGTTTACTTTGAGCAAAGACTTCTTCCTAACTAGAGGAACAGGTAAAGGAAGAAAAGCAGTTTGCCACAGTTCTCAAACCCCTGTCCACGAAGAAGGTATTTGGGAAGCGTTTCCAAACTCTTAGCCTACAATAATGCTACATTCCTTGACTCTTCATACTAAGTCCTGGGAGAAATTCCATATTACATCACTCTGATCTTGAACTTCTGGAGAAATTGCACAGCATGTTTCCACTGAGTTGCTTTGGCCCGAACAGCAGAAAGGTAAGATTCATGACTGTGGGAAGCAAATGTGAGATTTCTAGCAGACTGATTCTATATCCTCGATTACATAGGTTTCTGCTTCCATCCTTCACACAACTGTCTAAGCCCGTGGTGTTTGGCAGATGGTGCTCTGCCAGCTGTTAGAAACACCCACAGAACTGTAAACAGTGAATGTGTGTGAGTGCAGTGCAAAGTCACACCTTTGGTTTTATTGCCATGAAATTCCAGTGTGGCATAAATGGAGGATGTAGCTAACTGGGTCTCTTGGCTGTTCACATATAGGAAAATTGTTGGCCAAGGCTGACTTCAATAAAACAAGATTCCACTTGCACTGAGAAGAATGGCATCACCATCTCCAAACTATTACAGAAAATCATGAGACTGCTTCAGCAAGTCTGGACAAACAGGTAAATCCTGCACCTCTCTTAAAATGAGTAGATTATCTATATACGCATTATATTAAAATGCAATGTGTGTAAGTGTACCATTTTGCCATTGGGTTTAAATTATTCAAATGCTCTTTTAGTATCAAACTAATAAAATTAGGAACTCTGACACTCAAAACTATGACAGCACACACTTGCTTCTCCACTAGAAAAAAAAGTAAAAACCATCTGGCTAAGCAGACAGACATGGGGTATGCTATCATATCAGGTGAACAGAGCCAGTCCCGGAAGAGTTAAAGGCCAGGTTTTCCATTCCCAGATATAAATGTTACTCCTGTCTGCTGCTTCTCAATAACAATAACTAGCATTTATTGGGGCGCCTGGGTGGCTCAGTTGGTAAAGCATCCGACTTCAGCTCAGGTCATGATCTCACAGTTTGTGAGTTTGAGCCCTGTGTCTGGCTCTGTGCTAACAGCTCAGAGCCTGGAGCCTGCTTCCGATTCTGTGTCTCTCACTCTCTGCCCCTTCCCCACTCACACCGTCTCTCTCTCTCACACACACAAATAAATAAACATTAAAAAAATAAAAAAAAATAACTAGCATTTATTCAACACTACCTGCTAAGTGTTATACCCCATGCTTTTAGATATATTTTATCTTTTCATCTATACAATAACCATATATGTAGGTAGTGTTTCTTTTTTTTTAATTTTTTTAAATGTTTTACTCATTTTTGAGAGAGACAGACAGACATAGACAGAGCACGAGCAGGGAAAGGGCAGAGAGAGAAAGAGACACAGAATCTGAGGCAGGCTCCAGGTTCCAAGCTGTCAGCACAGAGCCTGATGTGGGGCTCGCCCCTACGACCTAGGAGATCATGACCTGAGCTGAAGTCAGACGCTTAACCAACTGAACCACCCAGGCACCCCATAGTGTTTCCATTTCATAGGCAAGGAAACTAAGGTACAGAGAGTTACCAAAACTTGCATGGAGTCACATGGATTCACTCTAAGTTCTGTCTCTTAAGTTGATCTCTGGCTCTCCACCAGGCCATGTCAGACTGACCTGAAGAATCTGAAGTTCTATTTGCCAGATGTCTGCTAAAGGACCAAGAGCTACTTTAAAGGTCAAAGGTCAAAACTGGCCTGTGAAGCCCTCAGGCTGCACCACCACCCTTGGTCAGAATCCTTTCTCTGCAGTTCACGACACAACTACATCCTCAGGTAAGTATGGACCTTGTATATCAAAAGTTGTCAAACTAAAGACTGTGGGAGCTGTCCCAAGTTGCACCAATAAACTGATTGCATTTCAAGCGGGGTTTTTATAACACACACAGGCAATTAGAAACTTTCCTTCAGTCATTCACTCAATGTTGGTGGAGCGCCTACCACCATCAGGCTGGCACTGAGTATGCAAAGCTGAAGAAGCCCTCAAGGAGATTATAGACCTAGTGAATGAGGCGGATTAGGAGATGAGCTATTAAAATGCCCTCCTACAGATGGTAAGAATTGCATACTTGATGCTATGGGGACAGATTGGGGAGCCATCTCTGTCAAATAGTTTAAGGAGAAACATTAAAAACTGGGGTGGAGGGAGGGGGACACAGAGACCTTATAACTTGCTTATCTTTTCCTGTTGTACAAAATACTTAAAAAGACCTCAGATCCACTTCTGGTTTATACCCAAAAGAATTGAATGCAGGGACTCTGACAGATTTGCACGCATTGCACACATAGCAGCATTATTCACAACAGCCAAAAGATGGAAATGACGGACGTGTCCATCAACAGATGAACGGATGACTACATGCGCTATATGCATATGATATACAACCTTAAAAAAGAGAGAAAATTCTGACACGTGATACAACATGGATGCACTCTGAAGACATTATACTAAGTGAAGTAGCCCAGATACAAAAGGACAAAAGTTTTATGATTTCACTTGTACGAGGTACTTAGTCAAATTCACAGAGACAGAATGGTGGTTTGACAGGTCCGAAGGGAAAGGAGAGTTATTGTTTAGTGGCTACAGAGTTTCAATTTGGGAAGATGAAAATGATACGGGGATGGGTGTTAGTGACTGTACAACAGTGTACTAAGGCCACTGAACTGCACACTTAAAAATGGTGAAAACGGTAGATTTTTATGTACTGTATACTCTTTAAAACGGACCTCAGAGGGGCGCCTGGGTGGCGCAGTCGGTTAGGCGTCCGACTTCAGCCAGGTCACGATCTCGCGGTCCGGGAGTTCGAGCCCCGCGTCAGGCTCTGGGCTGATGGCTCAGAGCCTGGAGCCTGTTTCCGATTCTGTGTCTCCCTCTCTCTCTGCCCTTCCCCCGTTCATGCTCTGTCTCTCTCTGTCCCCAAAATAAATAAACGTTGAAAAAAAAAATTTAAAAAAAAAAAATAAAAAAAAAATAAAAAAATAAAACGGACCTCAGAGAGTCTAACCCATTGACTTTACAAAAGAGGAAACTGAGGTCTGGAGAGGTAAATTGCTCAAGGTCACACAGCTCCTTGGGCAGAGACTAAAACACGGACCCTGACACAGTGCTCTTTTATCTGCCTCATACAATAACTCATGCAGTATTTTGTGCCTGGTGAGATTCTAAGTACTTTATATATATTAATTCATTCAACCTTCACAACAATCCATGAGGTAGATTATGCTTCCCCCTATTGTAGAAGTGAGGAAACTGAAGCATAAAGAACTTATATAATCCGCCAAGATGACAGTTAGCAAGTGACAGTTCTACTTCCTGGCTCCAGAGTGGACTTTACTACTACTCTGTAATGCTAGATCTTAGTTTTCATGTCCTACCCTCAAAGGCAAGAATCCTGTCCATCTTTAGGACAGTAGGTTGCAAATATGTCCCCAATTCTTCACCCCATTCTTAGCCATGCCCTCTGCAGTATGACTTTGCAGCTCATCCTTCAAGAGGCAGAATCTACTTCTCCATTCCTTGAATCTGGAAATGGCCAATGGAATGTGGTGGAAAGTAATGATGAACAGGTTTCCAGCCCAGACATCAAGAGACCTTATATGCTTCCTCTTTTTCAGAACCCTGCCTCTGACATATGATTGGGTCTAAGCTAGCCTGCAGGAGATGAGAGACCATGTGGAAGAGAGCCCAGCTGTCCCAGATGAGGCCATTCGAGACCAATCTACATTTATCTAGTCCCCAGACATGTAGAAGAACCCAGCCAAGGTTTGCTGAGCTCAGTCAAGGAATAGGATAATTTTTAAGATTCCCCATACATACCAGCCAGTAGCTTTCTAGAACAATTATAATGAAGGATAATGTTATGACTAGAAGGGACAGAATTGGCTTTTCAGGCTGTGGGAACAACATGGGCAAAGCAAAGGTGGGAAAGTGCGGGCTATATTCAGAGAATAGTGAATAGTCCATTTCGACTATAGACCATTGTGCTATTGGGAAATAAACCCAAAGAAGTAGGGTAGACCTGGCTTAGTTGCTACCTAAGTTACTAGGTGCTGAGAAGCCTTTAAATGCCTAACATGTTCATTTTCCCTTTACAATACCATAGGGAAGTGTTAGGATTTCCAGCTACAGGAAAGAGGTCCCAAGTCAGGATTTAAATATAAATAGTCTGACCCCAGAGCCAGCCTCATCCACTTACTACAAAACCATGGTAGAGAGAATACTGTGAAGATACCTCCATTGGCCAAGAAAGAAAGTATGAAGGCCTGCCCTGAGGAAATGGCCTTGGAGATAAATAGGAAGCACTGGCTGTGAGTAACAAGCAAGAGGATGGGCGACAGGTCTAGACATCAGATTGAGTGAATGAGGTGAAGACTGAAAAGAGCCACAGGGGACTGCTTAGATGCTGAGCCCAGATGCCTGGGACAGTGATCGGTATTATCTTCAGATACACAGAATGCAGAAACTGGCTCATACGTGTTGATTCTGAAATGCCCTGCTTGGGGTGAACAAACACATGAGAACTACAGGTAGATTGAATGAAGCACGGAATTAAGGCATGAGAAATATGTGAGATCTGCAGAGAGCTAAACCGCAATTTCCTCATTTGTGAAATAAAGTTATTGTTATAATTCTTCATGAATTTTATCCAGCATGAAAACAGAATTCCAATCAAGCACTGTCTCCTTTATTTTTATTTTTTTGGCCTAGAAGTTATTTTTGTTGGTAATCAAGTGGGAAGAAATGTAGTGAACTTCGATATCGTTTCACTCAATAATACTGAATTTTCTCCGACTTGCAATTTTTATTGAGAGTTAAGATTTTATTCTCATATCTATAAGCTTTTGAAAATGTAATATTTAGTCACCATTCTAAAATTTCATTTCTTACAGGTTGTATTTTGCTTATTTTTTGTTTTGTTTGTGAGACTCAGAATCAATTTAAAAGGCAGGGGTGGGGGGGATAGTTAATAATTACTGCATGTACCTGGCATCCTGCATGTATATTTCCTCCTTAAAATATAGTCATGTGGGGAATAGGTCATTTTAACCCCATTTTAGAAATGGGGAGATGAGGCTTATAGGTTAAATAATTTGACTAAATGAAAAGCTAATTAGGTATAGAGTTGGCAAAGGGAAGCAAAATGAGTTTTATCTTTTATAGACTTCCTACTCACTGGTGCTTTTATTATAATGTTGGCTAAGAAAAGATGAAGTTAATAAATGTTCTCTTTCCCAGAGCAGAAGTGTTTGAGAACACTGGTTTAAGATTTATGCTCCTACTCAGAACAGAAGACCGAGTTGTGTTAATAAATTCATGGAAGAATGTGCCTAAATGGCAGACTGATGAGAAACAGATGTGACTTCAAATCTGCCTTCTTCTATGCTCAGCTGCAGCACTTGGCAACCTCCTTAGCCAATCTGAGTCACAATTTTCTCAGCTGTAACATTCAGAAAAATAAAAGGTCACTTACAAGGTTATTATGGGAACCAAGAAAGAAGAGAGAGTACATGAAAGCATCTACCTCATGCCCCTCAACAAATTCAATAAGTAACATTTCCTTTCTCTTTCCAAAAGCAGATAGGTCCTGCATTTATCGCTGATAGGTAGACTCTGTGGAAAGAATATTTATCATCTTCCAATTATTACATTAATGATCAAGTTTATTGAATTTGAAACCACAATCCAAATTAATGCATTGTTTTGAATTTGTGATTCTTTTCAAGTCCCTGGTAAGTAGGTAACTAAAAACATTACCATATGAAGATTAATTCCTCTGCGTGGCATGAGCCCCTTAACATTTACAGGTGAAATATGTTCATGTGCTAAGCATTCAACACATGCAGGGAACTAGAAACCCAGAGCTGCAGCTGATTCACTAAAGTGAACTTCCAGCACCATCAGCACCTCTGATTCATTCCGTGCATCGCATAATAAATCTCAACTAAATGGCACACACATTGAACAAAGATTTACATTTATAAGTCATTCTTCCCCTGGGCAGGAGGTGAAACAGTTTGTTAATAAGGAAGCAAAGAATCTAGAAACACCACTGGGGTTTTTTTTGTTTTTTTGTTTGTTTGTTTTTGTTTTTATCTTTCTGATTGTGACTTCTCTACTCTTTCTTCAAATGCTCTTTTTCAGCACCAAAACATGTACTCCCAAAGATATGTGATTAATTCATCCTCATTAAAGTGTAAATCAATGATAAAGCCTAATGTCTCCCAAGGGCATTTATTTACACCATAATTGGAAATAAGGTCCCTGACTTACATGAAAGGAATTAAATTCTAGTGATGAATGTTTAGTCTGCAAAGCAACAAGAAAGAACATTTTTAGGGACACCTGGGTGGCTCAGTCAGTTAAGCATCCAACTCTTGATTTCAGCTCAGGTCATGATCTCACAGCAGTGGGTTCAAGCCTCACGTAAGGCTCTGTGCTGAGTGTGAACCCTGCTTGGGATTCTCACTCTCTCCCTCTCTCTATGCCCCTCCCCCACTCAGGCATGCACACTAGCACTCTCTCTCTCTCTCAAAATAAATAAACATTAAAAAAAAAAAAAGATGGGGCGCCTGGGTGGCGCAGTCGGTTAAGCGTCCGACTTCAGCCAGGTCACGATCTCGCGGTCCGTGAGTTCGAGCCCCGCGTCAGGCTCTGGGCTGATGGCTCAGAGCCTGGAGCCTGTTTCAGATTCTGTGTCTCCCTCTCTCTCTGCCCCTCCCCCGTTCATGCTCTGTCTCTCTCTGTCCCAAAAATAAATAAACGTTGAAAAAAAAAAAAAAAAAGATAACATTCTTAGTCCTAAAACTCTGTATGTTGCTCTCCAAGTCAACTCATTAGGCCATCCCCCTGCACTTAAAACTAGCTATGTCTATCATATACCTTTAAAGCTCCTTTATCCAGTCCCCTAAAGATTTGTTTCTTAAAGTAGACTCAAATGTAACACCTGATGAGAGCATGGGGGGTCTCATTCTGGTTCTGCCACCACTACTACCACCACCACTCCAGCTACCAAACAAACCCATCATTAGCTTCCTGGGATTCTCGGCCTACGTCTTGGGAGACTGTGAGCCAGGACTGTGGAAGCTACCAGTGTGGGTGAGAATGAGTTCATGCCTAGGAAGGGCCACAGAGTGAGGCGGAGACCTGCTTCTCCTATGACATGTGAACCAACCCCACTACTCAGAGAAACAGTTGCCAGTGAAACAGAAGACAATCACAGCAAAGTACATTTTAAGCTCAGAAAGGAAACTCCTTGCAGGACTGAACTCCATAATCTCTACCTAAAGATTGGCAGGGTTTTGAACATGAACGTTTCAGTGCTATCAGGAGGAAGACTTCTGGGTTTCCCTAGTGTAACTTACCTGAGATCCATATCTCCATCGACCCAGAAGGTGAAAATGTTTGAGATGGTTCCCCCTGGGCAGCACCCCATGACGAGAACAGCAACGGCTTGGGCTGGCTTCAGAGAGAAGCTGATGGCCAGGAGATAGGCCGTAAGAGGCATGAGGCCAAACTGGCAGAGCAATCCTACAGCAATGCCCCAGGGTCTCCTGATGTGCGACCATAGCTTCCGGAACTCCACAGAGCATCCCAAGGAGAACATGAGCAGGCCCATCATCACAGCCATCACCACTGTGAAAACAAGTTCCAGGTTCCCATGTACCTCCAGTCCCACGGGCAACTCCTCCTCCGAACTGTTAGCAGGGCAGGCTGAGCTGCTGGAACAGTTTGCTCTCATCTCTTCATCTCCTTAAGACAGCATGACAAATGAACATCTGCCGCAACAGCTAGGCAGGTCTATTCTTCCACGTTTTGTAATAACACAACCAAGTCATGCATGGAGAGTCATTCCAATAGCTATTGGCCAGCCAGGTGATTCATCCTAATCTGATCAATGTATTCATGAGTGGCATTATAAAAGTAATTATCATGGGCATGAAACATATAATAAACTGGTAAGTAAGGCTTTCCACTTCTGTTCTTACTCACCACTGAATATTCCAGCGAAATGAGACAAGCAAATTTATTGTCAAGTGGAGTGACTGGGCTGTGTCGTCAGCATCACGCTATGTTCCAGGAAAATAGGTTGAATGCCAAGACATAATTTCTCCAAATTCAGTGGGATGTCAAAGAACCAGGATGCAATGTTTTGCAGAGGGGAAATCTAACTGGAAAAAACAAAGGCACTAAGCCAAAAGCCACTCCCCATAGCACTAGCAAAAAAACTCTATCGAAAATATTAAAGCGAAAGATCAGTTATGGAAATGTCGAGAGGGACTAAGGATATTTTCAGGAGTGCTTCAGAATTAGTTTCAGTTTCTCTTCTTCCTATTTCTACTAGAATTTGTCTCTAAAGCCAATAATTAAACACCTGTAAGAATAATACGGTACTAAGCACCTGATTTGTTTCATCAAATGTGGAAAAATTCTGTACCCAAAATAATTCAAGGAAGCTGTCACTTTCCTTTGGAGAACAGAGTCGGCTTTCAGATGCCACACCCCTGGCCCTCGTGGTGAGGTCTGGGAATTCTGCAAAAGAATGTAGTTAAGAGTTTGTCATGAAGGCTGGAGACAAAGTCTGAGGCCAGTTTCTGACCGCAATGGCCCAGGGGCCCTTCTGTGTTTCTTAACCACACAGATGCACATTTCATTGGCAAAACCAGACAGGAAAATATGGTTCCATGAAACTAAACCTACAAAAGAGCAGATGCCACACCTTTTCTCACAGAAAGCAGAAAGTTTATTTATGTGGCAAAGGTTGGCAACAAGGCACACTTTATAAAACACCTCTACCTGTCTTAAGAGGTGTATTAGCTATGCATTGTTTATTTTTGGACTAGCAAAGTATTTTCCATGACAAAATGCTCTGAGCCTGTTTACTACATAAAAATACAAGTTAAATACAAATGTAAAAATAAAATCTAACTCTTCGAAGAAAGTATAAACTGGCTCAGGCAAAGATACCTTAAAAGCAGCTCTGAAGTTAAAACCTTGCTGGAGGCCATCCGAAGTCAGCACGAGGGCCTGCTGCCACCAACTCTTGATTCCTGCCCAAGAAGAAGCCTACATTTACACCAAGCTTGGTAAGCCTGCCAGAAGACAACCCAGAACCACCTGTACTGACTGATGCAGAGCTAGGCAGAGAAATGGACACTTAGGAATTGGGTTAGGTCTCTGGAAAGCAGAGATGCGGTCAAGCTGAAGAAGAATGGAGGAGGGAGACAACAAACATTTCTGAGCACCTACTATGTAACAGGCCATGCTAGGTCCTTTACACATATGTGTGCGCCTGGTAAAGCAGAACTTTTTTTTTTTTTTTCTTTTTTACTTTAGTGAGAGAAGGTATCACATTATTTCTGTCTGGGTAATGTCAAAAGGGCTTTCGGTACATCTTCTTTGTTCCTGGAATCAATCAAATGGCCCTTCTTAATTATACAAATTTGAGTTTAATAAGCCACTCAACATCAAGGACAATGTGATAGGAACTTTTGTGATTTGGTTGGTACTTAGCCCTGAGAGCTGGGGAGAAGGGGGCTATGTTTTCATAGTGGATGTTAGGAAACTTCTAAATTGGAAGGTGACCTTGGACACTTACTTTTTGAAATGCAGTGTTATCAGAATCTCTCAAATGAATTAGGATGGTTCCAACTGAGGTCCACTCTTAGGAAAAGATACTAAAGTCCAACTGCCCACCATGAAAGCAAGGGGTGTCTGGACTGGTAACGATTTCCTCTGGATCAAGTCACCCTGGTACAGCTGTCACAGGATGATACAGGACACAATGTTTGAGTATGTAGATATAACCTGAAAAGAAGTAACCTTGAGAGGCCAAGTTCAGCACCACCATGCTGTATGCAAGGATCTGGACTAAAAGGGGCGTGGTGGCAATGGGTAAGAGCCATGAATTGGGTGGAACCAGTGCATTCAAAAGGTCCCAACAAAACAGCAGTAGCTAAAACCAGGGCCTATCAATGAATGCCAGGCTTTTCCCAATTTGTCTCCCAAAGGAGAAGGAGACTCCTTTGAAAGAGTAAGCACCTGGAGTTCTTGTCAATATCTAAAAGGAGATTTTTAAATAGGGGATTCTAAATTTATTGGCATGTAGGGATTCAAGTGACTAGAAATTTTTATTTTTAAATGTTTTTTTTAAATTTTTTTTTTAACGTTTATTTATTTTTGAGACAGAGAGAGACAGAGCATGAACGGGGGAGGGGCAGAGAGAGGGAGACAGAATCGGAAGCAGGCTCCAGGCTCTGGGCCATCAGCCCAGAGCCCGACGCGGAGCTGAAACTCACGGACCATCAGATCGTGACCTGAGCCGAAGTCGGACGCTTAACCGACTGAGCCACCCAGGCACCCCGTGACTAGAAATTTTTAAAAGGCATGACCAAATTTATACCCTAAGCTAGTGAGGTAGTTCATGAAATCCCATTCAATCTTTACATCTGTTCTAAGAGGTAACTACTATATTAAAAAAATAGGGGCGCCTGGGTGGCGCAGTCGGTTAAGCGTCCGACTTCAGCCAGGTCACGATCTCGCGGTCCGTGAGTTCGAGCCCCGCGTCGGGCTCTGGGCTGATGGCTCAGAGCCTGGAGCCTGTTTCCGATTCTGTGTCTCCCTCTCTCTTTGCCCCTCCCCCGTTCATGCTCTGTCTCTCTCTGTCCCAAAAATAAATAAAAACGTTGAAAAAAAATTTAAAAAAAATAAAAAAAATAAAAATAAAATAAAATAAAATAAAAATTAAAAAAAAAAGGGGGGCGCCTGGGTGGCTCAGTCGGTTAAGCGTCCAGTTTCGGCTCAGGTCATGATCTCACAGATGGTGGGTTGGAGCCCCACATCAGGCTCTGTGCTGACAGCTCAGAACTTGGAGCCTGTTTCCGATTCTGTGTCTCCCTCTCTCTCTGCCCCTCCCCTGTTCATGCTCTGTCTCTGTCTCAAGAATAAATAAACATTAAAAAAAAAAATTAAGAGGTAACTACTGTCATTTCCACTTCACAGATAAGAAAACAAAGACGTACTAGGGTCATATAATTTGTCAAAGGTTATTGGACAAGTAAATTGTAACAGTAGAATTTAAATCCTAGTCTAATCCTTAGCTTGTCCTCATTTCCCTGGAACACATTGATGGGAAGCAATGAAAGTAGTTGATAGCATGATCATTCTGAAAAGACTGACAATCAGTTAAACATAGTTCAGGGATAAAACACCACAATTTGGCATAAAGATGGAGAAACAAACCAACTAATCCCTAATCTCTAAATTTGTTTCATATGCTCACAAACTTAACATGCATCTGACTATGTGCAAAATATATGCATCTTAATTTTGAGATCCAGTTGTACAAATCACAGGAAATATTTCATGCATTTCTGTTCTCTGCAAATAGAGTTAGAGGTGAAAGATATTCTTCAGGAAAACCAACTGAAAAGCTCAGCCTTTTCTGTCTGGGAATGTAAAGGCTAAAGGGAAAGTGCCAAAAAGAAAGGTAATTAAATGTGGCTGAGGAACTGTTTACCGAACTCTGAAAATTAGTACAAGGAGAAACTTCTAGATGCTTGAAGGACATAAAAAATCCTATAGGTTCCAGGGTACCTAGTTGGCTCAGTTGGCAGAGCATGTGACTCTTGATCTTGGGGTTGTGAGTTCAAGCCCCGTGTCGGGCAATAGGGCTTTTTCTTTTAAATGTTTATTCTTGAGAGAGAGAGAGACAGACAGACAGAACGTGAATGGGGGAAGGGCAGAGAGAGAGGGAGACACAAAATCTGAAGCAGGCTCCAGGCTCTGAGCTGTCAGCACAGAGCCCCATGCAGGGCTCCAACTCACAAGCTGTGAGATCATAACCTGAGCCAAAGTCAGATGCTTAAACGACTGAGACACCCAGGTGCCCCTAGAGCTTTTATTTTTTTTTAAGGGGGGAAAAAATCCTATAGGTTCCAAGAGTTTAGGTAAATTCATGTGATATATCCAAAACAAAAGGAAATTATGTTTTTGATCTAAATTATTTATTACTAACTTAATCCAAATTAATTATTTAATCCAAAATTAAAAAGAAACTGGCAGCAAAAAAAAAAAAATACACTGTTATATGACACAAGGTAAAAAACCTAATTCTATATATATTTTTTAGAAACCAAACCTCAAAAATAAAAATGCTACCACACTGCAGAAAAAAAACAGGTGGATATTTGAACAGAAAATTCACAAAACAATAGTCAACAACCATAGATATCAATAACACAAATAACTTTTTTAAGTACATTAAAATAAGATACTATGTGTTGCCTATCACTAAGAAAACAATTTTAAGGTGAATGTCCTTGTTGATAAGAGTTGAGTGAAAGTATATTCTCATATACTGCAAGTAGGATTGAAAATTTATATAATCTTTCAGGAAAAAGTCTCGCATTATGTACTAAATAGCCTTTGTCTCTGTAAGTCTAAAAAGCTGTCTTAATAAATAAGCGGTGGTGTGCCTGGGTGGCTCAGTCATTGAGCATCTGACTCTTGATTTCAGCTCAGGTCATGATCCCTGGGGTCATGGGATCAAGCCCTGTGTCAGGTCCTATGCTGAGCATGGAGCCTGCTTGGGATTCTCTCTCTCTCTTGGTCTCTCTCTCTCTCTCTCTCTCTCTCTGCCCCTCTCTCCTCCTCATGCACTCTCTATAAAATAAAAAATAAATAGGGGTGCCTGGGTGGCTCAGTCACTTGAGGATCCTACTCTTGATTTCAGCTCAGGTCATGATTTCATGGTTAATGAGTTCGAGCCCCACATGGGGTTCTGCACTGACTGCATGGAGCCTGCTTGGTATTCTTTCTCTCCCTCTCTCTCTGCCCTTCCCCCACACTCTCAATAAATAAATTAATTGATTAAATAATTAATTAATAAAAAATAAGGAGACCTGGGTGGCTCAGTTGATTGGGCATCTAACTCTTGGTTTCAGCTGCAAGTCATGATCTCACAGTACGTGGGATCCAGCCTTGCTGGCAGCATGGAACCTGCTTGGGATTGTCTCTCTCCCTCTGTCTTTGCCCGTCCCCTGCTCACACACTCTCTCTCTCTCAAAATAAATAAATAAACATTAAAAAAATAATAAAATAATAAATAAAGTGCTTATCTTAAAAGATAAAAAAAATAGGCTGCAATACTGGCAAAAAATTTATTAATTACTTGGCGGCAGATGTTTCTATTTATAATAGAATTGTTATTTATAAACACATTCTTATTTATAATACCATTATTGGGGCGCCTGGGTGGCGCAGTCGGTTAAGCGTCCGACTTCAGCCAGGTCACGATCTCGCGGTCCGTGAGTTCGAGCCCCGCGTCAGGCTCTGGGCTGATGGCTCAGAGCCTGGAGCCTGTTTCCCATTCTGTGTCTCCCTCTCTCTCTGCCCCTTCCCCGTTCATGCTCTGTCTCTCTCTGTCCCAAAAATAAAATAAACGTTGAAAAAAAAATTTTATAATACCATTATTATTTATAAAAGCAGAAAACTGGAGATTTAAATTCCCAAAGTGAGACTAATTTAAGTAAATTATTATACAATGATATATTATGCAATTACTTAAAGTGTAAACATTTTGACAATGAGAAATATTTATGTTAGAAGGTTAGGCAAAAAAAACAAAATAAAATAAAAATAGGTATAGATATAATGCTCCCAGCCATGTTAAAATAATAAACACATAAAGAGACCAAATTTGACTCCAAAATTTTCAGTGATTGCTTCTGTATGTAGGATTATGGATGACTTTTTTCTTCTTTATATTTTTTGTATCATGTAATATATTTGAAATGGCTGTATTGTTTTATAACCAAGAAAAAAGGAGCTGAAGAAAAAGGAACAGAGATGGAGGAAGTTGTGGTTATTTCAAGCAGCTCCTAAAAGTTGATAACAGTCTGATGACTCCAGGAGGAGCCAGACTATTGAGATGATTCAATCATTGTCTTTGTTCTTAGGTTTTTATAAGGGAGGCTTACAAATACCAAAGCTTCCAGGTAAGAGATACCTGCATAAAATGGAATGTAAGGGCGTGAGAAGGATTAATGGGCCAAGTCAGGACACAGACAAATGGACTGACAAAGTGTTTAGCCTGAAACAGCACCTGCTCCACCTTCAGAATAAAATAACCAGAAGGGAAAATGAAGCACCTGGAACCAACTGGAAAGGCCTGTTTACCTGCACAGGTGGTATGCTATTTATAATAGTATTTGTGGTCCTTTTCCCAACACCCTTTTCTGGCCTCAGCTCATCAGATCAAATGTTATTAAGATTATAACCATACATTTTCATAGACTGAAACCCTAGAATTATGAGAAGAAAATCTACAAGTTGTAATAAATAAAATTAATGGGATTTGTCAGCCATTACCACAAATTACTGATACTGATTTTCTATGATAATAACAGTAGAAACAACTACCATTTATTGAGTCTTCCCTATGTACCGGGTCCTGTGATAGATCTCTTATATATAAAGGGTAGTTGAATGTGCCACTCCAAAATATGCCACTTTGGATAAGGATTATTTTAAGCAGAAGGCAACTGAGAAGAAGCAGATACCAGAACAGCTCCCTGCCATCCCTCTATATGCCTAAAAACAGGACAGAAATTTGTAAATGTATCCCCTTCCCCTCTCTACCAGGAAGGACAGAAGTTAACACCAGAGACAACTCTAGACCCTCATCAACCCAGAGAAATCCGCATCAGAAGAATCTACATCACAAACCCTGCTAGAACTAGCTAGCCCTTATCTACTATTAGTTACCCAGTATTTGTCTTCCCACAATTTGCCATCCCTACAGGCTCAAAATCCTTTTTCTTTGTCTTGTCACTTCTCTATTATTCTTTTAAGATGCTATAAAATCCCAAGTTCTAATACCTCTTTCAGATACTCATTTCTGACTGCTCCCATGTGTATTTGCAGTTCACATGTTAATAAACTTGTTTTTCTCTTGTTAATCTGTCTTTTCAATCTGATTTACAGGGCCCCAGCTGGGGAGTCCAACATGAGGAGATAAAAAAAAAAAGTCTTTCCTCCCCTACACATATCTCATTTAATCCTCCCAACAACCCTGTCATTTAGATACTATTATTACCCTCATTTACCTATGAGTGAAAAGAAACTTAGAGGTTAAACAACCTGCATGGGCTAAGCTAATAAATGCTAAGGCAGATCATGAGAGTTGAATCTAGGGTCCATACTATACATGAAAAATAGATGAAATAATTAAAGTTCAGAAGTTCATGAGTTCCACTTGTATAAAATATTATTCTTCCCACTCAAACTATATTGCACATACTGGTCACTATTAGTCATCTTCCTAAACCCTTAACTCACGTGCCTTATCAGATGCTGCAACAGGTGCACAGTAAATATGTGTTAACTGACATTATGAAAGAATAATATCCATGCTGAAAAGGGTAATATCCTAATTTACATGTCTGAATAACTCTTTCATTTTGAAGGAGCTACCCAATTCAAACATTCATGATCCTATATTCAAAGAATATTTCTTAATATTCCCTGTGGGTTATAAGCTACTTTATAGTGCCCCCCCCAAAAAAAACAATGCATAAGCAAAACAGATCCTTGACCACATAAACCAGCCACTGCCAGAAAAGAAGGGTGGGACCAGGGAAAGTCAGACATTTTTCAGTAATGATGAAAATGGCCATTTATCCCTTCTTAATATACTCTCAACAGAGGTTAAACCCTAAAGCCACGGCTTGAAAGGCTCAGAAGTGTTTTTTCTCCACCCTCCATCGCTAAGCCAGAGGACATGCACCTAGTACTCTAGCCAAAATTAATCAAAATAAAGGGTGCTGTGGAGCTCAAGCATTTCATAGGAAAACCAGGGATTAACTGCAAGCATCTGGTCCAAACTTCCAGCTTTTTGATCTGACATTTTCTAGCTACTATGCCTGGAACATTTTAAGTGCTCAATAAATATTAGCTAGTGTGTTGGTTATTATTATTAATAACATCTGTTGCATCTAACCCAGAAAAATAACAATGTCAGTATCAAAAAATAAATTCTCCTTTCCTCCTGCTTCCAATTTTCTGATTTAGTTTTCAAAATCTTTTGTTATTACAGCTTAGAAATTTCTTTCAAATACTAAAAAAGCCATGAAGGGAAAAGAAAAAGAATTTTATATATATTATATAATTTTTAATCAATGTATATTAATATATTTTATAATTTATATATATATATACACATTTGTCATGTGATTTCATGATAAAGAAGATCATTATTAGGAAATAACCCTCCTTTTATCTCAAAAGAAATTATGTCAGCTTTTTCTACTATTCACATAAAGCAATTTTTTTTAACATTTATTTTTGAGAGACAGAGAGAGACAGAGCATGAGCAGGGGAGTGCAGAGAAAGACGGAGACACAGAATCCGAAGCAGGCTCCAGGCTCTGAGCTGTCAGCACAGAGCCCGACGTGGGGCTCGAACTCACAAACCACGAGATCATGACCTGAGCCAAAGTTGGATGCTTTACCTACTGAGCCAACTAGGGGCTCCTAAAGCAATTTCGATATTGTTAAACTGCAATGCTAGAATTCTGACATTCATTCTCCTGGGAATATTTGTGTTTTGATACAACAGAGCTCCCGGGGAAGGAGGTGGTGCACCCAGTAAATGTCTGTATATTAGGTTCCAGTTATACTTACCTTACCTGTCCTACATATGTGGTGAAAGCAGGAGGCTAAATTCCTCAGTAAATAGTCACATGGTGAGCAATCTCTAAAACAATGAGAGAGGAAGTCTGCTTCTGGAACTTGAAAGGCGTTGCTTTGACAGAGAGTTAATTTGATGCAAGAAAAAAACCCGACACCTGCAATTGATGTCCCTGAAAAAGATTACACCTACATTCCAATGCTGTGAAGGTTGCAAAGTGCAAAACAAGTCCTTAGAGTGGAGGTGGAGGATTTGAAGAGGAGAGGGATTGAAACTGAAAGGAGACATGAATGGAAGGTAGAAATTTTCAAAATAGAGCCTGAGACTCCTGGTACATTGGCAACTTTTTCTACCCTAGGGATCAATTAAGACTGATACATTATACCCATAAGTGCAATTAAAGTGCACCAAGATCACTAGGTTCTTCTTATAGGTTATATCAGTTCTGAGGTACAGTGAAAACCTCTGTAAACTTCCCTATCAATGCCTCTATTGTCTTGTTCCTTCCCCTTTTTTTCCTCAATGAAGCAAAAGAAAATTGTAATTGAATTTCATCTTAAGGTCCATAATGGCAGGCTGATGGCTCAGTGAAGTCTGAATAGTTTCATCAACCCCTCTGCCATCTTCCCCAAATACCAAAGGAGGAATCTCATGTCTTGGCCCAAAACCATCTGCAAGACTAAAGGACCAAACCTTTTCATTATATATATTACCCTGTTTTCTCTCTATCACACTATACCGACTGTGTTAGGGTTAATGGTGTATTATTTGGCCACTGGTTGCAAGATCCAGACTAAAGACAACTGAAACCCTGGACTTGGAGCTATGGCAGTAAGTGGATATGATTTTGAGAAATTAGTGAGTTTTATAATATGGAAAAAAGAGTGTGAGTGAATGTAAATAACCACAGGACTGGAGACATCTGTTGATTGCTGCCCTGTGTTCATTCACCTCCTGTCATGGTCTGCATTTCTTTTGGGGAAATACCCCACCTCAGGATTCTCAGCCATGCAGTTGGACCCAACCTTCTGTTTTACCAATGTGTCCTGAATAACTTAAACCAGTCAGCTAAATCAGGGTCTCTCAGCCTTGACACTCTTGACATTTGGGGCTGGAAATCTCTTTGTCGTGAGGGATGTCCTGTATATTGCAGGCTATTTAGCAGCATCCCTGGACTTTACCCATTAGATGCCTTCGTGATACCCTACAGTTAAGATAGCCAGAAATGTTTACAGACATCGCCAAATGCCCTGAGGGGCAGGAGAGGCAAAAATCACTCTTCATAGAGATCCTCTGAGCTAACCTCATCCTCATTCCAAATTTTAGCAAAGGACCTACTTGTCTCATACGAGCCATATTCTCCAATATTTGCTTTTTCGATAGGCCACACAGGCAGCCAGGCCAAAGGTGAACCAAGCATAGTCTTCTGGAAAAATTTAGATTTTGAATTCACATGAATCTAGAATTCCATCTCAGTTTCACCTCTTTTAAAGCTATGTCACCTTGGGGAAGTTACTAATCCTTCACCTAGCCCCCTAATTCCTTCAACACTAAAATAGAGATCTGAAAATGGGCTGAGTTAAACATGTACTTGCCTTACAACGATGCAACCAACTGTTCCTCTCCTTGATTTATTACTTCAAAATAAATGAAAGGACATGCCCATACAATGCTCACAACAGCTTTATTTGTAAGCACTCAGAACTAGAAACTTATCACGGCACCTGGGTGGCTCAGTAGGTTAAGCGTCTGACCTCAGCTCAGATCATGATCTCCCAGTTCGTCAGTTCGAGCCCCACGTCAGGCTCTGTGCTGACAGCTCAGAGGCTGGAGCCTGCTTCGGATTCTGTGTCTTTCTCTCCCTCTCCCCTGCTCATGCTCTGTCTCTCTGTCTCTCTCTCTCTCTCTCTGTCTCTCAAAAATAAATAAACAGGAAAAAAAAAAGAACTAGAAACGTATCAAGTTTATGGATAAAATGTAGGATATCTGTGCAACAGAATGCTACTCAGCAATAAAAAGGAACACATACACAGCAACATGCATGAATCTCAAATAATTATGCTGAGCAAAAGAAGCCAGACCAGAAAAAAGTATATATTGTATGACTCCATTTATATAAAACTCTCGGGGCGCCTGGGTGGCGCAGTCGGTTAAGCGTCCGACTTCAGCCAGGTCACGATCTCGCGGTCCGTGAGTTCGAGCCCCGTGTCAGGCTCTGGGCTGATGGCTCGGACCCTGGAGCCTGTTTCCGATTCTGTGTCTCCCTCTCTCTCTGCCCCTCCCCTGTTCATGCTCTGTCTCTCTCTGTCCCAAAAATAAATAAAAACGCAGAAAAAAAAAAACCTCTCAAAAACACAAATTAATCAGGGCACGGGGGTGGCTCAGTTGGTTAAGCATCCAACTTTGGCTCAGGTCATGATCTCATGGTTCATGAGTTTGAGGCCCACTTTAGGCTCTCTGCTGTCAGTGCGGAGCCTGCTTCAGATCCTCTGTTCCCCTCTTTCTCTGCCCTTCCCCTGCTCAGGTGTGTGTGCACTCTTGTGCACTCTCTCTCTTAAAAATAAACAAACATTAAAAAAAACAAACAAAACACAAATTAACCTATAGTGCCAGAAAGCAGCTAGATCAGTCACTGCATGGGGGAATGGAGGGTGGAGCAGTGCTGAGGTTGAGAGAAGACCAATGAATAGGGATGGAATACATGGGCACAAGAAAACTCTTGAGGGGATGAAAATGTTCTTTATCTCGATTGTGATGATCATCCCACAGGTGTCAAAACCCATCACACTTACTTCAAATACATGCAGTTTATGATGTAGTAAATTATACCCAATATACCCAAAAAAATGTGTGTCAAAGCATATATAGGAAGGGGTGCCTGGCTGGCTCAGTCAGAAGAGCATGCCACTCTTAATCTTTAGATCGTGAGTTCAAGCCCCACGTTGAGTGTAGGGATTATTTAAATTAATTATTTAATAATCATATTTATTATATATTATTTATACATAATATATATTATTATAATTATATTATATGGAGAAAAAAGCAAAAATCAAACCCTCTGACCACTTTCTTCAAAAGTGACAACTTTTCAACAATTTTTAAGGTAATACACTCATTCATTAAACAAATACTGATAGAGTGGCTACTATGGATAGGTACCATTACAGACAATAGAGACACCACAGAGAAATATCACAGACAAACAAGTGAGCAAATAAATAATTGCAGATAATGATAGGAGTGCTGTAAAGGAATTAAAACAGGGTGCTGTCACAGAAAGTGACTGAGTAAAAGGAAACGCCAATTTATTGGGGGGGGGGGGGAGGTCACAGGGAACCTCCCTTAGGAGATGTCATTTGAGTGGAGCCCTAAAGAGATAGGAGATATCTCTGTGACAATCCAAGGGAAGACAATCTTAGGGAAAATAAACAGCAAATGCAAATGTTCCAAGACAGAAATAGTTTTGATATGTCAGAGAACAGGAGGTTAATATGTTTGCACCCAGTAGGACTGAAAGATGAGTGGAAGGAATGCAGTCCAAAAGGAAAGCAAGTGTCAAATAACATAGGGCCTTGTAAGCCATGGGAAAGGGTGTTACTCAGGGGAGTGAGGTGATCTTTTTGGCAATGACATAAATGCATCTTTTTTTGTTTATTTTTTTTTTAAGTAATCTCTACACCCAAGGTGGGGCTCAAAGTCATGACCCTGAGATCAAGAATGCATGCTGTTTAGACTAAGTCAGTCAGGGGTCCCTGCATGAATGCCATTTTTAAAAGATCACTATGACTGCTAAGGGTAGACTACAGAAAGGCAAAAAATGGAAGAAAGGATGTCAGTTACAAGACTTTCTCTGCATTCCAAACAAGAAATGGTGGAGGCCTGGACAAGGGTGAGAGTGGTGGAGAAAGAGTTGACATATTTGGGATATTTTCCAAAGGTAGACCCAACAACAGTTGCTGGGATAGATTGGACTGAGAGAGAAGAGGAGATGGGGGACACAGGAATCACAGATGGCCCATAGATTTTTGGCCTGCATTCATTTACTAGAATGAAAAAAAATATAACTATTCTTAAGACCATGATGAAAAGAGCCTAGAGAACCCAAGTGACACAAGACCCCAACGATTTGTCTGAGATGACACAGCGATTAAGTGGTAGAACTGGCATTCGATCCCAGGTGGCCCATGCCCTACACCTAATATTCTAAATCTATCTGTTCTACATTGGGTGTAAATAGTACTTAAGACAGTGAACAAAGAGAGAGTTCCTTTTTCCCCCTGCATGCTTGCTGCCCTGTCAACCGTTGGCATAAGTTCTGCCTCATCAAGACCCTGGGCCAGTTCTGTCCCCAAACTTACCCCTCTGATGTTACAGCTCTGCTCTGTTCTCTCATTGCCCTTTCTTCCTTGTTGTGAGGACTACAGGATATAAATAGAGTACCTAAAAGAGTTTCTACATCTAAGTTTTCACCACATAGGCTTTTTTTGTTTTCTCTTTTCCCTTCTCTCTCCCTCCTCTGACCCTTGATGAAATTTTTTCATTGAGGAAATTTTTGTCAACTGAAAACAATGAAGATTCTCACCAAAAATTTCAATCACTTACTATTAAATTTCTACACCAGAATAATTTTCGCTACAAATAAAATACAGCATGCAATTCACCCAGGGTTTCAGTATCTAAGCCATTTTTTCCTAAAGGTCTGCCTCTTCTACACTGCCAACCAAAGTTTCAGAATGTTGGCTATCACTACTCGTTCATTCTTCTCATTCTGCCTACTCCTCCTGGATGAGCTCAAAGACACCCATTGTTTTCACCTTTCTTCTCTATACTCGCTCCTTCCTGAGCAGCACAACTGTAAAGCCCACTGCTACTGGAGATCTCCACTCTAATGTCTACCAAGAATTTCAAACATCTATGAACCTAAAATTAATGTATCTCACACACACCCAAGACAACTCTTCCTTTCCCAAGCCCACAATCTGGAATTCATTCAAAATTCCTCCCTTTCACTCACCCATATCCCTTTAACTCACCCACATCCCTCTCACTCAACCACATCCAATCAGTGACACTATCTTGTGGTTTCTACTTCTTCCATGACTCCTGAGTCAGACCTGTATTATCCATCCCACCTTTACTTCCTTAAGTTATGCACTGTCACACCTGGATTACCGTGACAGCTTTTAACAGGAAAGAAAGAAATAAAAATTAACACAAAAACAGTGTTGAGGAAACCCACACAATGCAGGGACTATTTCATGTCCTCAGGGAGGTAAGGGAAGATAGGCAATTATAAATAAAACAGGTTACTTTTTAAAAGGAGAGGAGTAAGGCTTCAGAAGGAAAAATATGATAGCAGAAATTAAAAACTTATAATGGGTAGATGATAAAACTGAGAGCTTCCTCCAGAAAAATGGAGCAAAAGACAAAAGGATGGAAAGCAGAAGGGAAAAGATAAAAAATACAGCCAGTACAGAAGATGTAGAATATGAATAATAGTACTTCTAGAAAATATAGAGAAAAGGAAAAGGTGCGAATATCTACAAGAGAATTTAATACAATCCCCCAGAACTGAGGGATATGAATTTCCAGATTGCAAGGGCTTTTGTAGTACCAAGCACCATGGGTAATGGTAAGAGTAGCTAATGCTATCTGTATTAGTGCTTATTCTCTGCCGGACACTATTCTAGGTGCTTACATATTTAACTCATTTACTTGTCACGACTATCACTATCCACTCATTACAGAAGAAGAAACTAAAGCACAGGGAAGTTCAGTAATGGGTCCAAGATGACACACAGCTTAATAAATGGTAGAACTGGCATTCAATCCCAGGGGGCTCATGATTTACATCCGGTGCTCTAAATCACTGTGCTACATTGGATTATTAGCCTTACACCATGTTTCCTAGCAGAACAATGGGATCTAGGGGAAGATGCCATAGCTTCCAGAGAGAAAAAAGTTCTCAAGGAAAGCATTCAAAGTAAAAATGGCTTTGGAATGCTCACTAACAATACTAAAAACTAAAAAGAAACACACAAATCCTTCGAATTTTAAAGGAACATTATTTACAACCTATGGAGGATATGCTCCAATGTAATAAAAAAATAAACCAAGGAAGAGGATAATCAGGAGGCCCTACACCAGAAGAAACAGGAGGCCCTACACCAAAGAGTGTGAAGTGAATCCCCTAATGATCATGTAGAAATCATAGAAGAGCTACTTATGAGTGCGGAAATAAGCAGTTCAGGTTAGGGCAGGACAAGATTTCTCAGAAGACTTTGCAGGAAGATGAAATGAGAGAATATGTAGGAATGTTTTCAGAAGACTGACAACTGGCAAAGAGTGTGGGGTTGATTTAGTGATAAATACATTGCAAACTAAGCAAATATTAACTCTACTAAATACTGGTGCACATGCATACACACACACACACACACACACACACACACACACACATAATGGCAGGAAAGGAAAAGCAATTATAGTCTACTACATGGCTAGGCTGTGAAGTATTTACACATCATAATGTTAACATAATAATGTCATAATAATGTTAACATTTAATACTGATCTAACCAAAATTATAAATATAATCTATATTTACAGGTAGATAGAAATGGCATATGTATGTGTATTGAGGATGGAGGAAAGAAAAGAAAAAAAAAATTCTATCTTCTTTACTGGGAAGTCAATACCTAAAAAGGAAAATCCAAGAAGTAGCAAAATCAAAGTATTATTTAGAGACATAAAGGTAAATAATGAAACAGGTAAAAGAGATTAAATTAGTTGCCTCCATTGAAGTGGAAATGAGTGGTGAGGATCCACAGAGCTATGGTTTTTAAAAACAAATCTTTATTTTACCTTTTAAAATACATTCATAATGGATTAATATCTTTAAGTTTTTATTTTATTTTATTTTATTTTTAAAAAAAAAATTTTTTTTTCAACGTTTATTTATTTTTGGGACAGAGTGAGACAGAGCATGAACGGGGGAGGGGCAGAGAGAGAGGGAGACACAGAATTGGAAACAGGGTCCAGGCTCCGAGCCATCAGCCCAGAGCCTGACGCGGGGCTCGAACTCACGGACCGCGAGATCGTGACCTGGCTGAAGTCGGACGCTTAACCGTCTGCGCCACCCAGGCGCCCCTAAGTTTTTATTTTAATTACAGTTAGTTAACATACAGTGTTATATTAATTTCAGATATACAATATAGTGATTCAACAATTGCATACAATACCCGGTGCTCATCACAAGTGTACTCCTTAATCTCCATCACCTATTTCACCCATCTCCTTACCCCCTCCCCTCTGGTAACCATCAGTTTGTTCTCCATATTTAAGAAACTGTTTCTAGATTTGTCTCTTTTTTCTCCCTTTGATCATTTGCTTTATTTCTTAAATTCCAAATATGAGTAAAATCATGGTATTTTCTTTCTCTGACTTATTTCGCTTAGCATTATACTCTCTAGCTCCATCAATGTCATTGCAAATGGCAGGACTTCATTCTTTTTCATGGCTCTGAATAATATTCCATTATATATATACACCACATCTTCTTTATCCATTCATTACTCAATGGACATGGGCTACTTCCATAACTTGGCTATTGTAAATAATGCTGCTATAAACATAGGGATACGTATACATAATTGATAGTTTGTTTTTTTTTTTTAAGAGAAACAGACTTAGTTCCATTGAAATTAAGACGTTTTCTCAGGGTACCTGGGTGGTTCAGTCAGTTAAGTGTCCAACTTTGGCTCAGGTCATGATCTCATAGTTCATGGGTTTAAGCCCCACATGCAGGTCTGTGCCATTGGCATGGAGTCTGCTTGGGATTCTCTCTCTCCCTTTCTCTCTGTCCCTCCCCCACTCACTCTCTATCAAAATAAATAAACTTCTACAAAAAAAAAAAAAAGGTTTCTCAAGGATACCTGATGAATCAGGGAAAGAAAGGGAGGGGACTAGAACCCAGATCTATTAACTAAAACCTACAGTTTTCTTTCTACTACTTACTACTACTTAACTTTCTACTCCTATCTACATAAATATGACTTTTAAGAAATTAAAACTTACTAATAGCAACAATGTTAGATACAGTGTGCAGTAGAATTGTGGGCTATAGATTGAAAAATATTTCTAGTTTTCAAAGAAACTATTTGAGGTGTTATCTCCAGTCTAGATGAATTAGTAAGAGTGACCCTAAAAGGGAAAGTACACAAACTACTCCACGGGATGTGAACTACAAAAATAAACATGCAATTAATCCCATTACTGTCCAAAACATAGGTTGATACAGCTGGATGTGATTAATTTTTTAAAGAAAACAATGAATTGATTTTGATTTCTTTTTTTTTTTTTTTTAATTTTTTTTTTCAACGTTTATTTATTTTTGGGACAGAGAGAGACAGAGCATGAACGGGGCAGGGGCAGAGAGAGAGGGAGACACAGAATCGGAAACAGGCTCCAGGCTCTGAGCCATCAGCCCAGAGCCTGACGCGGGGCTCGAACTCACGGACCGCGAGATCGTGACCTGGCTGAAGTCGGACGCTTAACCAACTGCGCCACCCAGGCGCCCCTGATTTTGATTTCTAAAGAAATAGAAATACACTGACTTTTTGCCTAAGACTGGTCTTTGGCTGAGAAATTATAAAGTGGTATTTTCCACATTTTAAGCAGTCAGCAACTCAGCTGCCATATTTATGATAATAACATTGGTGGAAGGGGGAAAAAAACTAGTCAAATGGAAGAAAGAAGCGGAGAGAACAGATGTGGGAAAAAGGGGAGATACGTGGTACAACTGGGTAACATAGTGAAAATCCCACACACTCAGCCAAGAAACTTTGGGAGTGGCTCTGGTTGGCAGCTAAGCATCTTACATGAAGCACATCTGAATTTTGTTAAGCAAATCTAACCAGGAATGTGGCAGTTCCACCTCCTCAAGACTACATTCAGACAGCTTTTTCCAGGCCTGAGGATCACTAAATCAAATGGGTCACTGACACACTTCTAAAAACAAATGACCTTCATGTGAGCCACCATATCATAGGTAGAAGAAAGTATCTGAAGATAATTCAGACAACAGCTTCTAAATATTGTCAAACAGCAACCACCAGATATAATTCCCTAGTTAAGAAGTCAAACTGTGGGCCCACAGGGGTATATTACGGCCCCCTAAGTATGCTTTGATTCATCTAACAAACACTAAATTGTGCTTAAATATAACTTTGATATCCAAGTGTGCCTTAATGGATTCAAATTCTAGGAAAATTGGTTCACACAAGTCCAATATTTTCCAGCTAATCAGTTCCCCATTCTCTAGCCCTTCTGCAAATAAGAGTTTTCCACATAATAAGGTCTTTGCGTTTTCATATCATTTTCACGTGTATGTGTGTTCCATATGTTCCAGGGCATCCCAGAAAGATAATATGAAATTAAGCAGAAAGAAAAAGATTATTTTTTAGGAGAACAAAAGCAAAACATAAGCTCTACTTGCTGCTTTAAAGTACTACGTAAGAGTAGTAAATGATGTTTCACTGAACATTGGAAACTGAAGAGTTACTAAAATGAAATCTAAAATTTTTCTCAGGGCTCCTGGGTGTCTCAGTCAGTTAAGCATCTAGCTCTTGATTTTGGCTCAGGTCTTTATTTCATAGTCATGATAGCCCCATTATTAAGATTCTCTCTACCTCAATTTTTCTTAACCAAAAAAATTTTTAGTCTATCATTTTTAAAAGAATTTTTCTTGGAACACCTGGGTGGCTCAGTGAGTTAAGCATCTGACTCTTGATTTTGGCTCAGGTCATGATCTCACAGTTCATGAAATCAAACCCCACCTCAGGCTCTGCACTGGTAGTCGGAGTCTGCTTGGGGTTCTCTGCCTCCCTCTCTCTCTCTGCCCCTCCCTGTTCTCTCTCTATCTCAAAATAAATTTTAAAGAAATAATTTTTCTTGGGGCGCCTGGCTGGCTCAGTTGGTGGAGCATCTGACTCTTGATCTCAGGGTTGTGAGTTCGAGCCCCATGTTGGATGTAGAGATTACTTAAAAACAAAATCTTTAAAAAGAAAAAAAGAATTTTTCTCTCTCCTTTTTTGGTATCTCAAAGATGCAAATTCAAAATAATGTCTCTGACAAGGAGTTTCCTCTTTCCATAGTGCAATTTTACAAAAATCCAAATGAACAGCATAAATGACTCCATCCCAACTACTTTCATCTACTTACAGTGTAGTTGCTTGTGACACAAAGGAACAAGTACGTGGTAGGGACACAGAAGATCTGTCAGAGCTGTCCATCAACCCACAGGAGCTGGTTCATCCACCAGTGGGTACTCATGTCTGCACCAAACTTCACACTGTGAAAGGCTGGAGACCTTCATTGCCTTTGGATGTGGAAAGCTCAGAGTACAGATTCAATTATGAGATGATGGTCACTTAGGTGGAAGGGGTCTTCTCAAACCAACTTGCCTTTCCCTTAGAGAAAACTGAACCTCCTCAGCTAGGATTTTCTGACATTTCAGGTTTTTCAAGCGCTTCATCTCATACTCCCTTTCAAGTTTGATGGCTGGAAAATAAAATACATGAAGCAATCCAACTGATATTTTTCACCAGTCATAATATGGTTAAAACTGAATAATTTCATCACACAGCAAACCACACATTCTTAAATACTAAACAAGAAGGGCTTCATAGATGAGGGGTATGGGTCTGAATAAGCATATTTAAACATTTATCTGACAGTAAACAAAATGACATAGATAAAATTTGCTATTTATTAAAGTAGTTCTTACAGAACTTACATTCTGCAGAAGGGAGCAGAGCACTCTTAGTGGTTTTATTTTTTTGGAGGTAAAAAGGACTACCAAATGTAATTTCTTCCAAGAAAGGCAATTTAATGTTGGCTAGGTTCATGTGCCAGGTCTTTGTAAGCAGTGCAAGATCCCAAGGTTCCTGTCTGGGGCAAAAATTCATTAATTCATTCAATAAATATGTATTGAGCATCTAATGTGGAATATACAGAAGATATCTTAATTCTCAATTCCATTTTCCACTAGACATTTTGGTTTAAGATGGGAATTCAGGATTTTCCAGAGTTGTAAATCTAGCCAGGAGAAGGAGCCTTATATTAATGTATAGTATGTAATGTATATATACTAATGTAGAGATATATTGCAAAATTACCATAAATTATAATGACAGGAACTTTTGTTAAAAACAGCCTCCCTGCAGTCAAGCCAATCTTTCTATGTCTTTTAAGAGGATGTGGTTAAGAACTGTAAGCTCTAAGTCTTTTATGGCTGATCACAAATATGGTCACATTAGGGAAAGAAAAAAAGAGAATAATCATTCATTGAGCAGGTACTTGGCATACACTAAGGCTTCGAATGTGTGATCTTATTTTAATCTTTACAACCCCCCTGTGGATAGACAAGGAAACAGACTCAGAAGTTAATTAAGAACCAGAGCTGGTACTTAGCCCAGCTGGAGTTATTCAGAAGCACTAGTAGCAAGAGAATCCTCGGAAAACTGGAGGAGATGAAATTCCAAACTGTAATATTTAAAAATAATCACCATGAACTTCAAATGAATTGTTTTATATATTCTAATTTGGAAATGCTAAATGACAACTACATGTTTCTCATCTCACTGAGTCAATATGAGTTTCCTATGTCCTAGGAAAGGTGAAAGACCTGCTTTGGTACAAGTAGAGGAAGTAAGGGTGTAATGCACAAGTGTCTAGTTGTTTTCCTCCTCCAGCTTCCTTGCTACTTTATCATCTAACTTTAAGGAGCAACTTGAAGTCTACAATTATTATAAATGCATTTGAATAAGGGCACAAAGATGTATTTATAAGAATGTTCACTGAAGCACTGTTTGTCAAAAACAAAACAAACAAACTCACAAAATAGCCTTAATGTCGATCAAGAAGAGCCTGGTTAAACAAACTGTGGTACACATGTTGATGAAAGAATGAGGTTTATCCTTATATGTCGACTTGGAAACATGAGCAATAACACAGCTAATTTTATCTAGCACTTACTATCTGCTGGGCACTGCACTGTTTC
This sequence comes from Herpailurus yagouaroundi, assembly GCF_014898765.1. NCBI lineage: Eukaryota > Metazoa > Chordata > Mammalia > Carnivora > Felidae > Herpailurus > Herpailurus yagouaroundi. The sequence goes on along the minus strand of NW_024412376.1, from coordinate 96,552,114 downwards.
AATCAGTTTACGCATATGAACACATTTAATTGACACAGTAACTCTATGGAGTAGGCAGGTACTATTATTAAACTCATTTTGCAGATAAGGAAAAAAGAATAGAACAACTTGTTCAAGGTCACAGGGCTGTTGGCCGTGGGTTTGGGATTTGAACCCAGAAAGTCAGACTCTAGAAACTGTGTTCATAACCATTAGGCTACACAAGATATAGTGGGGGCCAGGGCAAAGTTCAACATAATCACACATGTAAAAACACATACGTGTGTATGTGTATATATGTGTGTATCTTGTATAGCAGACGGAAATTCTAGAAAAATATAAAACATTTTACCTCTGAGTAGGACCGAGATAGCCTTTTTATTTTCTTTTCAAATGTTTCTATACTGTTTGAAATTTTTGTGTGTATTTTCTACAACTCTCTAAAAATATTTAACCAAAAAATCAGTGAGGAGTTGTCTTAGCAAATTAATTCCAAAGAGTGTCGTTGCCATTCTTTTCCTCTTAATTTAGCTGTTCTTATAAATAATATGGTATCAAACACTTTCTTGTAAGTATGATAGAGAAGGCACTGGTGCTGCAGAGACTATTCATGATATAAAATTCTACATAATCAAAACTGCAGAATAAATGCTTTAAGTTATTCTCCAGACATAGGATTATCTTTATTACAAAAATTACATTTATAATAATGTTGACTACCATGGTACTTGCCAATAGTTCAATGTCTAAACACATACGGAAATGACAAAACTAAATAAAATGCAATGGTGAATTTGCTCTGGTTTTAGAAACCCAAAGGGTGTCTCCACTTACTTCTCAGAATATTGTTTAAAAAGAAAAATTCAACTGACCCATAATGGCAAGTATGTCATAGACTGTGGCAGAGAGGTTAAAAAAACAAGTGCAAAAATTAAAAATAAACAAAAAAACAAGGTCGCAATAGACACCACACAGTGAAACTACCATGTGGTAGTAGCAGTCCATGTTCATTATGGGTTTACTGTATGTCAAGCAATATGCAAGTATGTAACACACATTATTTGTATTCCACATCATACAGACGGGTAGTGATAAGTTCATTTTACACACGTGGAGACCAAGATAGAGAAAAGTAATTTACTCAAGTTGGCATGGGGAGCCAGGGCAGGACCAGGCTTCGAACTCAGGTCTTCTGTTTGTTTGTTTTTTTAATGTTTATTTATTTTGAAAGAGAGAGACACACAGAGGGCGAGCAGGGGAGGGGCAGAAAGAGAGGAAGACACAGAATCCGAAGCAGGCTCCAGGCTCTGAGCTAACAGCACAGAGCTGGATGCAGGGCTCAAACCCACAAACCATTGAGATCATGACCTGAGCTGAAGTCGGACGCTGAACCAACTGAGCCACCCAGTGCCCCATTTTTTTAAATAAACATGTAGATTTATTTTAAATCAGTTCAGTGCATGATACAAATTGGTTTTGCAGTTTAAAAATATGGAAGCTTCACGAATTTACATGTCATTCCTGTGCAGGGGCCATGCTAATCTTCTCTGTTTTGTTCCAATTTTAGTACCTGTGCTGCAGAAGCAAGCACATGGCTCAGATCTTTCTGATTGCAAAACCCATGTTGTCCATACCAAACATCACCTGCAAAAACGTACAGGATGCAAAACTGACTCTTTGTACCAGCCAATCAAGTGCTAAGTTAAGATATACCTGACACCAAGACACTTTCAGGTAGATTTATGCTATCTACAGAGATATTTTAAGGTAGTTGACAGTAGTCGAAAATGTTGCTTTGGAGTACAAAGATGAGCTTCTATCCCTGTCACTTCTTTACTACATGACTGTATGACTTTGATCAAATCACTTCTCCAAACCTGTTTGTGTTGTTTTGTTATAACTGCCAAGTACGATAATTTATAAATTCTTAATAAACGCATTTACCTTTAAAAAAAAATCACTATTCAGATCACTGAAAATACCTCACATGGTCCAGTAGCTCATCAGGGTTTCCGGTACTCTTATTTTTCCAAGGACACTCCCCATCCCCAGTCAAGGCTCACAGTGATGAAAATACTTACACTTTAAAACAACCGCCCCGCAATATGGTTTTCACTGTGTTCTTTCTTGGCAAGCCATAAGCCATGGTGAATTATCACAGTCCAATTTCCTCACATAGATGCCTGATGTTATGACTGCAGTGTGTTCACTCTGCCTGAAATGATTGCAATACACAGAATTAGTGGCTTTCACTTTAATATTTTTTAATACCCAAATAATAAAAAGATTTAGAAAAAGCATTTCTGGATGTCAGGAAGTTCCTAATAAATGTTCCTTGAAGCTTAACTCCTAATGTACAACTGTGTTCTCTTTTATTTGTCGTGAACTCATTTTATCATTTCTGGCCACGTATGGAGAAAATGCAAAGTTAACATCGGTATTCCGTCACTGCCCAAGCCTGCAAAACTGGCTCAAACACCTCATCACCCAAACGTGTCTGACTTTGGCAATATTGAAAGACAAATGGCTCTGCGGGTACACGAACTTCCCGTTCCCCGCCCAAGCCCCCTTCCCAGGTTTTCCCTTTTTCAAAAGCCTGAGCTAACCAACGACCCCCTGTAAGTGCCCCTCCCACTGCGTCCCGCCAGGGTGCGCAGTTCCGCGCAGGAACCAGCTCTCGGGAGCGGGTGGAGCCTCGGCGGTCCGCGGAGCCCGGGGCAGAGGGACGGACAGGCGCACGGGCTGGGAGGCCGGGCCCTCCCGCCGCCTCTTCCCACGTCGGCGCCCAGCTCTCCTCCCACCCTCACACAATGCGCGGCGGGCGCACCGGGTCGGCCGGGGCCTCGGGGGCCGGAAGGGGTAGTGGTCGCCGGAGCCCGATTACCGGCGCTCGCGGGTCTCGGGGATTGCGTTCCCCCGCGGACGGAGGGCGGAGCGCGCGTCCAACTAGGCGCTCATGGCCGCGCGCACCAGCGGGCCCGCGCTGCGGGCACACGCCTCCTTCCCGCTGGCGCCCGAGCTACGGGCCGCGCCCCAGGCCGGGACGCCTCGCGTCACGCCCGGCCTCAATAAAGGGCTTTGTGGTGACGGCCCCGCCCTCCAGGGGCCTTGGGAACCAGGTCCCTGATGGGGTCCCGCGGGGGCCTTCGGGATAGGCAAGCGAGACAAGCACACACTTGACGGAACAAAACTTAGGAGCCAAGGAGTTGTAAGCGAGGTCTTTCTCTGAAAACGACATTTAAATGTCAGGAGGTTGTGTTGAAGTGACCTGGGAACTTCGTTTTGGGGCCCATCTGGGGGCACAATTTAAAGAAACGTGCTCAGCTTTGACTTGTTCTCTTTGAGCGATGCTCACTGGTGACGCCTGAGGAGCGGAAGCGCAATTGTTACAGTTCGCGCGCCCTAGTGGGTCAAGGCAGCTGTAAACGCTCAAGCCCCAAGCCCAAATGTGGTGTTATGTGTTCGTCGTGGTAAGGGCAAGACAGAATGGAAAAAGTGGGCTGATGGACCAGTTTTTGAAGTCATTACACTGTGGTGATTCAGGAGGAATCTATATTTTAATATGCCAATGGTCATCACTTAAACATCAAATGAAAATGTCTTACCTGTCCATTTTGCAGGAGGGTCTTGGAGTCAGAACTGGTTTGGAATTCTAGTTCTGCCAGTTGACAACTTTAAGGTCTTGCCTATGTAAATTCTCTAATCCTCAATTTCTCCGTCTATAAAACAAGTATAATACTCTAGGACTTGCAAGGTCATTGTGAGGATTAAAGATCTGTCTGTAAATTCCCTGCCACATGGTAAGTGCCTAATTGTCTAATTTTGAGCCTAGTAACACTTTATGACATAAGCAAGGGATACTTACTCCAATTGTAGAGAGGAAGAATGAACTAAGAGAGGTGACATAGCTCTCGAGTTACAGGCCCAACAGTACCGGGACAGGCTATCTCTGTTACTAGCTCCTGCCTAATTAGAATAGTGGTAGGCTTGAACCAGCTTTTTGCCTTCTTGAAACTGGAAAGTGAGGACTCCTTTGCTCTTTAACATTTCTGGGAAAGGAACCCCAATGGGTGAGAGTGAGTGTTAGTATGTAACACGAAGAATGGTGAATCCATTAATGGACTATGAAATCAATGTAGTAGATTTTTACCTGGATTTTTTCAAATGAGTTAACATAGAATGGGGTGGAGTGTGGGGAATGAGAGTACATTATGCAAGTAAGTCTAGGTATTGTTTTGTGGAACTTATATTTTTGTTATCCATATGTACTCTTTCTCATGCTTTTGTGTGTGTGCAGTTTCAGTGTAAATTGTAGTTCTCACAGTGGGTCTAAAAAGTTCGAAAGCCACTAACATTTCATTTTAGAGATGAAAGAGTGGAGACCAAGTTGTTAACTGAAATCACATTTAGATGGAGCAGAAATAGGCCACTTTAGAATTGAAGTGACACGTGGAGCTATGGCCTGTTCTCTTTTTAATAGAAGAAATCAATAATCCAGAGAGATGTTTCCAGGGCCCCACTGAAAAAGGCTAGACAGCCTGTGATTTCTCCATGTGGGAACTTCATTTCCTGTATTCGTTTCCTTCATAATTCCTGAGAATTATGTTTAGTTATTTTCTAAGTGATTTACTTTGAACAAATATGGTGGAAGTTACAGAATATGACTTTTTTATTTAAATTTTTTTAATGTTTATTTATTTTTGAGAGAGAGAGCACAAGCGATGAAGGGGCAGAGAGAGAGAGGGAGACAGAGAATCCGAAGCCGGCTCCAGGCTCTGAGATGTCAGCACAGAGCCCGGTGCAGGGCTCGAACCCACAAGTTGTGAGATCATGACCTGAGCCCAAGTCGGATGCTTAACCAACTGAGCCACCAGGTGCACCCAGAATATGACTTCTGAGACCAGGTCACAAAAGACCTCTGTGGTCTCTCTTGGATCACTAACCCTAGAAGAGATCAGAAACATGTGAGGGAACACTCAAGCCACCTTGTGGAGAAAGTCAGATGCAAAGGAATCAAGGCCTCTAGCCAACAACTGGTGAGGTTCTGAGGCCTCATTCCACCAACCATGTGAGTGAGCCAGCTTGGAAGCACATCCTCCAAAGCTCCATCAAGCCTTCAGATGACTGCAGCCTCAGCTGATGTCTCACTAAAGCTTCACGGGAGACCCTGGGTCAGAACCATCTAGCTAGCTAGTCCAGGATTCCTGGCCCTCAGAAAATATAAGATAATAAATGCTTATCATTTTAAGCCATCAGACTTTGGAGTATTTGTTATGGAGCAACAGATACCTAATATAACACTAAGTGTCTTATTGGAGAAGGAATATTTTACACAGAGGAAAATAGCCATATTTTTCTAGTTGAGATTAATAGTTTGATAAAAAATGAGCAGTAAAGGGGCACCTAATGGCTAAGTTGGTTGAACATCCAGCTCTTGGTTTGGGATCAGGTTGTGATCCCAGGGTTGTGGGATCAAGCCCCACTATTGGCTCTGTGCTGAGCAAGTCCCTTCTTGGGATTCTCTCTCTCTCTCTCTCTCTCTCTCTCTCTCTCTCTCTCTCCTACTCTCCCTTGCTCATGCTCTCTCTCTCTCTCTCTAAAATAAAAAATAAAAATAAAAAATAAATGAACAATAAAACATTATGCTTTTACAGGTTCTTTCTGGGCAGCTGATTTTGCTAAATCTCATCTAGGACCAGTTGAAAGCTTTAGAAACTGTCAACACAGAAAATATGGTAAGTACCAGTCTCCCATGTCTCTATTTTTTTTAATTTCATTTATTTATTTTGAGAGAGAGAGTGGGTGTGGGGAAGGTATCAGGGAGAGAGGGAAAGAGAGAATCCCAAGTACACTCCCCACTGTCAGTGCAGAGTCCAGTGCAGGGCTCCATCTCATGAACTATGAGATCATGACCTGAGTCGAAATCAAGAGCCAGACACTAAACCAACTGAGCCACCCAGGCACCTCTCCCACGTATATTTAAAAACAAAAATAACACTAAATCACCCTATCCCCATAATAACAATTTTAGTATTTTCTTTTGAAATATCAAATCACCTCTAAACATTACTGACTCCCATAAACATTTCTGTCTCCCACCCGCCTACTCTCTCTCTCTCCTGTCCTTCTCCTTTCCTTTCTTTTCTCTATGATCTCTCTCCCACTGCTTTTCCACTGCCCTGCACACATCTGCCTATTGGGTAAGCCTTCACTGATCTCTATTCCAGAAAGTTGGCAGGTTTCATTTGAATTGGTTAAGAGAACATTGCTGCCACCTACCGTTAAAACTAAGGCACGAAGATGAATACAAAGAGACCTGATAATAATAACAGGTAACAAAAAAACAATACTAGTGTGATGTTTACTACACTTTGGGCACTGTTCATGGTACTTCATATACATTGATTCATTTAATCATCACAAGAAGAGATGCTATTATCAATTTAGTGGTGTGAGTTTAGGGATATTAGGGAAGTAAAAACTGAGGTACCTCACGTGTGAATAACTTTTCCAAGGTCACAGGACTCAAGACTATGCAATTCTGATATTTTTCTTCCTATCATACTGTACATTCTCCCCGGATTGTAATTAAGACAATGTTTTAGGTATATACTTGTAAATATTTTTGTACTTCCCTGTTTAAATACTCTGTTAATTTCTCATCATATATATACTAACAGAATATTCTTGGACACCTCCTCCATGCCAGCAGTCATTCTTCTCCATGTCATCTGAGCCTCGCAGTTTAGTGGAGAAAAGGGTAATAGTTTTCCTAGAACAGTTAAGGGGAAAAAAAGGTTTATAGGGCTACTAAATGACTTGCTTACAATTACACAACTAGTAAATTACAGAACCTAATTTAACCCAGGTCAGTTTCACTCTTGACCTACCTTCTCTGAGTTCTCTGACTTAACTATATATTCCTCAGTCCATGAAATTTCCATTGCATCCTTACCATAACATTGACTACCCACCCATTTTATTTGACAGAGTAGGCTTCTGTACCTTAAACACATTAGTGCCTGACCAGAACAGAAAATAATAGCCACAGCTAGAGTCCAGACTCCCCTGCCCTCTTTAGAGGTATAAGTTAAAATTTCCTAGGTGCTCAGTTGATGAACTCCTGTTGTTTAGGAGGCAAAGCAGGTAAGAATGTATTACCCTAATCCAAGACTATAGTATGTGATTTACAGCCTAGGATTCTCCCCAGGACAAAATCTGGAGCAGTAGGGATCCCTGGCTGCCTCTCAGGCAGGCACTGTGAACCTGCATCTGTCACGGAGCAGTACATATCAGGGTGGCTATCCCGTGACAACTACATTTGAATTCCTCCACCGTGCAAGCATAAAGCATTAGTTGTAAGAATAGGAAGAAAGGCGTTTCTTTACACATCTTAATATATGAGGGCTTTGGAGTGTTACAATGTCACCCTGTAAAGTACTAGTTTCAACCATGCTATTTTACAATAAGTCACTTTAAGAATAATTAGGAAAGTAGGAGCAATTAGGAAATTAAGAAGAGGTTCTTTTTGTGGTGCCTCAGAGGCGGTAGGCTGCTTCAGGATGAAGCCGAACATCTCTTTCCCAGCTACTGGCTGCCAGAAACTCATTGACGTGGATGATAAATGCAAACTTCAAAGGGAATGGCCATAGAAGCTGCTGATGCTCTTGGTGAAGAGTGGAAGGGTTACATGGTCCGAACCAGTGGTGGCAATGACACACAGGGCTTCCCCATGAAGCAGGGCATCTTGACCCATGGCCGTGTCCGCCTGCTGCTGAGTAAGGGGCATTCCTACTACCGACAAAGGAAGACTGGGGAAAGAAAGTGCAAATTTGATCGGGGTTGCATTGTGGACGCCAATCTCAGTGTTCTCAACTTGGTTATTGTGAAAAAAGGGGAGAAGGATACTCCTGGACTCGCTAGTATTAGTGTGCCTCGTCACCTGGGGCCCAAAAGAGCTAGCAGAATCCGCAAACTTTTCAGTCTCTCTAAAGAAGATGATGGCCACTCATGTGTTGTGAGAAAGACCCTAAAAGAAGGTAAGAAACCAAGAACCAGAGCACCCAGGGTTCAACATCTTATTCCATGTGTCCTCCAACACAAAAACGATAGCGTATTGCTTCGAAGAAACAGTGTACTATGAAAAATAAGCAAGAGGCTGCAAAATATGATAAACTTTTGGCCAAGAGAATGAAGGAGGCCAAAGGAAAATGCCGAGAACAGATCGTCAAGAGACAGAGGCTGTCTTCTCTGAGAGCTTCTACTTCTGAGTCCGGTCAAATATGAGATTATCTACGAGTAACAAATAAATAAGATCAGACATCAAAAAAGAAGAAGAAAGAAAAAAGAAGATGAGGTCTCCAGTCATTCATTAAATATTTGTTAAAATGAGTCACATTTTATCGACTTTTGAAATACGTAATAAGTCATAGCAGTTGAGCTCTTTTCCTGAGGAGACACAGACCAGATGGAGAGGTGGCATGCTTTGATAAAAAAGGTCTAACTAGGAATAAAAAATAAACTAGGCTGGAGATCTTTTACAAATATAAAGCTTCTAAACTTTTGTACCATTTATGAAACCTATAGCACCCCACAATATTTTTTTAAGATTTATTTTTATTTATTTTGAAAGAGAGAGAAAGAGAGACCACAAGTATTGGAGTGGCAGAGAGAAAGGCAGAGAGAGAATCCCAAGCAGGCCCTGCACTGCCACTGTAGAGCCCAACATAGGGCTCAATCTCACAAACCATGAGATTATGACCTGAGCCATAATCAAGAGTCGAGCACTTAACCAACTGTGCCCCTGGTTGGTTCAATAGGTAGAGCATGTGACTCTTGATCTTGGGGTCATGAGTTCAAACCCCATGTTGGGCATGCAGATTACTTAAAAAAATAAATAAGTAAAAAAAGAATTCATGAAAGTTCATATTGGATAGAAATCTTGTCCTAAAATTTCTTTTTTTTTTTTTGAAGATTTATATCCCAGGCTTATAATATCTATATAATCTTTTTAATTTTATTTATCTCAGTGGTTCATTCATAGTTCATCTTAAGCTTTAATTCAGTTAGATTCAAGGCAATTTAACACATATCTATTGAACATTTTCTGTATGCAAAGCTCTGTGATTAGCCCCCGTAGTCTGAAATTTGTCCCTCACCCCTGCCATGTGTAAGAAAAGCTTAGAGAGTTTTTAACAGCTATATGCAAATGAATGAAACTGGACTGCTTTTTTAACACTATATACAAAAATAAACTCAAAATGGGTGTAAGACTTAAATGTAAGACCAGAAACCATAAAATTCCTAGAAGAAAACAGAGGAGGTAAGCTCTATGACATTGCTTTTGGCAATTTTTTTTTTGGATCTGTCTCTCAAGGCAAAGACAGCAAAAGCAAAACTAAACTATTGGGACTACATCAAACTAAAAAACTTTTGCACAGCAAAGAAAACCATCAACAAAACAAAACGGTGATCTGCTGAATGGGAGAAGATATTTGTAAATTATGTGTATCCCATAAGGGGTTAACATTCAAAATATATAAAGAACTCATATAACTCAATATCAGAAAAACAATCCAATTAAAAAATGAACAGAGCTGGGTGCCTGGGTGGCTCAGTCAGTTAAAGCATCTGACTTCAGTTCAAGTCATGATCTCACAGTTCATGAGTTTGGGTCCCACCTCAGGTGAGCTTGAGCCCTGCTTTGGGTGAGCCCTGCTTCTCCCTCTTTCTCTGCCCCTTGCTCATTGTGCTCTCTCTCTCCCTCCCTCTCTCTCTCTCTCCCTCTCAAAAAAGAAGAAGAAGAAGAGAGAAAGAAAGAAAGAAAATGAATAGAGGCCCTGTCACTTTTCCAAAGAAGACCTCCAGATGGCTAACAGACACACTAAAAGATGTTCAGCATCACTCATCATCAGGGAAATGCAAATCAAAATCTCAATAAGATATCACCTTACACCTGTCAGAATGGCTAGTATCAAAAAGATGGGGGGGGGGATGACAAGAAATAACAAATGTTGGCAACAAAGTAGAGAAAAGGGAACTCCTTGGTGGGAATGCAAATTGGTACAGCCACTGTGGAAAAGTGTGGAGGTTTTTCAAAAAATTAAAAATAGAACTACCATATGATCCAGCAATTCCACTTCTGGATATTTAGCCAAAGAAAATGAAAACACTAATTCAAAAAGACATATGAACTGCTATGTTTATTGCAGCATTACTTACAATATCCAACATACAGAACAACCTAAGTGTCCATCGATAGATGAATGGATAAAGAGGATGTGGTATAAATAAAAAATTTTAAAGAAAAAACAATTTTTAAGGGGATGTGGTATGTGTGTGTGTATATATGTATATATATATATGTTTACACATGTATATACATATATATACACATATA
>NW_024412376.1:96484620-96531736 GCF_014898765.1 Herpailurus yagouaroundi | reverse complement strand
CATGACCTGGCTGAAGTCGGACGCTTAACCGACTGCGCCACCCAGGCTCCCCAGGATGAATATTTTCTTAAAGATGGTGCCTTCGGGGCGCCTGGGTGGCTCAGTTGGTTGGGCAGCCGACTTCGGCTCAGGTCATGATCTCGCGGTCCGTGAGTTTGAGCCCCGCGTCGGGCTCTGTGCTGACAGCTCGGAGCCTGGAGCCTGTTTCAGATTCTGTGTCTCCCTCTCTCTGACCCTCCCCCGTTCATGCTCTGTCTCTCTCTGTCTCAAAAATAAATAAACATTAAAAAAATTAAAAAAAAAAAAAAAAGATGGTGCCCTCAAGGGCACCTGGGTGGGTCAGTCGGTTGAGCATCCAACTTTGGCTCAGGTCATGATCTCATGGTTCATGATTGGAGCCCCATGTTGGGCTCTGTGCTGACAGCTCAGAGCCTGGAGCCTGCTTCAGATTCTGTCTCCCCCCCCCCCCCCCCGTGCCCCTCCCCTGCTTTTGCTCTGTCTCTGTCTCTCTCTCAAAAATAAATAAACATTTAAAAACTTAAAAAAAAAAAAAAAAAAGATGGTGCCCTCAAGCCGAGCCACATAATATGTGTGGACGTGAGACATACTTCCTGAGTTCAAAATCCCCTTCCACTTCATCTAGTAGCCCTCTAGCCAGGAAGTTACCTCAGTGCCTCAGTTTTTCATCTATAAGATGGAGATAATTCTACTTTCACCATAGGACTGTCATGACCATTAGTTGCCTTGCCCTAATTATTATACAACAAATATAAATTGTCATTATTTTAAGAGTTTAAAAACCAAAAATTTAGTATTCAAAATCTTCAAAAAACCACACAATCCACGGGGCGCCTGGGTGGCTCAGTCGGTTGAGCGTCCGACTTCGGCTCAGGTCATGATCTCACAGTTCGTGTGTTTGAGCCCTGCATCAGGCTCTGTGCTGACCACTTGCTCAGATTCTGTGTCTCCTCTCTCTGCCCCTGCCCTGCTCACGCTTTGTCTCACTCTGTTTCTTAAAAATAATAAATGTAAAAAAAAAAACAGAACAATCCTCACAAAATGTCAAGTTTATCAACTACGAATTTAGGGCCTGTAGATATTCTGCTACTGTACATAATCATCATATTTTGGATGGATGTGAAGTGACTTCGGTTTTTAACTCTTCAATGAAGAAAATTTCAAATCTATACAAAAGCAAAGAGATTCATACACTGAATCTCCATCTACCCATCACCCAATGTTAGCTGCTTATCAACAGATTTCCAATCTTGTTTAATTTTGTAACTTTCCCTGTAAACAGAGTGACTTTTTTTTAAGTTTAAGAGAGAGAGCATGAGAGAGAGAGAGAGAGAGAGAGAGAGAGAGAGAGAGAGAGAGAACCCAAGCAGTCTCCTCATAGCCAGCAGAGCCCAATGTGAGGCTCAATCACACAAAACATGAGATCATGACCTGAACCAAAATCCAGAGTTGGACACTCAGCTGACTGAGCCACCCAGGCAACCCCTACGTAACTTTTTAAAATTCATTTATAAGTCACTTTAATTTCACAAAAAATTAAATATGTGTATATATCTCTAGAACTAACAGCTTTTTTTTTTTTTTTAAGTTTTCCTATATTTGTTTTGAATGTAAGACCTCAGACTGAGATCTTAATGATGGCAGTTGAAAAAGTATGGATTTTGGAGCCATCTCTAGATTGGGTAAAAATTCCGGTTCCACCTCTCTCTAGCTATGTGATCAGAAGCACATCACTTACTTTCCTCTGGGCCTCAGTTTTTTCATCTGCAAAGAGGAGCACACCAGTAGTCAGGACCCACTTTCCAGGGTCACTTTGAGAAATAAATAGCAAAACAATGGTGAGTAATAGCTATAATTTACTAAACAAGCCAGCCACTGCCCTAAGCACTTTTCTGGTAGTATTGTCAGTCCTTGGCACTTGGCACTTGCCTGGTCCCCAGCAAATGTCACCTTTCAGTCCTTGGAGCAGCAGGCTTTACTACAGTAAAGTTGACCAAGTGCTGGCGCTGGTTATGGCAGGCTGGTGAGAGAAGGTAGTACCTTACCAGACACAGTCCTCCACAAAGTGGGGGCAGCAGGGGTGGCTGAAGAAAGCCTTCTCGATTTACTAACCAGTCCAGTTTGTAGGGAAGATGACAGATGGAAAAGGAGGAAAGAATGAGGATAAAAGGGAGTGTAGGGTCAGGAAGAGACGAAAGTACCATGTTTTCTTTTGTTTTTTTTAACTGTTATTTTTAAAGTTTATTAATTTGTGAGTGAGAGAGAGAGCACGGGGGAAGGGGCAGAGAGAGAATCCCAAGCAGGCTCCCTGCGGTCAGGGTGGAGCCTGACAAGGGCTTGATCTCATGAACAGTGAGATCATGACCTGAGCCAAAATCAAGAGTTGGAGGCTTAACTAATTGAGCCACCTCTGAAGTACCACGCCTTTTGTCTCTCTCCAGTGCTCTCACACATTGGCTTTTCTGGCTTCACACAGCCCCTCCCAGAAGTTATCACTCTGCACTTACCTTTGGGGCTCAGTAGCTGGGAATGTCGGGATGGGATGGCGTAGAGAAGCAGACAGGTGACCTGAAGTTAGCCCCAGAATGACCATGGCCCCATTGTTCAGGAAGACAGTTCCCAACACCCCCAAGTCCTCTGCAGTTCCCATTACTGTTTGATGGGCCTTTATACATTTAGTCTGCAAACAGGGCTCCCTCAGATGGGCCCATTAGAAGAGTCCTTACCACCTCAAGGGGTATGAAGGCTGCCTGACCTTGCAAACCCAGACATTTTCCAGAAAAGGCTCAGAACAGCGATAAGCTGGGAACGGATTCGAACAGTTAGGAAGGAGTGATTCTAAAATCAATGTTTATTAGCAAAGCTTTCCCCTTTTTTCTTCTGTTTCTCTCTCCAGAAGACTTTGTGTCTGAACTGGGCTTCAAATTCAAAGTAGGAAATCTACTAATTCTTCTCAAAGGGGTCAGTGGATTCATAACAATCAAGCGCTTGGGTGGCTCAGTCGGTTGAGCATTTCACTTTGGCTCAGGTCACAATCGAACAGTTCAAACGGTTCAAACCTACATCAGGCTCTGTGCTGATAGCTTCAGATTCTGTGTCTCCCTCTCTCTCTGCCTCTCCCCCACTTGCTCTCTCTCTCTTTCTCTCTCTTTCAAATGTTTTTTAAGTAGGAGATGAATTTAAAATGCATATTCCCAGGTCCTGCCTCCAGAATTCTAATTCAGAGGGATCAAGAATCAGCTGTTAAAAAATAAGTGCCCAAATGATTCTCTTTCAGGTGTTTTTGGACATTTCTCCAAAACTGGCCTAAAGACCATTGCATCAGATGAGTCCCCGGAGTCTTGTGAAAAATACAAAGTCCGTAGATATCCTGAATTTTAATCTGCAGGGGCAGAGTTGGTTGGGGGAGGATGAAGAAGGAAGTCCAGGATTCTGCATTTTATTTTTTTTTTAATTTTTTTAACGTTTATTTATTTTTGAGACAGAGAGAGACAGAGCATGAACAGGGGAGGGGCAGAGAGAGAGGGAGACACAGAATCTGAAACAGGCTCCAGGCTCTGAGCTGTCAGCACAGAGCCCGACGCGGGGCTCGAACTCATGGACCGTGAGATCATGACCTGAGCTGAAGTCGGATGCTTAACCGACCAAGCCATCCAGGTGCCCCTGGGATTCTGCATTTTAAAGAGACTTCCCAGGTGAAGGTTTACTCCTGAATTTTAAGAACCACCCACCTAAGGAATAACAAAATGTTCTCTTAGATGGGCTGTGGCCTGGAGGACCTACTTCTGCTGAATCTCATGAAGCTACTTTGGGTGTATGTTCATGAGGAAACCACACCCCCAAGAACTCAACTAAAGGAATGAGAAAAAGACAAGGTACTGAGAATAGGAATTAAGTAATAACCAACAATGGTTCCACATCAAAGAATTTTTATAAAGTCTCTCCAGTAGGAACACTGCAACACATTGGTCCTCTATTCATCCATACTTGGCCTGCAGTGCAAATTTTCTTACATGTAGATGCTCTATAAATACCCATTAAGTTGACTTGAATGTATTCCCTTTGGAGAGCCATACTTTCAACAAGGACTTCCATAATTTTTTCCTAGTGGTGTTTGGATAAGCATACATGTATGTACAGGCAAGGGGCAGAGAGGTGATGGTGAACAAAAGTGGGTTTGATAAAGTAAGGAAGATAAAACTTAATGAGTTGCTAAGCAGACTTCAGTTGTAAGTTAGGGAAAGCATAACTACAAGTTCTAATTTGGGTTTACTTCCTCTTTTGCTGCAGAATCTTAAGCAAGCTACTTTCATTTCTCTCTTTTTTTTTTTTTTTAAGGAATATGCCTTGTGAATTATTTTAAGAAGTAAGTAATCAGAGATTGGAAAGCACCTTTTCCTCTTAGCCAAAATTGTGAAGAGAATCTCCACCATCTGGCATCTAGGCCAGTTCAATGAGACAAGTAGTTTCTTTCTTTCTTTCCTTCTTTCTGTAAACTAAAGATCATTTAGTAGATGTTTATTGAGGATTCGTTATGTGCTAGAAGCTATGACTTCTGGGATAGCAAACAAGATACAGTTACTACCTACTATTATTGAAGAAGTGAGGAAATCAAGTGAAAAGTAGAAGTTGAAGGATCAGGGAAAAATCACTGGCCAGCCTTCCTTTAGTGCTGGCAGAGGTGGGCAACATGAAGCTTGCAAATTCATCTGGGAATCCAGGTGCTTCAGCTATCAGAGTGGAACAGCCCAGCCTGGAGTCACTTCTGGTCAACAGGGCCTGCACTTGACAAAAGAGTCTGGTATGGGGTAGGAGGGAGCAAGAACATACGGAACGTGCCACCAGTGTGGTAGAGAGTGGGCACAACTGAGATGGGCAAACCTCTCTGTGTGTTTCTTCCAGAGCATGGCTGCTCTTTCTCTACTACCTACCAAATCGCATGCTAGTTTCTTTTTTTTTTTTTTTTTCCAACTCTAATGCAAATCACACAAGGAAGGGGATTCTGGGAACTGTAGTTCTAATTTGTCCAAAGTAACACCATATATATAAGGAGTTGGGTTGAGAAGTGATGAAAGTTGACCAGGAGGCCAATGCATGGTTAGAGGTGACATAATCAGGATGCCTGGTGGCTCAGTCAGTTGAGCATCTGGCTCTTGATTTCAGCTTAGGTCATGATCCCAGGGTCATGAGATCAAGCCCCATGTTGGGCTCCATGCTGAGCATGGAACATGCTCTCTCTCCCTCCCTCTGCCCCCCACCCCCACTCACATTTTCTCTCTCTCTCTCTCTCTCTCTCTCTCTCTCTCTCTCTCTCTCTCTCTCTCCCTCAAATAAAAAAATTTAAAGGTGACACAGTCAATGCAAAGATTCTGAGCAAAAGTGCTTATTGAGATCCCAAGCTGTTTGAGACTCCTCAGGACTTCTTAAAGTCCTGTGTCAGCACTAGAATTGTCCCACTTAGAGCAAACTGGTTGCATAAAGGGAAGTCAGCTCATAAATGTAAGTCTGATACCCCAACACAGTGACCACAGGTGCAACAATTACAGATGATCACCGAGTTTTTATCTCAGTGTGACACAACAGCTATTAACAATTACTTTAAGATTTGTTTTTTTTTTATCAGACTCAGGTTTACAAGGTACATAATGCTTATCTGTTCAAATATTTATCAATGCTTACTTTACATCACACAGAAGAAGTGAAACATCTTACTAGTCTCTGCATGAACTGGACACACGCCCTTCTACCTGTTCTTGCATACAACACCTCAGATTTCCTACCCAAGCATACAAGATTCCCCACAAGTATACAATAAATAAAACCTGGTGATAAGGGGGAGAAAAAGAGACTCTGAGACACAAGCCCTCAGGTTTCATAGCCCTACTCCAGAAGGATTGGTCATAACTCCTTAAATTAAGATGATGTAGTTAAAAATAGCAGAACTTCCAGGGAACTAGTTTAAATAAATAGGAGGATTTAAAATGAGGAGACTTGCTTATCTCACAAGACAGAAGGGCAAGGAATGCAGCCAGCCCTCAGACAGGAGCTGAAATCAAGAAGTAGAAAGCCAACCCTCTCTCTCTGCCCCTCCACCGCTTGTGCTCTGTCTCTGCCTCTCAAAAATAAATACATGTTAAAAAAAATGTTTTTTAATCAGGGGGGTCTACTAGGTGACTCGGTTGGTTAAGCGTCCAACTTCAGCTCAGGTCATGATCTCACGGTTTGTGGGTTCAAGCCCTGTGTCAGGCTCTGTGCTGACAGCTCAGAGCCTGGAGCCTGCTTAGGTTTCTGTGTCTCCCTCCCTCTCTGCTCCTCCCTCACTTGTGCCCTCTCTCTCTCTCTGCCTCTCAAAAATGAATAAAGGTTAAAAATTTTTTAAAAAATAAAAAGAAGTAGAAAGCCAGGAACACTCCACTCCATCTCATTGTCTGCTTTCTCTTCTGCATTTGCTCCTTCTCCCTGCAAACTGATTTCTCTGTTCCTCAAAGCACAAGATGGAATACAGCTGCCCCTCTTGAGTTGGAAGTGATAGTTTGAAGCAAATGGAGACTGCCTTTCTTTCAGTCCTAATACCAAATAGGGAGAGAATCTGATTCAGTATTCTCTCCTTGGACCAATTAGCCTTGGTGGTAATGGGAAATCAGGAAGGCTTCAGTACAGACCTGCAGCCAGGACTCCATCTCAATGGGTAAGGGAGCACCGGTGTCAACACTCTGACTTTACTTATAGAGGATACAAGGTTAATCTAATGCTAGCCAAATGTACAGAACTAAATGACTTCCTAGGGAGACTCCAGAAGTCAATCCTACTCTTCGACTTCCTGCAGTGACTAGAACAGCAGGAGCCAATGCAAAGTCAGAAACCTAATAATATGAGCATTGGGGACACTGTAATCAAGTCAGGATTAATGAAATAAAATATGTCCAAGAGTGTAGCACACACTGTTGATTCCCTTCCAAAACCATTTCCCTGCTTCCTTGCTGTTGCACCTCTAGTTTTGTTCAGGTATCTAAGCTCCTCCATTTGGTCATGTGCTTGTGTGCCAGTCACTTCCAAAGCTCTTAAAGGTGAATCCTGATTAAACCAACCAAGGTAGTACCATTCCCTTTATCTTTGATTTAGGCTTGGGCATGTGATATATATTCTCACCAATGAAACATGAGGTAAAATCATCTGGGTGTTTCTGAGAAAGGTTTCTTTATTCCTAGAAAAGATATCAATGAAGAGATTATCTTTTCCTCCTTTATACTTTCATGCATCTGGATATTGGATACAACCTGGAATTGCTCTCACCATCTTAGGACCATAAGGAGAACTAACTAAGGGAAAAAAGAGAAGGGAAAAGTCTGGGGTCAATGGTAACATAATTTATCAATGAATTAACTCTCCTTGGAGCCATTCTGCATTTGGACTTCTTGTATGATATAAATTTTATTTTTTAAGCCACTTCAAGTTGATTTTCTTTTTTTTTTTTTTTTTTTAAATTTTTTTTTTCAACGTTTATTTATTTTTGGGACAGAGAGAGACAGAGCATGAACGGGGGAGGGGCAGAGAGAGAGGGAGACACAGAATCGGAAACAGGCTCCAGGCTCTGAGCCATCAGCCCAGAGCCCGACGCGGGGCTCGAACTCCCGGACCGCGAGATCGTGACCTGGCTGAAGTCGGACGCTTAACCGACTGCGCCACCCAGGCGCCCAAGTTGATTTTCAACTGCAGCTGAAGGCAGCCCAACCAAAACAGAGGATATGGTGGGAATTAAGGTGAAAAAGACAAGCAGATAAGATCCCACATACAGAAACAGGAGTCAGAATGAAGTCAGACTTCTCAGCAACAACCATGAAAGCTAGATGATGAAATTTTGAAGGAAAAGATTTTCCAATATAGAATTTTCAGACAGCCAAATTATCACTTAAGTATGAAAGTAGAATAGAAATATTTTAATAAACAAAAGGTCTCAAAAATTATACCTGCACTGAATTCTTTATAGGAAACCAGAAAGAATGTGCTTCTCCAAAATGAGGGAGTAAACCAAAAAAGAGAAAGACATGGAATCCAGTACACAAGAACCTCCCTTAGGAGAGGAAGACATGAAGTACAGTAGACAAGACATCCTTCAAAAACGGAAGACATGGAATCCAGTAGACAAGACCAGACCTCTATCACGAGGGAAGACAGGTATAGTAAATAAGACCTTCATCATGGGAAGTGAAGAAGGAAGATAATCATGGGCAAACTTTGAGGGCACTTCTCTAAGGGGCAAAGCACCTTTGGCATCTGGCACAATGTGTGGACAGGAAAGATGTAAATGTGGGTGTGTGTACTAAAAGAGTGAAATTTTCAGTAGTAGAAAGTCTATAGATACCTAAATTTTTTATTGTTTTTTTATTTTAATTCCAGTATACTTAACATACAATGTTATGTTAGTTCCAGGTGTCTAAGATAGTGTGATTCAACAATTCTATACATTACGCAGTGCTCATCATGATAAGTATATTCTTAATCTCCTTTACCAGTCACCCATCTCCCCACCCACCTCTCCTCTGGAAACCATCAGTTTGTTCTCTATACTTAAGATTCTGTTTCTTGGTTTGCCTCTCTCTCTCACTCTCTCTTTTTTCCTTTTGCTTGTTTTGTTTCCTAAATTCCACATATGAGTGCAATCATGGTATTTATCTTTCTCTGACTGACATTTCTCTTAGCGTAATACTCTGTAGCTCCAACCATGTTGTTGTAAATGGCAAGATTTCATTATTTTTTATGGCTCAATAATATTCCATTATAGCAGGTGTCCCTTTGAATTAGTGTTTTCATATTTTGGGGGTAAATATCCAGTAGTGCAATTACTAGATAGCAGGTAGTTCTATTTTTAATTTTTGAGGAACTTCCATACTGTTTTCCACAGTGGCTGCACCAGTTTACATTCCCACCAACAATGCCTGAGGGTTCATTTTTTTCCACGTCCTCACCAACGTTGTTTCGTTTTGTTTTGTTTTGTTTTGTTTTGTTTTGTTTTGTTTAATTCTTGAGAGAGAGGGAAAGTGCACAAATAGGGGTGAGACAGAGAGAGGGAGAGAGAATCTTAAGCAGGCTTCATGCCTGGCACAGAGCCCAACACATGGCTTGATCTCATGACCATGAGATCATGACCTAAGCCAAAATTAAGAGTTGGATGCTTAACCGACTAAGCCATCAGGTGCCTGTCTTGTGTTTTTTATTTTAGCCATTCTGACAGGTGTGAGGTTGTATCTCATTGTGGTTTTGTTTCGTATTTCCCTGATGACAAGTGATGATGAGCATCTTTTCATGTGTCTGTTGGCCATCTGGATGTCTTCTTTGGAAAAATGTCTGTTCATGTCTTCTGCCCATTTTTTAATTGGATTATTTGTTTTGGGAGTGTTGAGTTGTGTAAATTATTTAGATATTTTGGATACTAACCCTTTATTGGATACGTCATTTGCAAATATCTTCTCCCATTCAGCAGGTTGTCTTTAATTTTGTTGATTATTTCTTTGGCTGTACAGAAATTTTTTATGTTGAAAAAGTCCCAGTAGTTTAGTTTTTCTTTTATTTCTCTTGCCTCAGAAGACATATCTAGAAAAATGATGCTATGGCTAGTGTCAGAGACATTACTGCCTATGCTGTCTTCTAGGACTTTTATGGTTTCAAGTCTCACATTTAGGTCTTTTTTTTTTTTTAACTTATTATTTATTTATTTATTTTGAGAGAGAAACAGATCGAGCAGTGGAGAGTTAGAAAGAGAGGGAGGGAGAGAATCCTAAGCAGGATCCACACAGTCAGCCCAAGGCCTGATTTGGGGCTCAAACTCATGAACCACAAGATCGTGACCTGAGTTGAAACCAAGAGTCGGACACTCAATCAGCTGAGCCACCCAGATGCCCCCACATTTAAGTCATTAATCAATTTTGAGTCTATTTTTGTGTATGGTATAAGAAAGTTGTCCAGTTTCATTCTTTTGCATGTAACTAACCAGTTTTCCCAACACCATTTGAAGAGACTGTCTTTTTCCCTTTGGACATTCTTTCTACTTTGTCTAAGACTAATTGACCATATAATTGTGAGTTTATTTCTGGGTTTTCTATTTTGTTCTATTGATCTATGTGTCTGTTTTGGTGCCAGTACTGTGTAATGTTTTGATTACTACAGCTTTGTAATATAACTTGTAGTCCGGAACTGTGATAACTCCAGTTTTGTTTTTCTTTTTCAAGATTGCTTTGGCTATTCAGGGTCTTTTTGTGGTTCCATACAAATTTTAGACTGTTTCTTCAAGTTCTGTGAAACTGCTATTGGTATTTTGATGAGGATTACATTAAATCTGTAGATTGCTTTGGAGAGTATAGACAGTTTAACAATATTTTTTCTTCCAATCCATGAGCATGAAATGTCTTTCTGTTTCTTTGTGTTGTCTTCAATTTCTCTCATCAATGTTGTATAGTTTTCAGAGTACAGGTCTTTCACCTCTTTGGTTATGTTTGTTCCTAGGTACTTTTTTATTTTTGGTGCAGTTGTAAATGGAATTATTTTCTTTACTTCTCTTTCTGCTGTTTCATTATTAGTGTGTAGAAATGCAACAGATTTCTGTACATTGATTTGTATCCTGTGACTTTACTAAATTCATGTATCAGTTCTAGCAGTTTTTTGGTTTTCTATATATAGTATCACGTCATCTGCAAATAGTAAAAGTTTTACTTCTTCCTTACCGATTTGGATGCCTTTTATTTCTTTTTATTGTCTGAATGCTGTGGCTAGGACTTCCAGTACTGTGTTGAATAAAAGTGGTGAGAGTAGACATCATTGTCTTGTTCCTGATTTTAGGGGGAAAGCTCTCAGTTTTTCCCCATTGAGTATGATGTTAGTTGTGGGTTCTTCATACAAGGCCTTTATTATGTTGAGATATGCTCCCTCTAAACCTCCTTCATTTAGGATTTTTATCATGAATGCATGTTGTACTTTGTCAAATACTTTTTCTGTATCTATTGAAATGATCATATGGTTTTCATCCTTTCTTTTATTGATGTGATATATCATGTTGATTTGTGAATATTGAACCACCTTTGCATCCTGGAAATAAATCCCACTTGATAATGGTGAGTGATTTTTTTAATGTATTATTGTATTCCGTGTACTAGTGTTTTGTTGAGGATTTTTGCATCTATGTTCATCAGAGATACTGGCCTTTTTAGTGGTATCTTCATCTGTTTTTGCTCTAAGGGAATGCTGGCTTTGTAGAATGAATTTGGAAGTTTTCCTTCCTTCCTTTCTATTTTTAGAATAGTTTGAGAAGAACAGCTATTAACTGTTCTTTATTTTTTTTATTTAAAAAAATGTTTTTAATGTTTATTTATTTTTGAGAGAGAGACAGAGCATGAGTGGGGGAGGGGAAGAGGGCGAGGGGACATAGAATCCAAAGCAGGCTCCAGGCTCTGAGCTGTCAGCACAGAGCCTGACACAGGACTTAAACCCATGAGATGTGAGATCATGACCTGAACTGAAGTCAGACGCCCAACCAACTGAGCCACCCAGGTGCCCCAGCTGTTCTTTAAATGTTTGGTAGAATTGGCCTATGAAGCTGTCTGGTCCTAGACTTTTGTTTGTTGGGAAAATTTTTTATTGAGTAGCAACTTAAGCATTTTATTTAGAAATGAGGAGGAAGATATGAAAATAATCAACAAGAGTGAAAGTCGTAGCCTGCAAGGAGAAGGAAATTGTGATGGACAGGAGACTGATCCACACTCTTTGTTTTGCTATGGGCATTTTAAACTATGACTTAAAACATTTTAATGACAGGATATAAAAAGAAACAATCATTGCAAAAGGAAAAGTAAGGAAGGCTTAGGTGAAAAGTGTAGATAGAAATGTGAAATATGAAAAATAAAATTAAAAAAAAAAAAAGAAATGTGAAATATGGTCCCAGGGAATAGGGAGTGAATGGCCTCTGTTGGTTGTAGCTGGTTGCATAGCAGGAGGTCCTTGAATGCCATCTAAGGAAGGCAAATTTTATCATGGAAGAAATAGGATTTAAGGAGTTTCAGTGTGGGCAGATTAATCCTTGGAAAAATGGAACTTCCTATGTGGCAGGATAGGGGTGGTTTGGAGATGTAATAACTAGGGACAAGAAAACCAGTTACAAAGTTTTTCACAAAGTAACCAAGTCAGAATGGAAGGCTGGAACCAGAGTGGTGGTGAAGAGAAGCAGAACAACTATGGGGAAACTGAGAAGAAAAGGCGTGATGACTTATTAGATGTAAGCACTATTGAGGGAGGAAGGAAACAGAAGACTCTGGTTTGAGCAGTAGGGAGATCCCAGTGGCAGCCCACTTCCATAGGAATTTCCCCAGCTAGTTAGTTCTGTGAAATGAAATCAAATTGGCATAATTCCTATCATCCCACCCCATGTGGCACCCCACTCTTCGGACTATCCAACACATGGGTCAGATCTCGTATCACAAATTTTATTAATAGGCAGAATTAACACAAAAGCATTACACATTAATTTCATAGCTGGTATACGGGACTGAAAAGCCCCTGGAACTCCACCAAATTCCTGGCCTTCTGAGCTTAGATGAAGATTTTGGAAAGTTTTCAGAGTCTTTTTGTTTTTGTTGATTTCTGTGATTTATTTTCACTACTACAATATGCCTTCCTGGTGTTCCCAGTAAGAATACTAAGTGCTCACAACGTGCCAGGCATTTGACTTACTTTTTCCCTTTCTATTTTCTATTGTCCTATTTACAAATGAGGAGCTGAGGCTGAGAAATGTTAAGGAACCTGTTGTCAATACATCACTTAGCTGTTAAATCCAGAACTGAGATCCAACTCAATCTTGGTGTGGATCCAAAGCTTGGTCTCCAAGCCACTACAGGCCCCTGTGCCCCCATTGTAAACGGCCCCACTCTGCCTTCCTGAAATGAACAGTCTCCCAATAGTCAATGCCCACCTTTATCCTTATGTAAGCTGCTTCATCGGCTCTCAGAATGATATTTAGAAACCAAGATCTGGGGACTGTTTTTGCTCATTACTATTGAGATGTCACTGCTTCCAAGTTCCTTCAGGAGGTATTTCTAATCAATACATGTGTGTACATATGTATTTATGCATGAATGGACATGTATATGTGAATACATATATGTAAATGCGTGTACATTTCTATGTTGATGTTTTTATATTAAAAACTATGAGTTTACACCAATACTTCCAATTCTAATCCACCACAAATTTCATTCTAGTTTTCTTCCTTTCTATACTTTTTTTTTTTTTTTTTTTTTTTTAGAGAGAGCACACACATGAGCAGAGAAGGGGGCAGAGGGAGAGAGGGGATTTTAAGCAGGCCCCGCACTCAACACAGAGCCCAACATGGGCTTGATCCCATGACCCTGGGGTCATGACCTAAGTCAAAATCAAGACTCAGATTCTCAATGAACTGAGCCACTCAGGTGCCTCTCTTCATTTCTATACTTTTAATCCATTCTCCAATTGTGGGAACCTGGCCCTTGTTATCCTTAACATTTTATCAATATTCCTGAATATAATCAATCTCCCATTACCTCCACTGTCCTCCCCCCCACCCCCACCCCATGCAGATACCCTTCTCATCTCACTTCTATACAAATACTCTATTCCAGGCTACTTTACTCTCAGTATCAAAGCCCTCTCATGCCATTTGGGCTCTCAAGTGCACTGAGCCACCCCGGCATGAATGCCCTTTATTGTCTATTCAAGTTCTGACTCTCCACACCAGGATGCGCCCATGTGTGGTTGCCTTCCTTCCTTTTTTGGGCTCCAGCACCCAATTCTGAATCATCCCCATGCATGGATATTCCCCTAGTTTCTCTGGGTTCTAACCTTTCACATTTGGCCACCCCTGAGTAGAGGTCCTTCTCATCTTATTCAGGCTCTGATGTCCCATGCTTGTGAGTCATTTTTTTTTAAAACATTCTTATGACTCACCTGAAGTACTTGTGAGATCTTATGTATAAAAGAAACAGAGGTAAGCTTGAGATAAGCTTTTGTACCAAGTACCAGGTTTAAAACCAACAAGTGTAGCAAATAAACAAAAAATTAAAAATAAGTTGTACACCTGAAGTCAACTATACTCAAAAAAAATAATTACAAAAAAAAAAAAAGCAACAAGGGTAGCATGTTAAAAATCAAGTGACCAAAGGAAAAAATGAATAAATTGGACTTCAAAAATTTTAAATTTGTGCTTCAAAGGACACTATCAAGAAAGTGAAAGACAATTGCTTATATATAATAGATCAGCTTATATATAAATAAGTATATGATATATATATGTATATATTTAATAGACCTTCTTCCAGTGAAGATGTACAAATGGCCAACAACCATATGAAAAGATGCTCAACATCATTAGCCATTAGGGAAATACAAATCAAAACCATGAGATACCACGTAACACCTACTAGTACGGCTGTAATATTTTAAAAGACAGATAATAAAAAGATCACGCTAAGGTGTGGAGATATTGGAACTTCGGTGAAAGTGATACAGCTACTTAGCAAAATAGTCTGGCAGTTCCTCAAAAAGTTACACAGTGTTACTATTTGACCCAGCAATTCCACCCTTGAATATATACCCAAGAGAAATGAAAGTATATTTCCACCTAAAAACAGTCCCCAAAGCTAGAAACAATCCAAAAATCCATCAATGAGTGAGTGGGTGATATATCTATATCTGAAATATGATATATCTATACAATGGAATAGTATTCCATCGTATACTATTGAATGCTATTCAACCATAAAAAAGAAGTACAAATACATGTAACAACATGGATGTACCTTAAAACATTATGCTAAATGAAAGATGCCAGTCACAAAAGATCACATATTATATTATTTTATTTATATTAAATGTCCAGAATACAAAAATCTATAGAGACAAAAAATAGTTAGTGGTTGCCTAAGGCTGGTGGGGATGGGGGAATTGAGGGGAGAGGGAATGATAGCTAAAGGATGTAGAGTTTCTACATGTATGTAGGGCACTTGGGTAGCTCAGTTGTTTAAGCGTGGACTCTGGATTTTGGCTCATGTTATGATATCACGGTTTGTGAAATCGAGCCCCACGTCAGGCTCTGCACTGACAGCACGGAGCCTGCTTGGGATTCTCTCTACCCCTCTCTCTCTGTCCCTACCCCACTCACACTCTCTCAAAAATAAATAAATAAACTTAAAAAAATAATAAAATAAAATTGATGGTGATAATGGTCACACAACTCTGTAAATTACAAAAACTATTGAATTGTGCATTGTAAATGAGTGAATTGTATGGTATGAACTATATCTGAATAAAGTCATTAAAAAAAAAGTTCTCTGTCTGATCAGGAGGTGAGGAAGAGGCTTTACCAACTTTCAAGTTACTCTTCTTACACAACCCTATCTCTCATATACCCAGCCATCCTTGAATTCAAGTCAGGGCCTTCCCCAGGGGCTAATCACCAGGTCTCTGCAATGGTCTCTGGTTCCTGCAATGTTTTTGTATATATTTTCTTGTCAAAATAAACAATAAAGACAAAAGAAAAGGAAAAGATATAATAAATATCTATTCTTTTTCTCTACCACAAACAACTTCTTCTCCTTTCTTATTTCAGAGCCCTGTATTTCCTTGGGAAACTACCCCACCCCACTTTTAGTACTCATTGTTTGGGTGCACCTGACCACGCCCCAAGTTCAAGAAATGATCACATGCTATTGGCTTGCACTGATCAACATAAGTACCACCATATGTAGCAATAAGTCTGGCTACGGTGATTGGCGCAAGGATGAAAGAAGGAATCAAGTTAACCCAAACAGCATATATCCCAGAACCTTTGGGAGAGTTTATAGCAAAAGAAGTGTTTTCCATCTTGGGACTGTGAAGACATAAGCCTGAAACTCCTGGGAACAGATGGGGCACACCTGACCCAATGAACAGAACAAGGAGATGGAGCAAGACAGCTTCCTAAAACCTATTCCGAGTATCAGAATTCAGCCATGCTAGATGTTACATCTACTCATGGATTTTAAATTTACAAGAGGTAATAATTCCCACTCCTCTCTTTGTTTTGCTGTTTTGTCTGATCCTGTTTGGATTGAGGTATCTATAATGTGTGAAAGAAAGAATACTCCCAGATACAGACATTTATCAAAGTCAACTATAATAGGAAGGAGGATGTCCAAGTGGAAGAAACTGAGTAATGGGAGGTTGAGCTCTATATTTATTTCATAACAGGTTTTATCTTTTTTTGACCATCCACTTTATGGAGCTGAGAATACTAAGGCTCATGGTCACACTTAGTTAATGAAAGAACTATGACTTAAACTCAGGTCTTCTGACTACAAACTCAATTCCCTTTATAACACTCTGCCACAAAATTACTACACATAACTACATAATACAAAGCAATGTATATGTGTATACATTTATACATTTATACCCACTTCCGCTATCTCCTCCAAACTCTGAGACAGCAGTATAAGGGAGAGTTGGATAGGAGTCTGTCAATGGTAACCTCCCAAATATCTTCTATGTGATCCTTCCATCCCCACTGTCACTGTCTGTGGTTAGCTCTCACCTCCCAAGTTCCTTGCTGAAAAAAATTGTACATTTTCTTCTATTAATACATATTTTCATCTTTCATATTTATGCTCTTAAATAATCTTTAGTTTACCTCTGTACATAATGTTAGGAAGAGATCCAGTTTTATTGTTTCCATATGGCAACTTAGTTTCTTATCAATTTCTGTGTTAACAACATCAGTGTTTCTTATTGCATCTTTGTAATATGCCCTAATATCTGATAAAGCAAGACCTACTTTTTATTCTACATTTCTAAGGTTGACTTAGCTATTTATGGACTTTTACTCTTCTCTGTGAGTAAGTTAACAAATTCCTTAAAAGTTTCGACTAAAATTTTGATGGAATCTACATTGAATTTATTAATTAATTTGGGAAAGTTAGTATCTTTTTAATAAGTTATCCCAGGAGCGCCTGGGGTGGCTCAGTCAGTTAAGCATCTGACTCTTGGTTTTGGCTCAGGTCATGATCTCATGGTTTGTGAATTTGAGCCCCTCATCAGATTCTCTGCTGTCAGCTCAGAGTCCACTTTGAATCCTCTGTTCCCCTGTCTGAGTGGAGTGGCAGCCCTCCCCCACTCGTGGTCTCTCAAAAAATTAAAATAATAATAAGAATATTATTATTATTATTATCCCACCCAAATGCATGGAATATCTTCTCAGTTGTTCAGATCATCCTCTGGTCCTAGGTCATTTATCACAGTTTGACATTTTTCTCCATAAGTATATTGCTGCTAAATTAAATGGTGTCTTTTCTTAAATTGTATCTTCTAGTTTACTGTTTTTGATGTAGAGAAATGAAACTAATTTGTGTATGCTGTGTTGGTATCAGAAACATTGTTCAACTCTATTATTCTAAGTTCATAATTTGATTCTGTTGGTTGTTCTCTATAGATGATTATATTATCTGGAAAAATATTACAGTTTTATCTCTTATACCCCATCAGCTTTTTTTTTCTTTCCTAATACCATTGATCAAGACAGTAATATCATCAGTAATATTGGACAGTGTTTTCTTTTTCCTGATCTCAAAGGAATATATTTAAGATTTCTCCATTTGTTTTCATGTTCACTGTTAAGTAATTATATACCACACATTAAATTAATTATACTTTAAAACTTGGGTAGAAATTGGAATGCCTGCCTGGCTCATTTGGGAGAGCATGTAACTCTTGATTTCAGGGTTATGAGTTCAAGCCCTATGTTGGTATAGAGATTACTTTAAAAAAAAAAAAACAACTTTGGGTAGAAATTATCTGTATAACCATGTAGGCCTCGAGACTTTGTTATGTTTTATTTAATCCTTATCGATCTTTTCCAGTTCCCACTTTCTTCTTGCATTATTTTTGCAGTTTTGTGTTTCTTGGGTTTTGTCCATTTCATTTAGTCTAAATTTATTTTATTTTAAGTTTATTTATTCATTTTGAGGAGGGGGTGAGAGAGAACCAGTGGGAGAGGTCAGAGAGAGGGAGACAGAGGATCTGGAGTGGGCTCTATGCTAACAGCAGAGAGCCTGAAGCAGGGCTGCAACTCATGAAACATGAGATCATGACCTGAGCCAAAGCTGGACGCTTAACTGACTAAGCCCTTCATTTAGGTTTTAAAATGTATTTACCTACAGGAGTGCTGGGTGGCTCAGTTGGTTAAGCATCTGACTCTTGAATTTGGCTCAGGTCATCTCTCCCTCTTTCTCTGCCCCTCCCCCATTAACACTCTCTCTCTCAAAAATAAATAAACAAGAACTTAAAAAAATGTATTTATATATACTTATTCATAATATTATTTTTATTAAGTTTTCATTTCTGTTGAGACTGTGGTTAATTTCCCCCTTTTCATATTCTATTCTCTCTCTCTCTCTCTCTGAATCTTGCCAGGGATTTTCATCTCATCTAATATTTCATTAGTATTTTCTATCTTTTAAAAAATATTATTGGTTTTATTTATTTTCTTATTATTTGCTTTCTTCTTGTTTCTTAGATATTACTGTTTTTCACATACCATAATTACTTAGCTGCTTTGTTTTAAAACTATCTTGTTTCTTAATAAATATATGTAAATTATCATTTATTTCTCTAAGAACTGCCTTATCTGTGATCCAAAAGTGCTTACATGTAGTATTTTCATTATAATTTTTTTTTAATTTTTTAATGTTTGTTTATTTTTGAGAGAGAGAGAGAAAGACAGACAGAGCACAAACATGGGAGGGGCAGAGAGAGAGAGACACACACACAGAATCTGAAGCAGGCTCCAGGCTCTGAGCTGTCAGCACAGAACCCAACATGGGGCTCGAACTCAAGGACCATGAGATCATGACCTGAGCCACAGTCAGACGCTCAACTGACTGAGTCACCCAGGTGCCCCTCATTATCATTTATTTCTAAGTACTAATTTACTCTACACTTCCCTTTTTAACATAAAGATTATTTAGAAATATGTAACTTAATTTTCAAATATGTGAAATTATATCCTTTTGTAATTAAATTTTAACTTCATTGCAATACGCTTAGGCAAAACTCCACTCAGAAATCACCCTACTGGGCAATGGGAAAGGGAAATGCTCACAATAGGATTGTCTACTGTACTGAACTGAATAGTGTCCTATCCCTAAATACATGTCCACCCAGAACCTATGAATGTGACCTTATTTGGAAATAGCATCATTGCAGATGTAATCAAGTTAAGATGAGGTCATACTGGACTAAGGTAGACCCTAACCCAGTAACTGGTGTCCTTATAAGAAGAGGGAAATTTGGACATGAATACATAGGGAAAATGCCATGTGACTGCAGAGGCAAAGATTGGGGTGATACATTTGGAAGTCAAGGAACACCAAGGAGTCCCAGCAGCCATCAGAAGCTAGGAAGAGGAAAGAAATAATCAGTCCCTAGAGCCTTCAGAGAGCATGGCCCTATTAACGCTTAGATTTCAGACTTTTAGCCTCCAGAACTATGAGATAATAAACTTTTGTTGTTCTAAGCCACCTCATTTGTCACTTAGAAATGAGAAAACTAATATATCTGCCTTGTCTGATGTGAGAAGACAGATTATGTACCTACCCTTATTCATGTGTGGTTGCTAACAATTTGATTGGATGGTTAGGGCTAAGTACACAGATTGAAAAAAAGTATGGAGAAGAAGAATGTTGGTGGTCTTCCTGGAAAGGACACAGACTGCGAATATATTTTTGTCTGTGTGAATGATCACCAAAAGAGATTCACTACAGAGGAGGCTCTTAATAATCAAGTGGACAAAATGGCATGTTCTGTGGATGTCAGACAACCTCTTTCCCCAGACACCCGGTGCTTTTTCAATGGGCCCATGAATAAAGACTATGGCAGGGATGGAAGCTAGCCATAGACTCTGCTACATGGACTTCTCATTACCAAGGCTGACCTGGCTAATGCTATTGCTGAGTGCCTTATCTGCCAACAGCAGAGACCAGCACTGGCCCCCTGATAAGGCACCATTGCCCAGCCACCTGGTAGTTGGTTGATTACATTGGAATCCTTCCATTGTTGAGAGGGCAGAAAATCTTCCTCACTATAATAGACACATATTCCGGGTATAGATGTCTTCTCTATCCATAATTCTGTCAGGACCTCCATCAATAGACTCACAGTGTCTTATTCACCATTATGGTATTCTGCACAGCACTGCGTCTGATCAAGAAACTCATTTCATACCAATAGAAATACAGCAGTGAACTTAAGCCTATAGAACTAAGTGGTCCCACCACATACTGCATCATCCGTAAGTGGCTACTTTAACTTAACAGTGGAATTGCTTACTGAAAACTCAGTTATAGTACCAGATGTGAGACAACGTCTTCAGAGACAGGATTCTGTCTTGAAAAATGCAGTGCATACTTTGAATCAGAGGTCATTACATAGTGCTGTCTCCTCCAGAGCCAGAATACGTGGATTTGGGAATCAAGGGATGTAGGTGGGAGTGGCGCCTCTCGCTATTATATCACCTAATCTACTCACAAAATTTTTGCTTCCCATCCATGCAGCTCTGAGATTTGCTGTTTTTAAAGGTCTTCATTCCAGGGGCATGTGGTGGCTCAGTCAGTTAAGCAGTAGATTTCAGGTCATGATCTCACAGTTCGTGGGTTCGAGCCCTGCATCAGGCTCTGTGCTGACAGCTCAGAGCCTGGAGCCTACTTCAGAGTCTGTGTCTCCCTCTCTCTCTCTCTGCCCCTCCCCTGCTCACAGTCTCTCTTTGTCTCTCGTCTCTCAAAAAATGAATTAAAATGTTAAAAAAAAAAAAAAAAAAAAAAGGCCTTTGTTCCAAAGGGAGGAATGCTTCCATCAGGGGACACAACAATGCATGCTCTAAATTGGAAGGTAAGGCTGCCAGCTGGCTCTCTTGGGCTTCTTATGTCACAAAACCAAAAGGCAGTAAAAGGAATCTCTCTACTGCTGGACTGATCCCAGTTACCAAGAGGGAATTTAGGTTGCTGCTAACCCATGAGTACAAGTAGGACTATATCCAGAACCCAGTGCATTTCCTGGGGCATCTCTTAGTACTTCCATGCCCAATAATAAGTGTTAATAAAAAACCATATTCAAAAAGGGAAGCAGCAGGAATATTGAGGACTGAGATGCTTTAAGGAAGGTAGGTTTAGGTCACTCCACTAGGAAATTGACCAGCTGAGCTTCTGGCTGAGAGCAAAGGAAATACAGAATAAATAGTGAAAGAAGGGCATCGTAAATATCAACTATGGCCTTGTGATCATTTGTTGTGTACGTGCGTTCATTTGTAAATATCAACCATTTTCTTTCTTCCATTATTTTTTTTAAAGTTCAAAGAACTTTACAACAAACATCCATATATCCACACTTTGATACTTTAACATTCTACTAAACCTTTTATTTATTTATTTATTTGTTTATTTGTTTATTTATTTATTTATTTATATTTTGAGAGAGAGACAGAGAGGAGCAGGGGAGGAGGGGCAGAGAGAGAGGGAGATGGAATCCCAAGCAAGCTCAAACTCACAGATCATGACTGAGCCAAAGTCAAGAGTCAGATGCTTAACCAACTGAGCCAGCCAGGTGCCCCTCTTCTTCCATTATTATTTCATATATAAATTTTTGGAGGTTAACTTTGCAAGTTAGTCTTTAGGTAATAGAATAGTAAAATTGTGACTGAACTTGAAAAGCAATTAACATAGTGTTAATATAATTTTTTTTAAAAGATTTTTTTATTTGTAAGTAATCTCTACATCCAACATGGGGCTTGAACTCACCACCGCAAAATCAAGAGTTTCATGCTCCACCAACTAAGCTAGGCAGGGCCCCTAAAGTATAATTTTAAATTTTTTTTATTTTTAAAATTGTGGTAAACTATGCATAACAAAATTTACCATTTTAACCATTTTTAAGTGTATGGTTCGGTGGTATTGACTACATACACATTGTTGTACAACCATCACCACTATCTTTCTCCAGAACTTTTCATCTTCTCAAACTGATACTCTGTACCCATTAAATCATAACTCCCCATGTTCTCCCACCAGGCCTTGGCAACCACCCATCTACATTCTAACTCTATGAGTTTGGCTACCCTAGGACTGACTTATCTAAGATACAATTTTTTTTGAAAGTTAATATAACCCTCATACAGATATAAAATGAAAAGGGATCAGAAGTTTTGTTTCCCTCATTAATTAATAAGGAAGCCAATAAGATGTTACAACTAGATGAAAGGAGAATTCAAATAACCACGCATATATAGGCAACAAGGAATGCTAGAATGAATTTACAAAAAGATACAAAATGGTCTAATCACCAGGAAATAATCAATTGCATTCCACTGACACAATTACTTTCCATTTCTATGGGCCAAGTCATTTTCATTATTGTTAGTTTTCTTCAACCCATAAAATAGTAAAAAACCCGAAAAAACAATGAAAGAAAAATATATTTAGGAAGGGTGCTCAAGGCAGTATATTCAATAACTATACACAATGAACATGGATGAATAATGACAACACTGAATAGGGGAAAAAACTGGGAGAGGCTTATTATCAATTTATTGCCTGTCAGCTCCAAAGTCACTTGGAGCTGGACCTTGTAAACAATTCGTTTGCTAGCAGGTGTAATGTTAGGCCTTACAGCAGAGGGCACTGGAGGGACACTGCAAGACATAGCAGAGAAGGTGGCTTCTCTTCTTAGATCTTCCTGTGATGTCTCTTGTGAAGACCCAGTGGCACATTTCACCACCACCCTAAATGAATGGCTTCCAGTTGACCACCCCTGGCATATAGGCTACCCCCAGTGCTGGGCTGCAGCACTCCACTGAACTTTTCTTTAGACTATAGCCTTACCCTCTCCAAGGAGGTTTGAATCTCAGCCTCACCTGGGGGATAGAATCTGTTCCAAGTTTCTTTTTCTCTTGGATATTCTCCCTCAAGCTTAGAGGTAATAGTGTTGTTTACATTTGCTATTCCATAGAGTTAACTTTTACCTCTGTTAATAGTTAACCACCTTTTATTAGTTCATGACTGTTACATTAAATATTCCCTGATAGGCGCCTGGGTGGCGCAGTCGGTTAAGCATCCGACTTCAGCCAGGTCACGATCTCACGGTCCGTGAGTTCAAGCTCCGCGTCAGGGTCTGTGCTGACAGCTCGGAGCCTGGAGCCTGCTTCAGATTCTGTGTCTCCCTCTCTGTCCCTCTTCCTCTCGCTCACTCTCTCTCTCTCTCTCAAAAATAAATAAACAGGGGCGCCTGGGTGGCGCAGTTGGTTAAGCGTCCAACTTCAGCTAGGTCATGATCTCGCGGTCCGTGAGTTCGAGCCCCGCGTCGGGCTCTGGGCTGATGGCTCAGAGCCTGGAGCCTGTTTCCGATTCTGTGTCTCCCTCTCTCTCTGCCCCTCCCCCGTTCATGCTCTGTCTCTTTCTGTCCCAAAAATAAATAAACGTTGAAAAAAAATTATAAATATTCCCTGATAAATTATAGGTGTGGTTTCTGTATCCAGACTGATATAAACATAACCTTATTTATTTTCTTCCTATTCATTTCCTAAACTTGTCACATCTGTATTATTATCCTAATAAATATATATTAGCATGCTCTCCTTTCCCTTTCATATCCTCTCAAAGCATCTGTTATATTAATAATATCTAGGATTTTAGTTCTGCAATGTAATGGATATTTTTTGTCTTTTTTCTTTGGTTCCAGTTGCTTTTTCTTTTTTAAGGCTACAACAAACTTCTGATATCTCTTAGAGCACATCAGGATTTTCAATTTTTCTTCTCATTTTTGTATTTCCTCAAAAATGTTTTCAGTGTGAGTCTTCGTGTGGCAAGTTTTCTGAGAACTTGTATACTTGAGGCTGAATATCACTTTTCCTATGCCTTTATATTTGAAAGACAATTTGGTTGAATACAAGATTTTGGCTCAAGTTTTTTTCAGTACTTAACATATATTGCTCCTTTGCCTCCCTGCAGCCAGTATGCTGTTGAGAAGACTAATATTAGTATGATTCTTATTCCTTTGTAGATTGTATGTTCTTTCTAGAAAGTTTCAGATTTTTTCTTTATCTCTAGCACTCTTTCACTATAACCTGTCTAGGTCTGATTTTTCCTTATCTCCTCTCTTTGACATTTTATGATCTGAAATCATTCATTTTTCATTAGTTGTGAGAAATTTAACTATTATTTCTTCAAATATATCCTCCTCTTCTTCTTTAAAATTTTCTTTTGAGACTCCTCTTACAAAGATGCTGACTCTACTATTTCTATTCTCCACATCTCTTTGCTATGTTTTATTCATTATCATTTGTTGCTAGCTTTTCCATTTGTTTGATGTGAGTTTCTATAGGAGAGATCAGCAAACTACAGCCCATGGGCTAAATCCAGCTTGTCATCTGTTTTTGTAAATAAAGTTTCATTGGAATAGTTATATTCATTCATTTATGTATGATCTGTGGTTGCTTTTGTGCTACCACGGAAGAGTTGAGTAGTTGCAACAGAGACGGTGTGATCCACAAAGTTTAAACATTTAAAATACTTGCCATCTGGCCCTCACAGAAAAACTTTGTCAATCCCTACTCTACAAGATAGTAACAATTTTCTTCTTCTTTCTATCCTGAAGGCCTAGAATGTGCCTTGTCCAGGTTTGTTGAATCAATGAATAAATAAGCTTTGAAGGGCAAATATTATATCAATAGGTAGAACTGAGAGAGATATTATTTCAAAAGATGAAAAGATAGCATTCTAGCTAAAGAGAACAGAAATAGTATAAGCAAAGATATAGAAGTGAAAATCAAGGGTAGATTTCAGTAGAGCAAAATATTTAGCAAAAGTGAGGCCAGAAAGATTGATTAATAACTATTTTGGGAAGCTTGGGGTCTAGAAGGGGGAGTTGGTGCTTAGTTCTCTTTGCAACTGCCAGATATGTCATATGACCAGAGATAAGCTTAAGGAGGACTCATGTATCAGCCCTGTGAGAACAGACTAGAGATAGAAGACAGAGGAGGGATGGAGAACAGTTCAGAGCTACTGGAATAGTGAAATACAAAGGAGTGAGCTCCTTTGTATGGTGTTATGGTGATGTAAGTTCAGAGATATGATGCAGCCCGATAGAGTCGCTATACTTGGTCTACATCTCAGCGCCACAGTATCCTAACTGTGGGATACTAAGCAAGTTGCACAGTCTTTTCTGAATTTCAGTCTATTTGTCTGTAAAACATGGTGATTCAGTGAGGATCCAATTAGAAAAATAACATGCATGCCAGGTAATTTAATAGAATTTAATAAGGGAACTAGTTACAGGTACAGACTGAAGAGCTGAAAGACCAAATGGGAAGGCAAGGTCATCCAGGGATTAAGCAATTGCAGAAAGCAATGACCACTTCCAAGGCTGGGACTAAGGGAAGAGAGTGTTACCAGAGCCCAGGGGGCAGAGCTGCTGATCAGGATGTGTGGGAACTAGAGCTAAAGAGGAGGTGCAGCCACAGGGTCACAGCTGTGCCCAAAGCAGAGAGAGAAGAGAAATGCTCTGGAGTCTCCTCTCTCCCTGTCCTGCAGTCTTCTCCCAGTGATATCTATTAGCCAAACCTAGACAGAATCAATTTCCCAGCAAAGAAACCTGGGAAAGGTGATTTGCAAGAAACAACCCCCTGTGATTCACAGCAGAGTGGAGGAAGGGCAGGGGCTGGATTTGAGGTAAACAATCAATCAAGCAGCACACATGGATATATCACGGGATTACTGTGAACACCTCAGCTGAGATCACACCGCATAGTATGCAATCAGTAAATGATCAAGTGCTGTTTTTTTCTTACCCTTTCTTACATCTCTATCCTCATCTTTTACCATTTCCCTCCTAATTTTGGACATATTGAAGTATTTCTAGTTTCTAAAATTCACCAATTCACCATGAACTATCACTTTTTGGGACTTGTATTTAGCTCCCTCTACCCACACAGCATTGTGCCCTTTCCTGATGACTCACATTTCCCCCAACTCCCTCTTTCCCTTTGTTATCATCCTAGGTTCTGCGTCTAGCAGGATGTCTTCCCTGAGTCCATCAGCGTTTGTTAAATGCCCCATTGATGCTCTGAGAGCATCCTCTACACACCTCTCTCATAGCACCAGGCAGACTGTCTGACAATGAATCTCTCTCTTTGTTTTCTACTGCCTTTTCTACTGCTGCATAACGAATTACCACAAACTTCGCAGTCTAAAACAACATTTACTACCTCACAGTTTCAGTAAGTCGGAAGGCCAGCATCTTTACCTGGGCCCTCTGCACGGGATCTTACCAGACTGAAATCAAGGTGTTGGCCAGCTGTATCCTCATCTGCAGGCTTGGCCAAGAAAAGATCCATTTCCAAGTTCCCTTGGCAGAATTCATTTCCTTGCAGTTGTATGACCAGGCTTCCTTATTTTATTGCCAGCTGGTGGCCAAAGACCACTCTCAGTTCCTGGAGACACTTTCAGGCCCTTGTTAGATGGCCCTCTCTACAACATGGTAATTTGCTTCTTCAGAACCAACAGGAGAGCTTCTGCTGTAGCTTCAAATATCTCTGCTTTCTTCTTCTTTGGCCCCTAGATCCTCTTTTTCAAAAGAGCTCACCTGATTAGGTTGGGTTCACCTACACTCAAGGAGAGAAAAATTAAATAACAAATACACACCAGGACTGGGAATCTTGGGGGCCATCATAGAATTCTGCCTTCCATACTGTCCTTCTGGATGTAAACTATCCCAAGACAAGGCTAGTCTCTTATTTGTCGTTATATCTCAGAATCGAACTGTTAGTACCTGACACTTAGTAGCTATTCAATGAAAGAATGAAGAAATACAAGAAAAAAAGGGGAAGGGGACTTGTAGGGGAGGGAGATCTTAAATGGAAAGTAAATATGACTTGGTAGGTAACGGACATTTGAACCTGAATCCTGGGTCTATAATGGCACCATTAACAAAAGTTGAAAACTTAGGAGGAATTGGGTTGGGTGGGTTGTGGAAGAATGGGTGGACAGAATGAAATACTATGTGTTTCATTCTTCATATTCTGAGTTGGTTTTGCCTGTGGCACAACCATGTGGAAATTTCCTGAGAACAAATGAGGATGATAGTGTGTAACTTAGAAGAGAGATCTGGGTTGAGAATACTATGAATTACAGCATTTAGTACTGAGTGCTTGAAGTAGTACCATAGTTTGTAGGGTACTCTTACCGCCAATCCTGCTCCCATGGGGACACCATAATTTGGCTCTTGTATTCTGGCTCTGACTTTTTTCTTTTTTTTTTTTTTTTAATGTTTATTTATTTATCTTGAGAGAGAGTGCATGAGTGAGGGAGGGGTAGAGAGAGAAGGAGAGGGAGAGTCCCAAGCAGGCTCCAGGCTGTTACTGAGCAGCCCAGTGTGGGGCTCAATCTCATGAACTGTGAGATCATGACCTGAGCCAAAATCAAGAATTGGACACTTCAACGACTGAGTCACCCAGGCACCCCTGGCTTCTGACTCTTATTTCTTTCCCTTTTCTACTTCCCAACTATTTGATTTTCCCATAATTACTCAGATTTTCTTATCCTCTTCCTATACCCTCCAGATATAACCGTCAGAATAAAAATCCATTGCCAACTCTCTTGGTCCTGCTGATGTGAATCTAACTGTAATGGACATTAGTTGAGATATTTATACTGATCTAATTCTGTGTATAGTGGTAAGAACATGACCTCGAGCCACAGAACAGCTGAGTTCAAGTACCGCTTCTGTTTATTTGCTGTATAATCATGATCCCGATGAATGATCTCTCTTAAGTTTATTCCTTCTTTATACATAAACTAGATACACACACATGTTTTCAAGAGAATTAAGTAAAATTTTGTGTGAAATGTCTGATAAATTGTAGAAGTTCAGTTAAATCCCTGCATTAATTTTTTTTAGAGAAAAATGTGGATGTTGTGCTCATATTCTTTTGCTCCAGATTCATTGGGATTTTTCAAATTACTGTTGTAAATATGAAATCAGTTTAACAATATTATCACATGACTAAAACATATTCCTAATCCCCACTGGGATTGGGAAGTAGTGTGTAGTAGCAATGAGTAAAAAAAGCACAATATGAAACTCATATTGTACTTGCTAGAAAAAGTGATGTCAGGTCATTTAGAACCGTATTTTCTGCTAAATATTTATGATGAAACAAAGACAGTTATTTTGATTATAATAATATTGCACCTAATTCTTTTTATAGCAAAAGATAGCAGGCTTGTATTTGCATATCTGCCTCCCAGGTTGAGATGGAAAGCTAGGAATTTCTGAATCTGCCTGCAATCTCTGTTGAGCTCTCAGCACACTTTCTTACGTGGCCTTGGGGATTATGACTGCGGCCTTACCTTCTCCTACTCATTTTCATAAGGCAGCTACAGTAGTCTTTCTAAAATGCAGCCTGATCAAATCTCCTACCCACTGCATTTCGCATGAAAGGAAATCTCTCTAGGTTGGCATGTAGGGTACTTCACCAGCAGTTTCCTATTGACCTTTCCTGTCTTACATCTTATCGCTGCCCCTTGTAATCTTTGTCTCAAGCTCCTACTACCCCTCTTTGTGTTCTTTTTGGAACTGGCTCTTCCTCCACTTCCTTTTACCTGGTTTTAGGCTAATCCTTCCACCTCTCTCCTCACGGTCACCTTCTCCTCATCTACGTACCTCCCAATTCTGGGTTGTTTGTTTTCTTTTACAAGTGTTTGGTTAGGATTTATTTACACTTTGAAGAAATTATCCCTTTGGAATAGACACGCAGTGATTTTGGAGTAACTTAACTTAAACTGCTCTTCTTGCTGACTGCAGAGTTCAGGAGTACTTCAGGTTGGCCAAGCAAACAGCTGTCTGTGTTGTGATGCCGGCACATTTCCTAACATTATGTTCCTGCCCCTTCGTTCCATTCAGGCCCTCTGAGAATACAGCCTATGAGTTTCTGTGAGTCCCAGGGGGTTCACTTGTCTTTAAATTTTAAGAAAAATCATGGCTGACAATTGTCAACTAGCATCCCAGGAGTCCTCACATAAGGAGGCAGTTTTAAAAGTGCCCTTTAAAAAGGGAAAAATATTTCTTTTAGTTCTGTTGAAAAAAAAAAATCACTGATGTCAGAGACCTGTTTTACCTTAGCAGAAACAATTAGAAAAATATGTGACTAGGTTGTCAAGATTAAAAAAGTGCTAGAATTTCATCAAGTGAACTAAAAATGTAATTTAAAAATTCCTGGGGTACCTGGGTGGCTCAGTCGGTTGAGCATCCGATTCTTGGTTTCACCTCAGGTCATGATCTCACAGTTCGTGAGTTTGAGCCCCAACTCAGGCTCAGTGTTGACAGTGCAGAGTCTACTTGGGATTCTCTGTCTCCCTCTCTCTCTTTTCCCCCATCTCAAAAATAAATAAACTTACAAATCCCTATAAAGAAGTAGAAGAAAGCATAGCTAATAAAGCTCAACGTCTGCATCTCTATTACATAATTTTCTTTTGTTTATGTCCTAATTTTTAAACATTTAAATGTAGTATAATCACTATTTAAAATAGCCTGTTTACTGGGGCGCCTGGGTGGCGCAGTGGGTTAAGCGTCCAACTTCAGCCAGGTCACAATCTCGCGGTCCGTGAGTTCGAGCCCCGCGTCAGGTTCTGGGCTGATGGCTCGGAGCCTGGAGCCTGTTTCCGATTCTGTGTCTCCCTCTCTCTCTGCCCCTCCCCCGTTCATGCTCTGTTTCTCTCTGTCCCAAAATAAATAAAAAACGTTGAAAAAAAATTAAAAAAAAATAGCCTGTTTACTAACCATTTATATAATGTGACCTATAGAAGAGGAGGAAAGGCAATTTTTTTTTAAGTTGATGTAGTTTTAGTAATCTCTATACCCAACATAGGGCTCGAACTCACCACCCTGAGATTAAGAGTCGCAAACTCTTGGGGCACCTGGGTGGCTTAGTTGGTTAAGCTTCTGACTCTTTTTTTTTTTTTTTTAACGTTTATTTATTGTTGAGACAGAGAGAGACAGAGCATGAACAGGGGAAGGTCAGAGAGAGAGACACACAGAATCTAAAACAGGCTCCAGGCCCCGAGCTGTCAGCACAGAGCCCGATGCGGGGCTTGAACTCAAGGACCTCGAAATCATGACCCGAGCCGAAGTCCGCCGCTCAACCGACTGAGCCACCCAGGCGCCCCCTGACTCTTGATTTAGGCTTGGGTCTTGATCTCACAGTTCATGAATTTGAGCCTGGCATTCTGCTCTGCGCTGATACTGTGGATCATGCTTGGGATCCTCTCTCTCTCCCTTTTTCTCTGCCCTTCCCCAGTGCATTCCTGCACTCTTTCTCTCTCACTCTCTCTCTCAAAATAAATAAATAAACTTAAAAAAAAAAAAAAAAAAGAGTCCCATGCTCATCTGATTGAACCAGCCAGGCACCCCAGAAAGGCAACTTTTTGAAAATAAAACAAAATAAAAAATCCAAACAACTCAGTGGAATAACTCTCCCGCTTTTTATTTATTATGAAAAAGTTAATTTTGACTTAAGTGTTTTTAAATAACCTACTATCTTTCTAGAAAGTAACCAATAGAAGTATATATTGGAATTGTTTACATACATGTTTGTTTCTGCTAGGCACTGAACCTTTGTTATTGATACGGCCTATCACCTAGCACATTACCTTAAGAATATTCATATAAATGGAATGAACTACTCTCTGACAAAACTATATCATCTTCAACCAAAAAATTTTGCAAAATTACATCCCTCAGTTCCAAAAGCAGGAAAATACAATTATCAAACCTTCAGTCAACATTACTTACTAAGTTGACCACAGTTTGAACATATTAGGAAGTAGCATAGGATGATAAAAAGCAATATGACAAAGGAAAAAGTTTTAGATAGGAATGGTAAAGACCTTTACGTTATAAAATATTATGCGTATATGTATTACAATGAAGTATATTAGTTCTATAACAAAAAGGTTAAAATATTTGTTATGATTAGAAGAGATACCGATCTCTATTAGAAGTTTTAAGAAGTACACAAACATCCTCTGTCAGAGGTGACTCCTGTCCCACTCTGCTCAGAGATGACTTCCAAAGCTTTCATCTAGAGGCACACCAAATTTCATCAGGGACCACTTAATTATTTTAGCTGTTAAGGTAACCCAAATCAATATCATCATGGGAGCATAGGGAGTAGGAAGAAGAGTTGCATTTTGGAAAACAATCCATGGGAAAATGTTTAATTTGGAAATGCAAATATCTGTTGATTGGGTTTTCAATCAACACTATTCATGTGCACAATAAAGGAATAATGAGGGGCAAAGCAATAGTGACAAAAAAAGAAACAGAAAGAAAGAAAAGAAAGAAAGAAAGAAAGTGACAAAAAAGAAACAG
Organism: Herpailurus yagouaroundi; assembly: GCF_014898765.1. Taxonomy (NCBI): domain Eukaryota; kingdom Metazoa; phylum Chordata; class Mammalia; order Carnivora; family Felidae; genus Herpailurus; species Herpailurus yagouaroundi. The sequence goes on along the minus strand of NW_024412376.1, from coordinate 96,500,257 downwards.
AAAGAAAGAAAGAAAGAAAGAAAGAAAGAAAGAAAGAAAGAAAGAAAAAAGTAGAAGGAAAAGCAGAAGAAAGAATACAGAGGGCACTGAGGGGATTATTTTCATACATTATATTAATTCACATTATATTACATTTGAATAAGGTAATTTTCTTCATCCAAATAATTTCACCACTTTAAACTGTTAAGATATTGGAAAAACCCATCTGGGCCATTCGATATAACCTTTCTTTAAAAATGCCTTTTTTCAGGGGCGCCTGGGTGGCTCAGACGGTTGGGCGTCCGTCTTAGGCTCAGTTTGTGAGTTCGAGCCCCGAGTGGGGCTCTATGATGACAGCTCAGAACCTGGAGCCTGTTTCGGATTCTGTGTCTCCCTCTGTCTCTGCCCCTCCCTCACTTGTGCTCTGTCTCTCTCTGCCACTCAAAAATGAAATAAATGTAAAAAAAAAAAAAAATTTTAAAAATGCCTTTTTTCTAATGCTTGTTTATTTTTGAGAGACAGAGACGGAACATGAGCAGGGGAGGGGCAGACAGAGGGGGAGACACAGAATCCGAAGCAGGCTCCAGGCTCTGAGCTGCCAGCACAGAGCCAGACGTGGGGCTCGAACGCACAAGCCAGGAGGTCATGACCTGAGCTGAAGTCGGGGGCTTAACCGACTGAACCACTCAGGGGCCTCTCAATGTAATCTTTCTGCATCTCTTTTGCTGGGGAGATGGGACGGCGCAAGGAAGACAATGCTTTCTTGGTATGCTCATAAAAGGAATCAGGTAGCATCTTAATTAGACATTAACTTTGGTTCTGTTTGCCAAAGTCCTTCCCCTCCTAGGATTTTCTGGGGTTGGACTGGTGAAATGTAGATACCCAGAGGTTGGATTCAGGAAATTTGTTTCCCATGCCACTGTGTAGCTTGTGACATTGGCACAACACTTAATTTTCAGCTCTTCCATTTTATTGTTTGGGAAATGACAATAATGATGTACCTGTTTTATAAGGTTGTTGTGAAAATGAGTCGGGCCTGTGAATGAAAAGCCCTTTATAAAGTGTAAAATACTCCCGAGATGTGAGTTATCTCCTTTAAAGGACACAGAATCTGTTTCAATTGTATAGGAGATTGCAGAAAGACTCCTTGACACTTTTAGTCAGAACTTGACCCTGCCGAAGCTCTTTGCAAAACGAAAGGGTTCTTGTGCCCCACGTCAGTTTGGGGCAGGGTCACCCACGCTGCCGGTGCGGTCACTGCAGTACTCCATCCTCAGCGGCTGCTTCCCCCCCATCCTCCCACTGGTTTCTCGGGGAGGGCGGCGATGTTCCTAGCCATCTGGGTGGCGCCAGCTAGAGGGCGTGGGCCGGGTGGATCCGCGTAGCGCGGCTGCAGGGAGAGGGCGGGGCGGGGCCTTCCGAGGAGGGCGTGGCCTTGCCTCCCTGGCGTCCTGGCGCTGCTGGCGCGCGGAGCTGGTGAGCCAGCGAGCGGACTGGCGCGCGGCCCCTGCGCACTGGGCTGCCGCCTGCGCGCGTCGCGGGCGCAGCTGCATTTTCGCCTCCGCGGCTCGAGAGCCCAGTCCCGTACGAACCACCTCTGAATCCCGGGAGGACGCGTTCCCCTACGCCCTCCGCACCCGCGCCCCTTCCCCACCGCAACAGGTCAGGGGAGGGCGGAGGCGGAGAGGGCGTACGACTTGCGACTGGAGGAGCAAGGGTCCGGAAGGTAAGCGGAGCCTTTTGCGCCCCCGAGCTGGGGGTCAGCCTGGCCCGGAACGCCGCAGCCGCTGACTTCTGGGAAGCCCAGGCTCTCCCCGCCTCGCTGCCTGCTTCCCAGCACGCTGACTCAAGTAGCTGGCGTTCCCACTTTTCCGGTGGGAACCTTGGCGGGGAACGCGCAACGGAGACGCGGGGCTCGCACCACCCTTATTTGCAAATCCAGGGCAGGTAGCGTCTAGAAAAACGGTGTGGAGCGGTGGGAAACACTGGAAGAGACCCATTCTCCTTCCCCACTCCCCCAGATCTGACATCTGCTGGTGCGCCCCGCGTCTTGCGGAAAGATGTTTGGTTTTGGAACCTGCTCTCAGGGTTGCGTAATAAAGTGTCCCAGAAGTTTCTCGGGCGGTAAAAGCGGGGTTTTTCTCCCACCCGGAGTCTCCCTCCCCTCATCATTGTCACCCCTCCCCCTTGCGTCTAGTTGAGAGAATTTAGTGGTTCCAGTCCGATCTAATTGTGCTTGAGAGGGAGGCATGTGCCGGTGGTCCGCAGCCTCCAGGGAGGGAGGGGAAAGTTGGAGGCACCTTCTGAGACTTGCCCCTGGGGCGGAGGCAGGCTCCGTTTGCCGAACGTGGGACTGCTTAATTTCTCTTGCTAATTTTTTACGCCAGTGTCAGATCCTCTTTGACTTCTGCTAGCGAGCCCTCAGGCGTCACGTGCGCCAGGGTCGTCGAATTAAAAGGGAGAGAAATTGGGAGAGTTGTGTGAATCGTACTTCACCTTGGTGTAATAGTAGTTACGTTAATGAATCTGCGAGGGACCTTCGAGCGCCTTGATACTTTCTTACTAGGTTAGTTTTCCGGGAGTTTCTATACACACTTACACCCCATTGTTGTTATGCAAATTGTCTCAGGAAGACCTTTGGATTTGGAGGTGGAGATGTCCGTATCTTCCGGGAGCCAGTCTCTTTTTGGGGGAGCGCTCGCAGTTTTTTTTGTTTTTGTTTTTTTTTTTTCAGTGTTAGATGGGGGTAATTTTAACCCTGTTGGTGTACGTTGAGGGCGGGGCCGGGGAGATGATACACCGTCGAGGAACCCGACAGATTTAAACCTTCAAGGAGAAACCGTAATTAAGACCCACGAAGACCCAGTGTTCCCTGAGACAGTTGCAAAGTGAAAAAAGCTCAGAAATTGAGGCACAGAAAAACATCAGGCGACCGAACGGCCTGAGAGGTGTGGGAATTTTGCTCGTGCAAGATTATTTCAGAGCAAGGTCATGCAGAGTTCGTAGAAGGTAGGCAGAGGTGGGATACTTCTGGAGCTACCTATGTCAGGCTCCGGGTGGAGATAGAAAAAGAAAAGACCTTTGGACTGGGAGTCTAGTTCTGCTCGGAGGCTTGAGCATACCTAGGCATGGCCCTGTTTCAATGTTTACTTCCTCTGTCTAATGTATTTCCTTAGCTTGCCTTTCATCTTTAGTGGAAAGGATTCCTTCAGTGGATATTCTGGAAATAAATTTACAGGAGAGTTGAAAATTCTGGATGGTTCTCCTGCTTTAATTTAAAGACAAATTTAATTTGTCTCTTGCCAGTGACAGAAAATATTGTATTGGTGATAAATATGCAGAAAAGTAATGGAAAGTACTAAACAATAATAACCCAAGAAAAGGAAGGGAGAGTAGGAGAGAAAGCAAGAGAGAAACTCCTGGTACTTGTGTAAAACTAGAAAAATGAATTTGAATTTAGCTCATTTAGGAGAGGGGGAACCACAGAAAGGACTTGGGATGATTTGGTCACTTTAAGACAAAGAAGTATGGAAGAGGAGGACAAAAGGCTTTGAAAAAAATGAGTTTAGATATTGAGAGCTTACTTCCATCCCCCCGCACCCTCCCCTTCTTTTCTTTTTCTAAATATAACTTGCAGGGATGGTGAGGCTGGAGGTATGGGACTTGCAGACATGGTGTGAACTCTTAGCTTTCCACCTGCAGAAAGAAAATGAACTGTTACATATCAAAGTTAACAGGTTTTATTCATTCACTATAGCAATTGAATTTCTGTAGTGGCTTTGGCATTTGTGATTTGCTTAACTCTTCAACTTTGTAAAAATACAATTTTGAAGAATCACAGCGTGTTAAATTAGAATACAAAAATCATCCAGAGATAGAATTTATGGTCAGAAAATTTCAGTGATTTTAAACATTGCTTTCTCCTGCAAAATGTGGAGTATGCATGCATTTTTTTTTTGCCACCAGAAGTCACTGTTTCACTGTAGGGTTATAAGACCTAGTACTTTGAAGCAGTAGTAGTTAGAGACTACATCAAAACTGGCTGTCTCTCCTATTTCCTATCTGGTTTGACTGAATTTTTGCAAGCAGTGGGTTGAGCTAAAAGTTAACTGTTTTATTAACCAAGAATCTCAATTGGATTTTGGATTAAATTTGGAAGAGTGCCGTTCAATTAAGATACACAGATGAATTGCATGTTTGTTAGGAACTTCTACACATCACTGTAGCTATGTGAGGGTTTAGTTGAAGTTATATTGCCTTGAGTTGAAAAGTAAAAAAAATAGGTTTAGAAAAGGTAACCTTGTTTTCCATATATTTTTTCCTTTTTTTCAAGAAGCATTTGGAAGGAATTTCATGCTGCATGGTAATTTGTGTTTTCATCAAACAAATTTGCGTCATCATTTATGAAGTTAATTGGTTGTTAAAAGTATAAATCTTGAGATGGACTTATACTTTCACTTTTTAAAAGGCAGAGCTAATTTATGTATAAATATTTGGATGGTTATAAGACACACACAGGGAACAATATACCCTGCAGGTGTTTATGAAGGTATGGCAGCATAATTAGGATAGTGTCCTTACTATTAAAGCCCTACACTGAAAGCTGACCTTCAACTTGAATTTATTAGCTAACTTAGATATGTCTGTGGAAGATAAATGCTTGAAGTTCCCCTATTTTAAGACTCCAGATAATTAACTAATTTTTCAGGAGATTGAGAAAGTATGTTGGAGAGATTACAAATTAAGGAGCTGCCTGAACATAAATGTACAGAGTTTTGTACATAAGTTATATTTTCCTTATTAAGTTACAAATTCTGTTCCCAAATGATATTTAATTGGCAGTAGTTTTCTAGCTGTCTTTTTTATACACAGTTTTTTTTTTTAAATATATGCTGAATTGATTCTCAGATTTTATTAAAATAGATTTCATAAACCCTATAATCCATTTATTAAAATTCTACCACGGTGCAGAAGTAAATGTGAATATGTAGTTCTTTGTAGGTACATATCCTTTATTCCTGACTGTTTACATAGGCACAACAGATTATTGTACACTTGAAACTGAGAGATTCTAAGGCCATCAGGGTTGCTAATAGGAGTTTCTATTACTTCTGCTTTAGTACAGAACTCCTTCAGCAGTGTTCTCCAGGGGAAGAAAATCAGCTGATTTTCTTAAATTAGCTGGCCCATTTTAAACATGACTAAGGATTTCTTGTTAGAGTGACTTTTTCCTATTAAAAGGCTGAAATTATTGTGACAAGTGGAGCCCAGAGGAGTCAGTTACATCATTCATATAATACCTCATATTCATTCCTAATACCTCATAAGTATCGAACATCTTCTGTGTGCCTCTCAGTACGCTAAGCTTTGGAGAAAATGTGATAACACCATGATCAAGAAAGAGAAAGTGCTCTTGCAGGTGGATTTTACGTTCATGTAGCATAAAACCTATTTACCAACAGCTTTCATTTCAGCCTAATTACAACTCTAAAGTTGGAGTTCATTTTCCATTTTAAAATCAGGAAATTGAGTTGAAGAAGTTAAGTGACTTGACTCTGACTCAAAGCCTGGTGCCCTTTCCACTATGGTACACTGAGTTGGCTTTGTTGATGTGTGGTTTCCTGTTTTTCAAGAATTACAGCTTGACTCTAAAGTATAAATAGTGTTTCTCCTTGGCAAAGTAATTCTTTCTGATCATTATGGGAATAAAAAAGCAGGTATTTTCATTTAGCATTCTGGACATGTATTTGTGACTCCAAGGGAAAATATTGTGCAGGCCTATTAAAAAGACATGTGATGTTTATTTGCACCATATAAATATCCTTACCTTCCTAAGAATTATATGCAAGGGCTTATAAGCCATCTCCCTTAGTGCTTCAAATCTATTAGAGTTATGAAAGGTCAGTCACATCAGTATGTAAATCAGGATATAGCCATACCATTTCCTTCAATCTTATAGATTCAGTGAATTTATGCAGTGTAGCAGTGGTTTGCAAACTTCTAATGTCAGAATCTTCTGGAAGTCTTGTTAAAACACATCTTCCAGGCCCACCCCCCCATCCCCCTCCCAAGCTTTTGATTCAGTGGGTCTGGGGTAATACCCAAGAATTTGCATTGTAACATGTTCACAGGTGATACTGATGATGCTAGTTCTGGAACTACACTTTGAGAAGTGCCATACGGCAGAGCATTTAAAAGCACGGTTACTAAGCCACACAGCTTGGGCTTGAATCTTGCACATGCCACCTACGAGCTGTCAGACCTTAGGCACATTAACTTTTTGTCAAAAATTGTGAAGGCTTTGAGATTCTACCCTACTTTCAAGCTAACAAGTTAACCTGCTACAGTTTCACGGGCTCTTGGGAATGACTTTATTACTCACAGTAATAGCTGTAGAGAGAGTATCAACATTTCCTTATACTGGTTCCCTAAGCCCCAGTTTCCAAAGAGAGATGTGGAGAGAGTCAGATGACACTTGGAAACAAAATGGGTTGCATTACAGGTGAGGAATCCTGAGCTTAGGGAATTCTAATCTTTTATAATGGGCAGTAAGCATGTCTGCCCTTTGCTCCAGAGGGGGAGATATCTTGTTTATACTGCACAGTAAACATGCTGCCTTGTACTATAGGAGACACTATCTCTATTTTCCAAGGCCGTTCTCTATACAAACATCCTTAAAGATCGGAACAAAGACAGCTGGTGCCTCTGCTTGTATAATGTGCAGAAATGCCATAGACCTGTGGAGAATTGGCTTCTAACACTTTTCCATTCCCTTATAAGAAGGGGTTAATAAGACTGTTACTCCTAATAAGATCTCCCTTATTAGATAGTTGAGTAGATTAAAGGTACTAAAATTTGGCAAGTACTTGGAGCAGAGCATAATCTGTGCTACATAAATATTTCCTATTATTTCTCCTGAGGGAAAAAGTATGTGTGTGTGTGTGTGTGTGTGTGTGTTTAATGGTAAGGATTGCCTTATAAGATGAAATAATTGTTTCAATCAGTATCCCTAACTTTGAGTTTGTTCCAAGACACTTCTTTAATGGGTCTAAATTCTAAAATGGAATAATACATTGTTTTACCAGCCTGTGGAGAATGAGGCAGAAACATTTATACCAATATTCATGTGTTCTCTCATGTTTCACTGCCTCATTATGATTATGTAGACTCCTGTGACTAATTCTGGGGGTGCCTGGTTGGTTCAGTCTAAGGAGCATGTGACTCTTTTTTTTTTTTAATTTTTTTTTCAACGTTTATTTATTTTTGGGACAGAGAGAGACAGAGCATGAACGGGGGAGGGGCAGAGAGAGAGGGAGACACAGAATCGGAAACAGGCTCCAGGCTCTGAGCCATCAGCCCAGAGCGTGACGCGGGGCTCGAACTCACGGACCGCGAGATCGTGACCTGGCTGAAGTTGGACGCTTAACCGACTGCGCCACCCAGGCGCCCCTGGGAGCATGTGACTCTTAAAGAGCATGCAATGCTTGATTTTGCAGATGTGAGTTCGAGCCCTGGGTTGGGTGTAGAGATTACTAAATAAATAAATAAATAAATAAGCTTAAGTAAAAAAAAAAAAAAAAAGAATCATATGACTAATTCTGTCCAGTGGACTGTCTATGGGAGTAACGTGTTTCTGGGCTCAAGCATTTATAAGTGGCTCTTTTGAGACCCTCCAACTCTCTTATTATGGCAAACCCTGAAGCCACATTTTGAAATAATGGAGATTACAACAGCTTGGGTTTCTCAATGTGGAGAAAAGCTCCCTGCCCTCTTTCCTACCCCAACACACCAATATGCAATGGACATAAAGAGTGAGTATGAACAAAACCTTTGTTCTGTCAAGCCACTGGGATTTTGATGTTAATTTGCCACTATAGGATAACCTGGACTATTCTATCCCAGTGCCTATATATATATATAATACCTGTCTACTTTATTTTAAAATATAGGCTCTAGACTTGGAGCTTGCATTCTTCTGAGAGGATATGAGCAATTCACATTTATTGTCATTATTTTGCATAAATTAATTTCAGATGATAAGCACTATGAAAAATATGAACAGTACTATTATTTTCCTACCCAAAGCCCTTCCCTTTGTTGTTGTTGTTGTTACTAAAAGAACCTTAATTGTGTGTGGGGCTACACTGTGCCTAGCCTTAGGTGATAGATCATGCTTCTTCTCAGTGCTAACAACTTGTATCCCAATATACCTCCCTCCCCATGCACCTTTAGGAGGCCGTGTGACCTAGCTCTGGTTTTTTGATCGGCAGGGTCTTGGGGAAAGATTTTCCTTTCTTGAAAAAAGGAGGAAGATATGGCTGGCATTAGCCACATCCTTCTCTTCTCATCTTCCTGCCTTAAATGCAGGTAAGATGTCTGGTTATGGCAGCAACCTTTTCATACCATGAGGTGACAGGCATAAAGACAACATGCTAAATATGGCCGAGCAGAAAGAGCCAGAATTCTTGATGGCCTCACTGAATAGCTAAAACGGTATCAGTAGCCACCTACTTCTGGACTTGCTCTGGAAGTATAAACTTCCGTTAACCAAGCAGTTGCTCCTTGCAGCTAGGCACGTTCCTAGAGTATAATGGAATTGAGAGTGGGTTGGCTGCAGGATGTGGTTGAAGGCACAGTAGTACTACAGTAGCTACTGTGGTCTCTCTGAAAATGTATCATTGAGCAGAGACCTGAGTAATGAGAGGGAGCCGACAGGATGTGGCATGTATATTTGAGTTTGGGGTAGCACCAGAGCCCTCTTGAACAAGGATTTGCAGTGAAGAGGTGGTTGGGAAAATCGTGTTCCATTATAGATTTCTAAGCTATGGGCTCATGGCATTGGAGGGCCAAAGGAACTGGGAGTGATCATATCAGTTTGGGACCTGGGGAGATTATGATCTGCTTGGGGTAGACTTCTGGAGAATGCCGACGAAAACAGTGTATGATGCGTGACTCACCTCTGACACATTGCCTGTTCCCAGGAGACTGTTACTCCTGGAGGTCTGTGTGGGGACAGGAAGGGAAGTAGACTTGATGGGGACTTCTGACCAGACCAATCCACACACCCTCTGGACGCTGGACAGAGTTATTTTCTCCTTTGGGAACTGGGTCATGGTCATGGGGCCTGGAGACCTGCTTAGGTCAGTTTGTTGTTGAAAAGCAATATATGGGTTCTCCCAAACATGTGCTTTGATTGGCAGAAGAATAGCCAGAACAACTACTACCATTTTACTGAGTGCTTAACATGAGCCAGGCATTGTGCTAAAAATATTACAAACATTTAATTTAACCCTATGACAATCCTGTGAAGCCCTGTATTACTGATGAGAAAGCTGAGACTTTAGGGAAAAAATTAGTAAATTTTTTTTTTTTTTTTTGAGATTATATAGGTAGTAGGTTGCAAAGCTGGCCTTTCAACCAGCTTGTCTTAAAAGACTCCTGAGAGTAGTTTCCCTAGAATGTGCTAGGTTTTGGAAGCCCTTAAAAAATGAAAGAAAAAAAAATTTTTTTTTACTTGAATTGTTTTTACCTGCTATTTGGGGGAGAAAAGCAATTTGATATACATGACATTTTTGTTTTTGAAAAAAGTTGTTGCAAGAGGCTGAAGGAGTGTAGAACACCTCGGCAGCGTGCATTCCTAAATGAAACCCATTTGTTTCACTTATATAAAATGTAACATAGATGTTACTGACTTAAATAACCAGAGAGGCTCTGTATTCCCCTCTTCCCCACCCCCTGGCTCTGCAAGAGCTGCTGTGTATTGGAAACCTACGATGTGTCAGCTGGCTAGGCATTTCAGCTGGATTCTGTAATTCAGTCTTCTCAGTAACTGTAGAATGTGCTATACTCCATTTTACAGCTGGGAACACTGAGGCTGGTATGGGTTAATTTGCCCAAACTGATCCCTGGTCTCAACCTGAACCTGTTCTGTTGCACAGCCAAGTTGGTGTCTTCTCTGCTTTTTTTTTTTTTTTTAATTGGATTTTAAACTGCTCCCCCTATTTATCCCATTTTGTCTTTATAATCTAGGGAAATAATATAAAAATGTATGAAAATTTCAGGAAGACCTTCTGATTTCAATATTTGTAGGCCAGTCCATTTTCTTCCAAGCCCCTATATTTTAGAGGCAAAACTGTTTACATAGATAATAAAAGATTCATAGCGTACAGAATAAAAGTGTCCCTTTCCAGAGAAGTCACCATTTACAGTTTGGTATATGTGTGCACACATGCACATTTGTGTGTATATGATACATAAACATTAAAATAAAGCATTTGCTTTTTAAAAAAAAAATGTCAATGTTTGTTTATTTTTGAGAGACAGAGAGACAGAGTATGAGTAGGGAAGGAGCAGAGAGAGAGAGGGAGACACAGAATCCGAAGCAGGCTCCAGGCTCCAAGCTGTCAGCACAGAGCCTGACGCTGGGCTCGAACCCATGAACCGCAAGATCATGACCTGAGCTGAAGTCGGATGCCCTACAGACTGAGCCACCCAGGCACCCCTAAAGCATTTGCTTTTTAAACAGATTGGCTCACACTGTCCATATTGTTCAGCATCTTGTTTAGGTAAACATCCTTTTTGATGTTTTGTTGCATCTCATGATGTATCATGATTGATCGAGCCATTTCTGTGTTGGCATGTATTAGGTTGTTACCAGTTGTCTTACTGTTACAAACAATATTTTATTGCACATAACTCCTTGTACACTGTGACTGTATTTTTAAGAAAGATTCTTTGAACGAGACATTAACTGAAGCATATACTAATTTCCTTTCTTAGCAGTGGTTTAGGTTAATAACTTCCTGACTACAGTAGGTCTCTATTCCAACTTAACTTTTTTTTTTTACTTTTTATTTATTTAATTTGAGAGAGACAGCACCAGTGGGGGGGGGGGGGAGAGGGGGCAGAGAGAGAGACAGGGACAGAGAGAATCCCAAGTCGGCTCCTTGCTGTCAGCACAGAGCTGCACTCAAGGCCCAAACTCACGAACCTTGAGATCATGACCTGAGCCAAGATCAAGAGTCATACACTTAACTGACTGAGCCACCTAGGCGCCCAGCTAACCTAACCTATGTGAGTTGCGTGGCTATTCCATACAGAGGTGTAAATGATACATCAGCACCTAAACTGTCTTTCACAGGCTGAATTTGTTCTTTTCTGTGAGACATAATTGAGATAACAGTCAATAATCTGGTGATGTAGCTTCCTAGCACCTGTCTCTGTGGAAAGGATTGTGCCTCCTGGTAAATCAAAGAATTTGAGTTGTATAGACTCTGGCTGTGCCTGGGGGCAGATCCCTGAGAGAATATGTCTCTTTCACTTTGTACACTGCCCACTCACCCAAGATTATTTTCAGAGAGATAGAGTGTGTGCACATCCAGGGGAAGGGGAGAAGGGCAGAGAGAGAGAGGGAGTGAGAGAATCCCAAGCAAGTTCTGGGCTCCCAATGCAGGTTCAAACTGTGAGATCATCACCTGAGCCGAAATCAAGAGTGGGATGCTTAACCACCCAGGCACCACCCCTAGAGCAGTTTTACATTCACAGCAACATTGAGAAAGTAGAGAGATTTTCCATAAACCGCCCCGCCCCTGTCCCCATGCACAGCCTTCCCAGAATCAGTGTCTCCCACTAGAGTGGTATATTAGTTACAAATGATGAATTTACACTGACACATCATTATCATCTAGAATTCTAGGACCATCTTTCACTGCAAGTCTGCATGGCTTGCTCCTCACTTTAAGTCTTTGCTCAAATGTTACAGTCTCTGACCACCGTATATAAAATTGCAAGAGTCAGAGGCTCAACCAGCTGATCTACCCAGGCGCCCTTTATTGCCTTTTAATATCTAACATCTATGTGTTTTTATGTGTTGTCTTTGCTAAACTCTAGTTTGCAAGCTCTGTGATGGCTCTTTGTTCTTCACTCTTAATCTCTGTACCTGGGCTGGAGTAGATGCTCAGGAAACATTTGCTGGCCTAATGAGTAAGTGAATAAACAAGGGAACTCAGGACCCTTCTCAGGGTTGGTGTTCTTCCACAACTCAACCTACCTCCCCCCTCACTGCTTGCTCACTCCCCACCAACAAGCCCCAGGGAGGGCACTGTTGGTCTGCAAGCAGGTGGGGCATCTTCCTTGGGAGGGTCCTGTGGGAGACCATCAGGACTCTTCAAAAGGGTTTAAATGAAAACATACTATTTTATTGGCCATCTACTGTGTGCCAGCCCTGCATGTCAAGAGAGAGAAGGTGAGAGCAGCAACAGGGGTGGAGAGAGAGAAAGGTGGGGGAGGGAGAGTAATGGCAGGAAAGAGGGTAGAGAAAGAGAGGAAAGGAAAATAAAAGTGTATTTGAGAGAGGGAAAGTGAGAGAGAGAGAAGGGGGGGGGCCGGCACGATGACTGGGATTTAAAGTTGGAGAATTTAGGAAACTTGGCTAAGCTGCGTTAAGTAGGGCTGCTGTAGCTGGTTAGAGGAGTGTGGAATCCAAAGCTTGTTTGACCCTGAAAAACTTAGAGCTCTACTAGTGTGAGTTTAACTAGAATATGTGCAGTATCCATGTTGCGTTCTTTTTTGGGGGGAGGAGATAGAGTGACTGTATATCTACTAGTATGGAAACATTGTGGTCAGCAACTTTAATTTCAGGGAGGAGGAGATAAAAGGACCTTATCAGGTGTCAGAATAGCACTGGCCTATATTCAATGTTTCAGCCTCAGGCTGGAAGTTAACAGCCTCTTAAACATAAGAGCAAGCTAAAACTGTTACAAATTTAGTGTGTTTTCATTTGTATCACAGTTTGTTAAATATGTGCTAAGATAATTTGTAACATATCCTTTGTCTTAAGGATGTTTGAAAAAAAATTGAACTATTTAAAGCAAGTTAGGATAAGTGCAGTAAATTTACAAATACATACAAGAAAGGGAAAAGGAAACAGCTGTTGATAGTGTTAACCAAAGACAGGTTGTTTCTAGAGATACACAGGACAGTACCAAGGCCATCTGCCCAGGTTGTATAACTTTTTCTTTTTCTAATTTTTGACCAGTACTGTTTTGAGAGAAGGTTCAAAAATGACTTTGGGGATTAAACACATTTTATGAGTGGAAGTAAAATCTTAAGATTGGCTCCTATTTGGCCTACATTTTATTAAGTATTGAATTCTTATATAAAGACCAACTGGTTGATTTCCTTTCTTGTGCAACTCTAACTTTCTTTTGATTCTGTTTCCTCAGGCAGATTACTTAAAACTGGGTTTCCATTTTCTTATCTATAAAATGGGTTATTAGTATGTGGGATATTAGTATATGCCTTTCAAGTTTATTGCAATGTTTACATGAACTTTCATTTTAAAAAGGGATTAACACAATGCTTGGCAAAAGTAGACACTGGGGACATGTTATTTCCTTTCATACTCCTCATGATTAACTTATGCCTATCTCTTCTTGCTGAAATGGCTTTGAAATTAAAAAAAAAAATTTTTTTTTAAACTTTATTTGTTGAGATAGAACAGGCAGAGGAGGGGCAGAGAGAGGGAGAGAGAGAGAATTCCAAGCAGGCTCCTCACTGTCAGCACAAAGCCCCACGCAGGGCTTGAGCTCACCAATCATGAGGTCATGACCTGAGCTGAAATCAAGAGTCGGACATTTAACCAACTAAGTCACCCAGGTGACCGTGAAATGGCTTTGAGTAACAGCCTCAAAACTGAAAGTACCTTTGCCCTATGATATATGGTAGCCGGTTTGTTTATGCAGCTTGAGAGTTGATGAAGAACCACTCCCTAATTCTAATAAGAACATTGAATTCTGTTTCCAGTAGGATTTTCTTGCAAGTTATGCATGCCTAGGAGCTTACTTATGGACTAATATTCACAGATTGCTGTTTCTCTTTCAGATGAACAGACTTGTTACTTTCCACTGACTGGCAGCAATGGCGTTTACCGAAAGAGTCAAAAGCAGCAGCAGCAGCAGCAGCAGCAGCAGCAGCAGCAGCAGCAGCAGGTAACAACTGTGAAATCCCTGACTCAAAGATGCGACAGTATTTAAGTTTATAATCTATGTTTCAAAGAATAAACTTGATCTTTTTCATTTTTGCAATGCAGTAAAATATGTGAAAATGTCAGTTTTCTCTACAGGAAGCCAAACCTCTTAGACTGGCTACATATTTTCTTTAAATCTAATACTCTCTCAGCCTCATAACTCCTTTCTTTAACATGTGGATGTTATATATAGTAGATCAGCATCCTAATTCTGTGTTCAAGATACTGGTCCATATTCCACTGATCCGGAGAAATGAGCACCTATTCAGCCTGTGCTGAAACAAGTATGAGATCTGCCTTATCATGGGAGCTTCAAAGGAGGGAATTCTGTCAGTTACATTTTATTTACTTCCATATCTCTCCCTCCGGTGTGCACATACACTTAACTTCCTTCTTGCATATACTATGGGGTCAGGGTTGATTGAGGGGAGCATGTTAACATTCTGAAGCAGTTATTAAGAATAATTCATTTGATAGCCAGAAGGCATTCTTAATATCACCGATCAGTTTTTTTTTTTATGTACACTGTTAGATACTCCAAAACATATTAAAGTATGAGACCTGTAGACTCAAACTTACTCAACTGATATTTATTGAGAGGCAGACGATGGTGCATGCAATTCTGGAAGGTCCTGCCTGGATGCTTTCCCACTTCCCCTTTCTGGTTCAATTAGGAAACTTGTCCTCCATTCCAGGTGGCCCTGGTGGGACTGTTGTTAAACTCGGTGCACTGTCCTCCCCCACAGAGGAAGGCATGTGACCCAGGCTGCAACAATTCATGTTCTGCTAGAGCTGGGGGAAGCTATTGTCATCTGTCTTTAGGCTTGTCCTTGTGTTCGGTTACACATAAGTTTTAAATTTGTATGTGGTTAAATGTCTTGTCCTTTATGGATTCTGGTTTTGATTGTGCTTAGAAAGGTCTTTCCAACTCCAAGATTGTGAAAATAATGTCATGTGTTCCCTGCTGGCACTTCAGTGGTTTCATTTTTTGCATTTAAATCAGAACTTGTGAGCTGGTGGCCTATGGGACAGATCTGGTCAACAGATGGGTTTTGTTTGGCCCCTCACAGTGTTCTAAAAAAATATATCTGCCAATGTTTTTTACATAACAATCTAGACTTCCATCTTCTCTTTAAAAATTTAAGATTTAACAACATTGGGCTTGCATTGCTATATCACGGCACTCAGATACAGTCAAATGGCTGTTGCTCTTTTAGACAAGGCCATGAGCTTAGACAAGTTCTAATTCAGAACTTACCAAATGGTATGCCATCAGTATGTTTCAGGTGTGCCAACATGTTCGTCCCCTCAGCCTGCCAGTCAGCCAGAACTCCAGGATTCCCACCTGCATTCCCCCTGCAGACTTCTGCTTTGTCGGGATTCCCCAGAAAGACTTGATGTAAAAAAAAAAAAAAAAAAAGAAGTCAGGAGGGATGCCTGGATGGCTCAGTCGGTTCAGCATCTGACTTTGGCTCAGGTCATGATCTCATAGTTCATGAATTCAAGTCCCTGGTCAGGTGAGCTTGAACCCAGCTCCAGTGAGCTGGTTTCCAGTGAACTCGTGCCCCACTTCTCTCTCTCCTCCTCCCCTTCCCTCTCCCCTCCCCCCACCCTGCTTCTCATGGGATTCTC
>NW_024412376.1:96456513-96484520 GCF_014898765.1 Herpailurus yagouaroundi | reverse complement strand
ATTTTTAATTAATTAATTTTCAAAGTAGGCTGTATGTCCAGTGTGGGGCTTGAACTCATACCCTGAGATCAGGAGTCACATGCTCTACCCACTGAACCAGCCAGGCGCCCTAGATCTTGGACTTTTTGTGGTATTTTGATCCATCTGTAATTAATTTTAGTATAAAGTATGTGCTGTAAATTTCCATATTAATAGGAAAGTGAAAAGGTCCAAGGGATGTTAGGGAGCCATTTTTTTAAAAAAGCAAAAAGCTAAGCAGTTGTTTGACCATAGTTTATTAAATCATCATCTTTTCTCCACTGATTGAGTGCTGCATGTAAATTCCATCACATTTTAAGTCTCTTGTTGGACTCCTTTGTCCCATAGATTGTTTCTTCTGCCAGTGGTGCCAGTGCTATTTCACTGTATTCCCATACCTCAAAATATGCCAACACTTCTTTGTCGTTACTTTTCATTTTCAGAATTTTGATAGTTATTCACATCTGATTACATTTCCATATGTACTCTGACGTCTTTAGTCATTTTCTAGAAAAATGTTGGCATTTTGATTGGGGTCCCTTTGAATTTTGTCACTTGGGGCAAGTCAGATTCTATAGCTTATTAAAACTGGGTCTTTCTACAAAAGAATCTAAATGTCAGACTGATGAAATTTTAAGAGGTTGAAGAAATTTTATTTTTCTCAAAAAAATTTTTTTAACGTTTATTTATTTTGAGACAGAGACAGAGCATGAACGGGGGAGGGTCAGAGAGAGAGGGAGACACAGAATCTGAAACAGGCTCCAGGCTCTGAGCAGTCAGCATAGAGCCCAACGCAGGGCTCGAACTCCCGGACCGTGAGATCGTGACCTGAGCCGAAGTCGGACGTTTAACCGACTGAGCCACCCAGGCGCCCCAAGAAATTTTAAATTTCAGTTGTATGGTGTTTGGAGGTAGGATTTTTCAAAAATTTCTAGTTGTTGACCTTTCATCCTATACACTTTCTGGTAGAAGAATCAATTGTAATAGTTACAGTATTCTCAGTGGCGAGATTAAAAAGGTATTCTGGGGGCGCCTGGGTGGCGCAGTCGGTTAAGCGTCCGACTTCAGCCAGGTCACGATCTCGCGGTCCGTGAGTTCGAGCCCCGCGTCAGGCTCTGGGCTGATGGCTCAGAGCCTGGAGCCTGTTTCCGATTCTGTGTCTCCCTCTCTCTCTGCCCCTCCCCCGTTCATGCTCTGTCTCTCTCGGTCCCAAAAATAAATAAACGTTGAAAAAAAAAATTAAAAAAAAAAAAGTATTCTGTATTCTATTATTTACGTATGTTTTCCGTTGTTGCTAATTATTAAGTTAGGATGCAAAAAGGGCCCTTGTAGTAACATTGTAGCACTTACAGAACTGGTTTTATTGTTGGTGACATTTTTTCAACTCATTGCCTTCCTGATGTGCTCCTTTTAATTTTAATACCCAGTACAAGTGATAAAGCCAGGGAAAATCCTAAATGGAGCTCAATTTTTAATATAAACCAATAGCTCACTGTTTAAATGTTTAATCATGATACTTTAATCTTTTAGTAGTCCAGAAAAAAAAAACCCCACAAATTCATGTGGAACTGGTCCAGGGCTATCACATATTTGAAACAGATGTGTCTTGAGTGTGCAACTCTAATTGTTCAAATGAAATAGAAATCTGAGTGTGAGCCCTTACTTTGCTCAGGGCTATCAGAAGTCATAAACGTGGACAGAATATCAATGTAATGGGCAAAGACAGTATTTGTTTTAGTTGTTATAAATAATGGGCTTATTCTGTGATTTCCAGGTTTATCACCCGTTGAACACTACTGAATCTGAGCTCACCTGTATTTCCCCCTACCCTCCTTCTCCCCCTCTCCTTTCTTTTTATTCTTTCCAAAAATTGCTATTGGAGTATAACAAACTGGAAAGGGCAGACATTATTAGTACAGTTCAGTGTGTTTTCACAAAGTGAACACACTTGTGTAACCGATCAAGTGACAATACCAGCTCTCCAGAAGCCTCCGCCTGTCCCCTTTTAGCTACTAACTCCCTCAAAGGCTGCCACTATTCTGACTTCTAACACTATGGATCTGTTTTGCTTGCTTTTAGATTTCATTTCATTATAATCCTACAGCATGCTTTTTATGTTTCCTTATTCAGGTTTAATGTTTGTTATTTTTATTTCTTCTGTTTCATAAATTGTTATCTTTACATTGTAAGTATTTCAGTAATGTATTTTATATTGAAATACTATATTAGGTATATTTTATATAGTTGGTATTAAATACGTTTACTTTCCTTTAAGTTTCCATGGTCTGATATAATTATCCTTGCTCTTCCATTTCTTTCCTTCTAACCTCCAACTGTTAGCTCTTTAGTTTTATTTATTTATTTATTTAATTGTTTTTAATGTTTATTTTTGAGAGAGACAGAGTGCAAGTGGGGGAGGAGCAGAGAGAGAGAGGGAGACACAGAATCCGAAGCAGGCTCCAGGTTCTGAGATGTCATCACAGAGTCTGATGTGGGGCTTGAACTCGCGAGCCGTGAGATCATGACCTGAGCTGAAGTCGGATGCTTAGCTGACTGAGCCACCCAGGCTCCCAGCTCTTTAGTTTTAAATTGTCCAACTTGATAGCACATTTTATTTTATAGTTACCTGTACCCTTGAAACCTTCGTCTTTAAATTGATAACTGAAGTTGAAAAACCAACAGCATTATATACATTATTTTGATTGGGAAGTAAAATAGTGTATAGAGTTTCATTTCATATATCATATGGGTTCAAAGTCATCACAAGAAACACTTGGAAGAGAAGGTTCATTTTGGTCAGGACAAACCAACCCTTGACTTTAGCTAATTAAATTGTTCAAATTCATGGCACATTTTAAATTGCTTCATCTTTGGGGCACCTGGGTGGCTCAGCCAGTTAAGCATCTGACTTTGGCTCCAGTCATGATCTCGTGGTTCGTGGGTCTGAGCCTCACATCAGGCTCTGTGCTGACAGCTCAGAGCCTGGAGCCTGCTTCAGTTGCTGTGTCTCTCTCTCTCTCTCTCTGACCCTCCCCTGCTCATGCTCTGTCTGTCTCTCTCAAAAATAAACATCTAAAAAAAATAAATTGCTTCATCTTTGAACGTATGTTTATTTATTTAGAGACAGCACATGAGTACATGCTCCCACGTACATGCGTGGGTGGGAGGGGCAGAGAGAAAGGGAGAGAGAATTCCAAGCAGGATCCCTGCTGTCAGTGCAGAGCCTGACGGGGCTCCATCTCACGGAACCGTGAGATCATGACCTGAGCCAAAACCAAGAGTTGGACGCTTAACCAGCTGAGCCACCAAGGCACCCTAAATTGCATCATCTTTGATTTTTTTTATGTTCATTTTTGAGAGAGAGAGAGAGAGACAGGGAGAGAATCTGAAGCAGGCTCCAGACTCTGAGCTGTCAGCATAGAGCCCGATGAGGGGCTCAAACTCACAGACCCGAGATCATGACCTGAGCCGAAGTCGGACACTTAACTGACTGAGCCACTCAGGTGCCTCAGTTACTTTATCTTTGAATGGTGTTTTTATTTTTTGCTGGAGTTTTTAGTTTTTCCTTATTGAGAGAACATGCCTTTTTGCTATTTCACCAATCTGTTCCCCTTCTTCCCCTTCAGTATCTATTGTACAAATCTCTCATTTTCTTCTTGGAATCCTGAAACTGAAATTAATTTTTACAAATTGTGTGCTAAATTACATTCTTCTGAAAGTGGGCCCAGGTAAATGAAGCTAGTGAGTAAAGCTGGGATACATTCTACGAAAATGTTAGTCGGTGGTGGGGTTGGGGGGAGGGGTGGGGAACATGTGAAGGTGAAACATAAGAATGAAATAAATTTTATTTCAGGCTATATCACCAGATTTGTGGGACATGATTTTATTGTTTTCTGCCGTTAAGGTTGGTACTTTATACATGTTTTAGGAGATCTCCTGAGATACGCTTTTCAGTACTTGGGAAGATTTAAAAGATTAAATTTTGTGAATGCTGGGTTATATTCTAGTACTGTACTCTTGGAAGCCTGTCTTCCCCAGGAGAGTCTGAAATGTTTAACTCTCCTAATTGAGAAGAGTCCTCAATTAGTAAGGAAGCTACAAGGTGTTAAGCCGATTAACACCTATTATATGGACAGATTTTCTCTGTGTGAGTAAATCAGAGGCCTAACTTCCAAATGCTTACTAGAGAGATTACTGGCTATAGGCCATGTTTTTCTGAAACAGTGATTGGCCTGGGCATTGTAAATAATCCACACCTGGACTGTGAACTGGGGAAATAGGAAGATTTCCGGTATTTCCCAAGCAAGTCATTTAAGGCCTGATTTACAAGTGCAATAATGTTTCTTATATAGAATTCATTGTATCCCTTCATTTAGAAAATGGTTCCTCATCCTTTAGTATGTGACATTGTCATTAGTAATTTAAGATGAGTCACTCAGTTTGATGGGTTTAGAAGAGTTTGGTTTCAGACTTATCCCAGACCCGAGGAAATCTTTTTCAAAATTAGTTGTCTCCCAAAGGGAGAGTTAAATCAGGGGGTGGGGTGGGGTGGGGACTGAGGCTAAACTGTAGAAATACTGCATAATTTCACTAGTAAAATCCAGTGGAGCTAGTATTACATCTGTGTTATAGTGAGCTGGAGTGTGGGACTCTGCAGTGGGATGGCTATGTGTAGTTCTCTGACACATTGGTTACTTGGGCAAATTGCTCAACTTTTAAAACGTCATTAAAATGGGGATAAGAACAATGTGTGTAAGGTGCTTGTGGTACCTCCTACATCATAAATCCTCAATAAATTATTAATTCTACCGCTTTGGTGATGATGGTAGAATGGTGGATTTCAGGGGGAGTCAGAAGCTTTCTTATTTCTATTTTGAGGGGAAAGGCTTTATTTAGAGGCAACTCTTTGGATAGAAGAGATTGTTTTGTGAGCTACTCCAGGAATAGCATTCATAGAAAGAAGAATGATAGAGGAAACAGTCTCTTAAAAACAAAACACAGAGTGTGTTTATTTGCAGAGCATGTAGATACAGTTATAAGTATTGCTGTGGTCTGTTTTACATTTAATATTGGCTATGGGATTGTCCTAAATCACATACAATATAAAAAAAACACTGCTGCATAGTATTTTCCTTTCTACAAGTAGTGTAGTCTTTATTTTTTTTTTAATTATTTATTTATTTATTTATTTTTCAATGTTTATTTATTTTTGGGACAGAGAGAGACAGAGCATGAACGGGGGAGGGGTAGAGAGAGAGGGAGACACAGAATCAGAAACAGGCTCCAGGCTCTGAGCCATCAGCCCAGAGCCCGATGCGGGGCTCGAACTCACAGACCGCGAGATCGTGACCTGGCTGAAGTCGGACGCTTAACCGACTGCGCCACCCAGGCGCCCCAGTAGTGTAGTCTTTAAAAAAAAAAAAAAAAAACAACAAGACACTTTTTAAGTATACAGTTTAAGGATTTTTAATAAATTTACTGAGATATGCAACCATTTCTACAACCCATTTTCAGAATTGCACTCCCAGTAGATGCAACTGCCTGTTTCCCACCCCAACCCCAGGCAGCCATTAATCTACTTCATACTTGTGCCTATTCTGAACACTTCATGTACATGCAGTCACATAATATGTGGTTTTTGTGACTGGCTACTTTCACTTAGCATAAAGTTTTCAAGATCCATCCATGTGATAGAATGTATCAATATTTCATTCCTTTTTATTGCCAAATAACCCATTGTATGGATATACTAGTGGTTTGTTTTTGTTTTTTTGTTTTTTGTTTTTTGTTTTTTTTCTTTTACTGTGCACCAATTGATGGACATTTGGGTTGTATCCACTTTTTGGCTGTTATAAGTAATGTTGCACATGTGTTTTCATTTCTTTTGGGTAGATACTAGAAGTGGCATTGCTTTTTCATGAGGTAGATTCCTGTTTAGAGACATCTTTAGGTTATTCTAAGTTCCAGATTATTGTGCCAGTGGGTCAGTTTCAGATTCGTTTGCAGATGGTTTTTCCTTTTGCCTTCAGCCCTGAACTCTACCAATGCTAAGAGTTGGAGAGAATGAGTTAATATCATTTAGTGCCTTCTATATAATGGATACTAGTCTAGGTAGTGGCAGTATATCATTTTACATGATACTTGGTCTGCAATGGTGGATAAGAAGGACATTGAGGTACATTGTTTAGGATTACACTATCTTTGTAGGGATACTAATTTTATGCTATCCTGATTTAGAGAAGAGCCTTTTTCTTCTTTCTGTGGAGTTTCAATTACAATAATCCTTTTCTTCTGAAGTTACTGAGCAGTTAGCCTCCTTAAGAATCTGTGAAACATGGTTAGGAAGAAGAGAATTTCAGTTCAGGTTCCTGTGGTTTATGAGAAGCTTGTAGGACATTATTTCAGAATCAGAGTCTTGTTTTCTTCTGCTTCATGATAACCCTGTAAAGTGGTCAGATTAGATGGTAATCGGCCTCCTTGTACCAGAGGAAGCAAAGGCCTGGAGAAGTCAATAGCTGAATGTGTGAATCAGGCTATAGGGAATGCTGGGGCAACTGGTTTGTTTCGGTTGTGAATTTTTAAATTACTATACAGAATAACATTTAACATACGAGGCACATTCATTGTGTGCAATTCATTTCTGCTTTTGACCAACAAGTTTGGATGCCTTCATCAGACGAAGCCTTTTTCATAAACCGCATCACAGACTGCCGCCATCTTTGTTGCTAAAATCGTAGACGCTGGATTGTATATGTTTTCGGAAGTAAGATGCTAATAGATATAGCTAAGAGAACATGTCTTATTAAAGCTATTGGAAGCATGAGATTGTCCAAGACTTCTTGTTAAGAAGAGTGTAAAGGGAAGGGGGGAGGGCAAGATAGACAAAGAGGAAAGGGAGGGAAGGAAAGGAATCTTGTGCGCTGAAGCACCAATAAGGAAATAATATTGGCTATGATTGGCCTTGATAATCTATTAGTATGGACTTCATCATAGTTCTTGCCTACCCTCTCCTTGTCCCTCCTTCACTTTAAAATACATTTTTTTCATAGAAATATTTAGATATTAGGAAAAGTAGAAAGAATATTTCATTATCAAATACCCTTTTCCCATATTTAACATTTCTCAATATTTTGTCACACTTAAAATCTATCCTTTTTCTTTGCCCCTTTTCCTTTTTTTTCTTTGCTGAAGGATTTTATTTTTTATTTTACTTATTTATCTTAATGTTTATTTTTGAGAGAGAGAGAGAGAGAAAGAGCATGAGTGGGGAAGGGGTAGAAACAGAGGGAGACACACAATCCAAAGCAGGCTCTAGGCTTTGAGCTGTCAGCACACAGCCCGACGTGGGGCTTGAACTCATGAACCATGAGATCATGACCTAAGCCAAAGTTGGATGCTTAACTGACTGAGCCACCCAGGCGTCCCTTTGCTGAAGTGTTTTAAAGTAAATCCCAGGCATCTATTTTTTCACTCCTGCATACCTTATGTGCATCACTAAAAAGAATACAGATATTTCACTACATAACTGGACACCAATTTCATACCTAATTAAATAAACATTTTGGATTCATCTAATGACTAGCCCATATCCAAACTGTTGAGATTGTTTACAATGTCTATTAAAGTTAGGGGCACCTGACTGACTCAGTGGGTAGAGCGTGTAACTCTTGATCTCAGGGTCATGAGTGTGAGCCCCATGTTGGGTGTAAAGATTACTTAAAAGGTGGGGGAGGGGGTGGCACTTGGGTGGCTTAGTCGCTTAAGTGTGCAACTCTTGATTTTAGTTGAGGTCATGATCTCATGGTCATGAGGTCGTGCTGTACATGGAGCCTGCTTGAGATGCATTCTCCCTCCCTCCCTCCCTCCCTCCCTCCCTCCCTCCCTCTCTCCCTGTTCATGCTCTCTCTCTCTCTCAAAAAAAAATCCATTAAAGTTATTAACATTCTGATTCCTGATTTAAGCAAGCCAAAGCACTTACGTTGTGTTAGGTTTTGCTTCTTTTTGTTGTCAGAATTTTATTTAGGTAATTTCTACACCCAATGCAGGGCTCGAATCATGACTGCAAGATTGAGTCTCATGCTCCTCCCGCTGAGCCAGGCAGGCATCCCTAGGTTTTCTTTCTTTCTTTTTTTTTTTTTAATTTTTTAAAACGTTTATTTATTTTTAACAGAGAGATACAGAGCATGAGCAGGGGAGGGGCAGAGAGAGAGGGAGACAGAATCCGAAGCAGGCTCCAGGCTCTGAGCTGTCAGAACAGAGCCCGACGCGGGGCTCAAATTCACAGACTGTGAGATCATGACCTGAGCCAAAGTCAGATGCTCAATTGACTGAGCCACCCAGGCGCCCCTCTAGGTTTTATTTCTTGAGTCTTAATCTAGAGCAACTACTCTACTTGAGGGGTGGAAGATTGGTTGTGGAACTGAGCTGAATGTATGTCCTATTTTGTGGATTTATCTATTTCCTCTTAATATGTTTAACTTGTTCTTATATACCAGTGGTTCTTTTTTTTTTTTTTTTTCAACGTTTATTTATTTTTGGGACAGAGAGAGACAGAGCATGAACGGGCGAGGGGCAGAGAGAGAGGGAGACACAGAATCGGAAACAGGCTCCAGGCTCTGAGCCATCAGCCCAGAGCCCGACGCGGGGCTCGAACTCACGGACCGTGAGATCGTGACCTGGTTGAAGTCGGACGCTTAACCGACTGCGCCACCCAGGCGCCCCTATACCAGTGGTTCTTAACCAGGAATAATATTACTCCCCAGCGTTGGGGAGACATTTGATAATGTCTGGAGAGATTTTTAGTTGTCATCATCTAATGAGTAAAGGGTTACCACCCTACCTCCCTTCCCTGCAAAGAATATTCAAAGAATATTCTGGCTCCAAATGTCAGCATTGCTGAGGTTGTGAGACCCTGTGGTTCTGTCCCAGGAAGTTAGCTCTAAAGCTCAGTTAGAGTCAAGATAAGTCTTTTCACTAAAAATAGTTTAATAGTTCAAGAGTGCTGGTATTGTTCCGTGTTTTGATCTGGGTGCTGGTTACCAGAGTATGTCTCTTTGTGAAAATGTGTGCCTGAGCTATGCACTTCTAATAAATTGAAATATAATTAATATACAGTGTTATTAGTTTGAGGTGTACAATATGAGTCAACAATTTTATAGGTTACCCAGTGCTCATCATAAGTATACTCTTATGAGTATATACTTACGAGTATACTCCCCCTTTACCTATCTCACCCATCCCCCACCCAGGTCCCCCCTGGCAATCACCAGTTCTCCATATTTGAGTGGCTTTTTTTGGTCTCTTTTTTTTGTTCATTTGCTCTTTTTTTTTTTTTAATGTTTATATTTGAGAGAGAACGAGAGAGTGTGCATGCACACACATGTGCTCAAGCGGGGGGGGGGGGGTGTGGGTGGGCAGACAGAGGGGGACAGAGGATGTAAAGTGGCTCTGCTGCTGATCGAGGTGGGGGGCTTGAACCCACGAACTGTGAGATCATAACCTGAGCCGAAGTCAGATGCTTAACCGACCGAGCCATCCAGGAGCCCCCATTTGCTTTGTTTCTTAAACGCCACATGAGTGAAATCATATTTCTCGGTCTCACTTATTTTGCTTAGCATTGTATTCTTTAGCTCCATCCACGTTGTTGCAAATGGCAGCAAGAGCTGTATACTTTTAAAATGTATGTTATAGGGGCGCCTGGGTGGCGCAGTCGGTTGGGCGTCCGACTTCAGCCAGGTCACGATCTCGCGGTCCGTGAGTTCGAGCCCCGCGTCGGGCTCTGGGCTGATGGCTCAGAGCCTGGAGCCTGTTTCCGATTCTGTGTCTCCCTCTCTCTCTGCCCCTCGCCCGTTCATGCTCTGTCTCTCTCTGTCCCAAAAATAAATAAATGTTGAAAAAAAAAAAATTAAAAAAAAAAAATAAAAAAATAAAATGTATGTTATATTCTAATTTTTAAAGTTTACTTGAAAAAGTCTTAATCGCCCTGCTGTGTACTTTTGACTACCACATTGGATTCTTAGATATGTCAAGAAATCTTTAAATCCTCTTCCGTTTTAAACTTTCTTAACACTCTGGGATGCCTGGGTGACTCAGTCAGTTAAGCGTCCCAACTTTGGCTCAAGTCATGATCTCACGGGATCCTGAATTCAAGCTCCTCATCAGGCTCTGTGCTGATAGCTCAGAGCCTGGACCCTGCTTCAGATTCTGTGTCTCCCTCTCTCTCTGACTCTCCCCTGCTTGCACTCTGTCTCTTTCTCTCAAAAATAAATAAATCTTAAAAAAATAAACTTTCTTAACACTCAATTCCAT
The DNA here is from genome assembly GCF_014898765.1 of Herpailurus yagouaroundi. Taxonomy (NCBI): domain Eukaryota; kingdom Metazoa; phylum Chordata; class Mammalia; order Carnivora; family Felidae; genus Herpailurus; species Herpailurus yagouaroundi. Next base: position 96,474,194 of record NW_024412376.1, on the reverse strand, counting down.
TTAATATAAGACAGTGGTAAAGATGGGGTAAAACAGGTGCCTTGTGACCTAATTATTGGGATGGTTGAGTGTCTGTTATGGCCACGTCAGGTATTTTTCTTGCTCTGGAGCGTTGCCATGAGGGAGAGAACACCTAAAAACAATAAGGCCATTTGGGCTTTGTCTGAAAGCTTAAAGGAGAGAGAGAAAGTCCTTCCAAAGGGGATGGAGTGTCAAGAGAGAAGGTGACCTTTCATGAGTGGTGGGATTTGAGAAAGGGGCATTTTGGGCTGAAAGAACCGGCGAAGATCCGGGAATGCATTAGGGATGTGCTGGGAACCCTTTCTGGAAAGTTGTCTTACAGCCAGCTTCTCTTCCCCCATCTCTGATAAATCATTGGAAGGAAAGGCCATGAATTTTTTCTGACAGTTGGTTCTCACTGAGGCCAAGCCTTCGTTTGCAAATGAAAGGACTACTGTTGGAGTAGCCAAGATCACAATGGGCTCTGACTCTTTTCACATCAAAGTGCAAAAGAATCTCCAGGGGTGATAAATGGGGGCTGCGGGACTCATTACTTGTAAACAAAGCGGAGGGGTGACCTCTAAATTTTTTTTAATTAAAAGAAAACAGGGTTTCCTAGTGGTTGAGTGTGGAGCTGCTCTTCGTCTGAATTTTGACTGCTCCCTCAGGAGAAGATTTCTGTTAAGGTTGTAAGGTGGCAGCCGCTGTTACCCCGGCTTTGCTCTGACTCACAAATCCTGTGTAAATGTGCCCTGCCCAGGGTGGCCTCGCAGGTGTTCCTCCTGGATTGAGATTTGAAGTGCCCTGGGGTCAGCTGTGTTGTTGTTGCAGTAAGGGGAACATGGCAGAATTCTTTAGCTCTGTACCACTGAGGAGGCTGAGGGCTTAGACCCTTCCTCTGCTCCTTTTCCCACCCAACATCAAGAGAAAAACTCCCTTACTCTTGTGCGGTGCAGAAAGAGGTCATTTTAAGTGAATTCTTGGAACTTTGTACAGAGGTCCCAAAGCCATTGTTTTTCATTTTACATTTAAAGTTTAAATTCCTATCCCCTTGTTTTTATGTAGTGCAGGGCTTTGCATGTGATTGAAACCTTTAGCAAAAATGATGGTATTTGAACACTTTATGTTCAGTGTTTATATTGATATATTAAAAGCAATGCTATTATTAACACGGGTAATCTAGCATTTTATGGAACCAAGACTTGGAAACTGCTCTCTAAATTCAGGCCTGCAGAGTTGAAGGTCCACTTTCGGTAAACTCCCTCCCTGTGTACCCAACTCCCCATCAAGCTTATCTCTTGCTGGCTTTTCACCTGGCTCCTTTGTTGCAGTTAGTCTAAGCCCCAACCAGATTTTAAACTAGAGGTCAGAGACTGGCCTTTGTAACTCCAGTGAACTAGTAAGGTACTGGGCCCAAGAATGCTAATGTGTTTACTAACTTCCCAAATGTTTGGTAATCACCTTCTGAGCATATCTTCCAAACAAGTTGTAAGATTTGAGAAAGGAGCAGAGGTCACAGCTGGAGGAGGAGTAAGCAAGTCCGGGGACTGTGGGTAGACTCTCTGTCCCCCAGTTGAGGTGATTCAACTAGAGATAAGAGTATTCAAGGCCTTCCAGTCCCCTTTGATGCTGGAAGAGCCAGACTGTGGGAGACACTGCTTTTGTGAGTTCAGATGCCAACAGCAGCCAATATTTAATGAGCACAGTGACCAGATTTTGTGTTAATAAGTGTTTGATAGGCATGATTTCATTTCAGTCTCAGTTCCCTATGCAGCTATATTTTACAGATGAAAAAAAGGAAAGGAAAAAGTAACTGACTCATCAGTGGTAGATATTCAAGCTACCTTCTTTTTTATCACCAGACCCTTAACCCCTTAACAGGGGTCCTTAACTCCTGTTCCATGTTGTCTTGGCAAAAGCAGGTGGCAGGGAAGTACTTTCTGAGCTCTGACTTGAAACTCTGAGGCTTGGACCAGAGATCTTCTGCAGCAGACTGTTCTTGTCTGACACCATAAAAGAGTATTGCATCAAAGGTTGCTTCTGGGACAGCGCTTCAACCTGGCTCCTGTAGTCACAGGAACATGCGACCTTTCTGGTGAAGGGACAAAGCTGCTTTCTTTATGTTGAGGTGTAGAAGGTGGAGTCGGGAGAAGAAAGGGAGGATGACTGATGAGCCAATGGCAGGAAAAAGATGAACTGAGGGATAGAGGTGGTGCCCAGCCTAGGAGAAGTTCAGACCGCCCCAGCTTGCCCTAGCCGAGCTGTTGTCATCCTTGTGGTGAGGTGTCGTGTGCTGTCTTGGAGAGCGCCTCAAGCAGTCTGTGGAGCACTGCACACATGTCAGGTGGTGGCCCTGTTAATGAATCAACCCCTCAACGGTTAGAAGTTGTAGCAGTTCTCATTTTAGATGATCATTTCAACATCCGGTGAGACTTCCTTTCCTCAAGTGAGCACTTGATGACTGAGATATGAGATTGTCCTAATGTAAGAAGGGAGGTGTTGATTTTCAAAGGGGGCACAGTAATAAATGAGAGCGGAGAATAACTCTTGTCTAAAAAATATATTTAAAAATATGTGCTAGTTTGTAAAAAAAAAAAAAAAAGTTGAGAGCAAAGACAACGAACGGGGTGAGAGGAGAAGATAGTTTAGAACAGGTCTTAACATCACTGTTACTTTTCCTTTCTGTCTTCAACCTGCAGTAGTGACCCAGGTGAGTGGAATTCATACAGGCTCACTGAGACTCTGCCATTGGATTTTCACCTGGAGACAGCTGAAGTTCAAGGGGAAAAGTTTGCTTTGAAATCCGTTAGACCTGGGCTTGAAGTCTAGCCCCACTAGATTGTGTAATGCTGGGCAATTTACTTAACCTCTCCAAACTCTACTTCCTTCATCTGTAAAATAAGAATAATAATGAGGAGTGCCTGGCTGGCTCAGTGGGTAGAGCATGTGACTTTTAATGTCTGGGTCTTGGGACGCCCAGGTGGCTCAGTCGGTTGAGCGTCTGACTATGGCTCAGGTCATGATCTCGCGGTTTGTGAGTTTGAGCCCTGCGTCAGGCTCTGTGCTGACAGCTCAGAGCCTGGAGCCTGCTCCGGATTCTGTCTCCCTTTCTCTCCGCCCCTTCCCCGCTTACACTCTGTCTCTGTCTCTCTCAAAAATAAATAAACATTAAAAAATAAAAATAATCTCAGGGTCTTGAGTTCATGCCCCACACTGGGCATGGAGCCTACTTAAAATAATAATAATAATAATAATAATAATAATAATAATAATAATTATAGGGGTTCCTGGGTGGCTCAGTTTATTAAGTGTCTGGACTCTTTGATTTTGGCTTAGGTCATGATCTCACAGTTTCTTGAGTTCAAGCCCTGTGTCAGGCTCCTGCTGCTGGTGCCGAGCCTGCTTGGGGTTCTCTCTGCCTCTCCCCCACTCATGCTTTCTCTGTCTCTCTCAAAATAAATAAATAAACTTTAAAAAAAAATGAGAATCAGGGCACCTGGGTGGTTCAGTTGGTTTAGCACCTAACATTGGCTCAGGTCATGAGTTTGTGGGTTTGAGCCCTGCTTTGGGCTGTGTGCTGACAACTCAGAGCCTGGAGCCTGCTTCGGATTCTGTCTCCTTCTCTTTAAGCCCCTCCCCACTTGCACTCTGTCTCTCTCAAAAATAAATAAATATTTAAAAAAATTTTTTAAAAAATGAGAATTATGTGAGATAATATTTTTCAAAACCCAGCAGTGTGCCTGCAGTGAGCCAGTGTTTAATAAATATTAATTTGTTTCCCTTTCTGTTGACCTACCTTTGATAATTTTAGTGTTCAGGACCTCTCCAGGCCCTGAACTCTGTGATGTTCCTAAAGCCCATAGGAGGTTTAAAAGTGGGCTCCATTGGGCAGTATTTGGGAAATAACCCTGCTGTGCTCTTGAGACCCAGCTCAGAAACCTGGTGGGTGACAGAGGTCTGGTAGTGTGTGAACTGCCTAATCAAATGTTCCTGCTGACTGTGGGCTCAGGTGATTGAGATTTGTATTTTTATTGTTTTGTTTTGTTTTGTTTTTAAGTTTATTTATTTTGACAGAGAGAGAGAGTGCAAGCATAAGCAGGAGAGGGTCAGAGAGAAGGAGACACAGAATCCGAAGCAGGCTCTGCACCAGCAGCACAGAGCCCGCTGATGTGGGGGCTTGAACTTACAAACTGAGAGATCGTGACCCGAGCTGAGATCAAGAGCCAGACGACTAACTGACTATGCCACCCAAGTGCGCTGTTGTTGTTTGCCTTTTAGTACTTGTGCTGCTGAAGCGAGCTTGAGAATGATTTTTCTGTTGTTACTGTGGGATTTATATATTAAGTGTTTGGGTAAGTTAAAATGGTAGGTGACACTATGCATTCATTTCTCAATAAAATTCTTATTTCATATTTCTTGTTAAAATGTTACATTAAGGAGGAGCCAGTGGCTCAGTTGGTTAAGCATCTGACTCTTGATTTTGGCTTGTGTCATGATTTAATGATTTGTGACATAGAGCCCCTCTCTGGGCTCTGGGCTCAGTTTCTGCTTTGGATTCTCTCTCTTTCTCTGCCCCCCCCCCCCCCCAACCTCCCTGCTTGCACATGCATGCTCTGTCAAATACATAAATAGACATCAAAAAAATAAAGAAAAAATAAAGGTCCGTGTTTTAAGAAAATGTTACATTAAGAATATGGTTTAGGGTATATGTAAAATCAGTGTAGGGGCACCTGGGTGACTCGACTGGTTAAGCATCCCACTCTTGGTTACAGGTCAGGTCATGATCTCATGGTTCATGAGTTTGAGCCCTGCTGACAGTATGGAGCCTGCTTGGGATTCTGTCTGTCTCCTTCTCTCTCTCCTCTTTCTCTCTCTCTCTCTCTCTCAAAATAAATAAATAAAATTAAAAACAAAACAAAATGGTAAGTGTGCCTTATGTGTAGAGAGAATGTTTAATAATACTTTTTACACTTTTAAAGAAATAAATCATGTATTTCCTTTGGGTTAGCTTGATTTTATTTTATTCTTTTTAGTTTATTTATTTATTTTAAGAGAGGGAGGGAGAGAATCCCAACCAGGCTCGGTGCTATCAGCATAGAGCCCTACATGGAGCCCTACATGGGGCTTGAATCAATGAAATTGTGAGATCATGACCCAAGCCGCAATCAAAAGTCAGTTGACCAATGGAACCACCCAGGCACCCCTGTGGGGGTTTGATTTTAAATGAAGGGTCTTTTCTGTTCTCCTGATAATCCAAGATCTACTCATTCATTCAGCAAAGACTTCTGTAGGGCCTTGATGTCACAAGTGTCTACCAGGAACTAGGGGGAGTGGATGGTGAGGGAAGGAGCTGGGGTGGGAGTAGGTTAGCTGGTAGGATCTGTGCTGGAGCTTGCATTCTAGTTACTAGGTAAAGGTATTACCGTCAAGTGGTTTTCATTTAGTGCTTTAAACTTTTTCAAAGTATTATTCATAGTCTTCTGTTGCACTTTAACCTCTTAGGTATCTTATAAGGTGGGTAGGCTTAAAGAGGTTAAATGGTTTGCCCAGAATCCCAGAGTTAATAATAAAACTGTCCTCTCAACCTGGAATGAGTTTTCTCTCACCTTCCCAGCCTCCCCTTCACCCCCAGGTCTTTCAAAATCTTGCTCATTCTTCAAGGTGCCACTGAAACAATACCTCTTTTAAAACTCTGATCACCCGAGAAATTCTTTGCTCTTTTTGTGCCTTTGTCCTTTCCTCTGTGCCACATTTTAATTAACGCTTCTCTTTTCTGAATTCACCCTTCAGTACCTGCTCTGTTATAATAGACTCTAAGCATTTCTCCTTTACAGTGGACGCGGTGTTCAACTTGACCAGTAGAGGGTACTGGAGGGACATTGTGGAGTTAGGGAGATTCTTCCTTTGTTTGTGCTTGCTTTTTCTCAGTCCTGCTGTGCAGCTTGTCAGTGTGAGCATGCACACTCTGTGTGTACACATACCCAGTGGTGCTTTGCTTGGCACATAAAGTCTCTTGGCGACTTTGCAGCCTGGATCCATCGATCCTGTCAGTGCAGACACTGCACGCGCCCGGTCTGATTCCCACAGAAGTGCGCAGCTGGCTCTGTGTACCTGCATCAGCCTCGGCCCATCGCACCCCAGAGAGTTGTCCCCTGCTGCTGTTAGTGTAGCCCAGTTCCAGTGACCTTATCTGCCACCCAGTGTGCTGCAGCCACACCCCCGCCCATGACACCTCCACCTCAGTTTTGGGGAGGGACTCCTCTGCAAAGTTTGTTCTTCCCTGGGTACCCTCTCTCAGCTCAGGGTACCCTTTAGAGTTCTCTTTATGTCTTTATGGCTGTTCTGTCATAGTGGGATTGCTTTTTATATTCACTTTCTGTTTACATTGTTGTGTGGTTTCTCTTTTCTGATTAGACCCAGACTAATACAACCTCCAGTGCTTATTTTCCTTGGTCCCAGTGTTATTTCACACATCTGTGTAAATTGTTAACTTCTTTTACAGCAGGGGCCTGTTTAATCCCTCAGCATTATCTCTTGTGCTTTGCAGAGAACCCATGATTAATGAATGATTGAGTTTGCCACTGTTGTGGGAGAGAGAGAGGGAGGATGGTTATTTGCTCTTTATGGGAAAGGCAACTCAAAGTTCTTGCTGTATTACTAATGCGTTAACTTGGTGTTTTTGTGAAATCCTAGAACTGCCGAGGCAATTACTTGGTGACCCAATTATTGAAAAGTAGGTTTTAAGGCCTGTCTGTGAAGTCTTCAGGATTGTGTCAATAGTGATTTACTCTACCTATTTGTCTTCAATGACCTTTTAAAAACAAATTGCTCTGAAGTACAGCAAGCCTTTTAGCCAATGGTGCTTAACAATCCCACATATTCCATTTCTTCAGGCTAATTTGTCAGTGTCCTCTCACAGTAGCCTCTTCTGTTGTAGGCAGGGTGGTACTTAGGTTACTGTTCAGGTTCTATACACACACTTGCTAAGTCTCTTCTCTCACCAACCCATGAGCAAAGAGGAGTAAAGGGTATAGCTCATAGAGGAAAACATCTTTTTTTCTCCATTTGGCTAAGTCTATGTCTAGGGAAGCAGTGTAGCCAGAGAAGCAGGAATATTGCCTGTATTTTGAAAGGAGGTGCTTCATTATGGCTCAGAAAGGAAATATTGATACTTGGTATCATTATGAGGCTAATGAGCATTTTTTGAATCTTTAAAAGTTATTTGGTTCAGCCAGTCTGCTGAGTGACCCCCTTCATGTTGTGATGATTTCAGCTCATGGGTATTTGGCTCTGCCTTTCCTTTGCCCATGCCTGGTCTTCACCAGTGTTTGTCTTTCATTGTCCAAATCTTTGTACCCCTTCTTGACTCCACCCACTCAGATGACCTTTTCATGCTAAAGCAAGATTCCTCTCCTTTATGAAGATAGGATACTTTAACCCCCCAATTTGAAATGTTAGAGGGTAATTATTTGCATGAAGAAAATTTTGTTTCTTTTCAAAAGGATTCACATCTGGCATCCTTTGAATCAGGGAGTGGGTGTGGTTTTTCAAAACATCTCTCAAACTAACTCTCTGTAGTAAGATAATAACTTAATAAATAATCTGAGAAATATATGCAGTTTCTTTAGAATACATGTAACCTGAACAGAGGTGCTCAGTGTATTATTTTAACAATGCTCAGCACCTACTGTGTGCAGAGTGCTGCACAGTAAACTTGGCACACGATGGGACATTTCCTTCCCTCCTCCCTGGCACCTTCTCTGGGACACTCATGCTAGCTCATAAGCTCTTTACCTGTCCGATGGGCCCCTCCCACTTTCGCATGTAACTTCCTTTTTTTCCTGCTTAATAAAAGTTGTCATTCCTCACACCTTTATCCCTGACTTCTTTCCCTCTTACAGATTTTTTTCTGTGCAGTGTCTTATTGTGGCTACACTACCCACAATAGGTGACTCCCACATCTGGATTTCTAAGCCACAACTGCTCCCACAGTACCATCATTTCCCTTCCCAGATTCCTCTGTGCCTCTAAATGTAAGTCATTATCTCCCCATCCTAACTTCATTACTGTTACTCAATAGGAGGGAAGTGCATTATGCTAGGTTTCCTGTGTGTTCATTTTGCTCCTTTACTTACAAAACTTAATGGGGCACCTAGCTGGGTCAGTCGGTAGAGCACACAACTCTTGATCTTGTGGTGGTGAGTTCAAGCTCCACTTTGGGTGTAGACCTTACTTTAAACAAACAAACAAAAAGAGGGCGCCTGACTGGTTTAGTTGGTAGAGCATGCGACTCTTGGTCTCAGGGTCGTGGCTTCAAGCCCCATGTTGAGTGTAGAGATTACTTAAAAATAAAATCTTAAAACAAAACAGGCGCCTGGGTGGCTCAGTCAGTTGAGTCTCTGACTTTGGCTCAGGTCATGATCTTGCACTCTGTGAGTTCGAGCCCCATGTCGGGCTCTGTACTGACAGCTCAGAGCCTGGAGCCTGCTTCAGATTCTGTGTCTCCCTTCCTCTTCCCCCACCCCCACTTTTCTCATGTGCTCTCTCTTTCTCTCTGTCTCTCTCCCTCTCTCTCAAAAATAAATAAACATTAAAAATTTTTTGAAAACAAAACAAAACAGAAAAATCTTCCAGGGCTCCCAATCATCTACTGTTTATAGTTGGATTCCTTAATGTGACCTTCAAGCCTCCATCCTTTGGGCCTCAGCATTCTCTTGGGGTCTCATCTCCACTCACTCTTGTGCTTCCACCAGCCTTGATGCCTGGACAAAAGTTCTTATAATTCCATACGCAGACTTTTGTCTTTAAAATACCATGCTTTGGCATATGTTATGCCTTTCTCCCATCTTTGCGTCATTCACCTGTAAGTGCTATTCAGGAAGTACAGGGCTTTACAGGAGCATGTAGAAAGGGCACCTAAAGTCAGATTTGCAGAATAATCAGGGAAGACTTATTGGAGGAAGAGGTGCCCAGCAGCAAGTGAGTGTATGTTTAAGAGTTAATCAATTGAAAAAGTTGGGTGGTGGAATAGGGAGCAGAAAAATGTATTCCAGCTAAAAGGAAACATACTTGTGATGGTTTGGGTTAAGAAAACACACACACGAGGCACCTGGGTAGCTTTGGTTAAGCATCTGAGCATCTGACTCTTGATTTCAGCTCAGCTCACGATCTCATGGTTGTGAGATCCAGCCCTGCATCAGGCTTTATGCCCAGCATAGAGCCTGCTTAAGATATTCTCTCTCTCTCTCTCTCTCTCTCTCTCTGCCTCTGCCCTTCTTCTCCTTTTGTGCATGTGCTATCTCTCTCTCTCTCTCTCTCTCAAAAATAAAATAAAATAATAAAGTACTTTAAAACACATGCATGCAAACACACACACACACACACACACACACACACACACACACACACACAAATATGGCCCCTTTGAGGAACTGAATGGACTTCAGTATAGCTGGAGAATAGAGCACCAGGCCAGGAAATGATCTGGTGGGCCATGCTAAGAAATTTGACTTTATATTTAGGGGTATGGGAAGTTATTAAACAATTTTAAGTAGATGAATGGTTGACATGATTTTAGAAGGTCAGTTATAAAGTACAGAATGAGTGTAGTGGGGCAGAAGCAGAGAAACCAGTTGGGGGGGGATTAGCAAGTGGGTTCATGGGTTAGCTGGAAAGGACCAAATTGATTTTGGATAATTTGGGAGAAATAGTGAAAAAGGATTTGTAGGTGTTTGGATGTAGAGCATGTATAAAAGAAAAGGGTCAAGTGCAATTCATTATGTGGTGCTGTTAATGGGAAGGGCTGTGGTCAAGGTGAGTAGATGATGTAAATGCTTAGGGGGAGAGTTTAAGTTTGTGATGCCTTTGAATCCCCTTGCTAGTGGAGGTGTCAAGTGGGCAGTTGGTTATCTAAGAGTGGAGCTCATTGGGGAAAATCTGGGCCTAAGATACACATTTGTTTGGTAGAAATTGAGGGGCGCCTAGGTGGCCCAGTCGGTGAAGCATCTGACTTGGTTTGGGCTCAGGTCATGATCTCGAGGTTTTGTGTGTTCAAGCCCCTCATCGGGCTCTGTGCTGGCAGCATGGAGCCTGTTTGGGATTCTCTCTCCTCCGTCTCTCTCTCTCTGCCCCTCCCTAGCTCGTGCTGTCTCTGTCTCTCTCTCAAAAAAAGAAGAAATTGAATCACAGTTATACATGAGATTTTCTTGGGAGAGGGAGAAGATGAAAATGCCTAAGAAGAGGAAACTAAGTAGCAAGAAGTTTTCAAGAGATTGAGAAGACAATAGCAAAGACGTGGGAGGAAAAACAAGGGAGTGCTGACTTGGGGACCAAGAGGAGAGAGCATACAAGGATGGCTCAATATCAAATGGTGTTTAACTTCTGGTTCACTCACCTTTCAGCATGCCCCTGTCACCCTTGGGCAGCAATGGTCCACCACCTCTCAAAGGTACAAGTCTTTTATTATGGCATTTATTTCTTAAATTGCCGTGATGTTTGTCTTCGTTACAAGATTCTGTCATGAGACAGCTGATTTAAGGGCTATCATCTTTGTGTCTTCAAGGGCTGGCATTGTATCTGGACTAAGAAGACACTCAATAAATTAATAAATATTTTAAAAATAAATGAGAGGGGCATCTGGGTGGCTCAGTTGGCTAAGCATCTGACTCTTGATTTCCGCTCAGGTCATGATCCCTCGATTCTTGAGATCAAGCCCCATATTAGGCTCTGCACTGACAGCAGGGAACCTGCCTGGGATTCTCTCCCTTTCCCCCTCTCTCTGTCCCTCCCACGCTCGTGATCTCTCTCTTTCTCTCTCTCAAAACAAATAAATTTAAATCTATCAATATTCCTTTATAGCCCCTTGTAGAATTTTCTGCACTCACAATAGCAGAAGTAATGACATTTTGACCGTGCCTGGTTCTTGTGATGGACAGAGACCTCAGGAACAAAACTTTTGTGACACAGGGGGCTTACACTAAGGGAGTATGGGAAATGGCAACTCTTGTAAAAATAAGCCAGTCAGTGGGTGGTAGGTAAGCCGAGGGAAAAGATTTATGAGCAACATCCTGCTCTGGGATCACTGCTGGGGACAGAAGAGGGGGAGAAATTTCTGTATAAATCATGAAGGCAGCTCAGGAAATAAAGTCTGCCACAGGAGAGTCTCAGGGGGGCCTTTTATGGATATCTTTTGGAGAACACATGGGTGAAAGAGAATTGATAGGTGGTATTCTTCTTAAGTTTCTGTAGGGGTTAATGCTGGGCTGAGGTAATCCATCTTTCAGAAGGAGGGAAAAAGGAACAAGAGAAAACAGAGACATAACCCAGAGGGCCCAGAATTATCTGTAGCTTTATAAATGCATGCTGAATAGTGAAAAAGAGAGCGAAGGGGCCATTTGGCAGGGAGTGGAAGGTGGTGTTCGTTGGTTTCAGATCTTATATGGTACCCTCTGGAGTTTCTGCCTGTTCCTTCATTAATCTGCATTACTTTCCGCTCTAGTTCTGGATGCATAGGTGAGATTTAAAGTCTTGGCCAGAGGGTGAATTATTTGGCCTGGGAAAAACAAAACAAAACAAAAAACAAACTCTTTTGTCTTTTCAAATGAGAGACACTTGAATTGGGGTGCCTGGGTGGTTCAGTAAGTTAAGTACCCGACTTCGGCTCAGGTCTGATCTCACCGTTTGTGCATTCGAGCCCCATGCTGGGCTCTGTGCTGACAGCTCAGAGCCTGGAGCCCCCTTCAGATTCTGTGTCTCTCTCTCTCTCTCACCCTCCCCCAATCGCACTCTATGTCTTGCTTGCTCAAAAATAATAAAAAAACAGTAAAAAAAAAAAAAAAAAAAGACACTTGAATTATCCCATCAATAGGGGATTGAATTCTAAACTAGGATATACTACAAAATAGAAAAATAGCTATTAAAAAGAATGAGATAATTCTAAGTATATGACCATGACATGATACAGTGTACGAACTACAGAATAAAATCAGATATGATCTTGTTTTTGTGGAATGTAGAACTCTGTCAAGACAGACATACAATGGGTCTGAAAGGACATTTACCAACCTTGCAAAATAGGACTATTTAGGTTGCTCAGTAGGATGACTTTTGTTTTTTAAATGTATATACTTTCAAATAATTTTTTCTTGATGTGCATGTATTAAAATGAAAATATTTTCTAAAATATTACTGGGGGGCTCCTGGGCGGCTCAGTCGGTTAAGTGTCTGACTTCGGCTCAGGTCATGACCTTACAGCTTGTGAGTTCTAGCCCCGCGTCGGGCTCTGTGCTGATAGTTCAGAGCCTGGAGCCTGCTTTGGATGCTGTGTCTCCCTCTCTCTCTGCCCCTCCCCTGCTCACATTCTGTCTCTGTCAAGAATAATTTTTTTTTTAATATTATTGGAAAAAGTGAAGGAATGGTCTCTTGTTCTGCTGTTTTCAGAAGAAAGATAAAGTGTAGCTTATTAACTTATTCAGCCAGTAAATATTTGTTTGTTTTGCATTCCAGGCATTATTCTAAGCAGCGAGGATACAGTAACAAATAAAACCAACAGGATCCTGCTTTTCTGGAGCTTAGGTCCAATGTAGGGGTAGACAAAGTATAAGCATATAACTGCTCAGGGTTATAAAATAGCATAGGTAGGAGTAAACAGTGTCAGGTGTATGAAGGAAAGCTGGGCTATTTTATGTCCAGTCATTAGGAAAGTCTTCTCTGATATGGTAATATTTGAGAAGAGATCTGAAGGAGTATAAGCCACACAGATGATTGGAGCTGGGTGGGGGGGGGGGTACTTTTCAGGCAGAGGGAGCATGTGCAAAGGTCCTGGGGCAGTATGTGTGTTCTTCATGTTTGAGAAACAGCAAGGCTGTCAGTGAGTGATGCTGGAGCAGTGATGAGAGGGAGAGTGGTTGGGATGAGGTATGAGAGAGCTAGCAGGAGGCCAGATTATGCAGGGCCTTGTAGGCCATTGGAAAGTTGTTGGAGTGAAATGGAAAACTTTTTTTGACCAGAGGAGTTGCACTGTCTGAGTGTCCTTTTAATATGGTCACTTGGGGAGCTTTATGGAGTTTACACTGTGATGGGCATGAGCAAAAGAAACCATTCCTGCAATGGATAGGGACTATCCTTCCCCCTAATTTCACAAGTAGAGAAAGTTAAGGTTGGTATAGGAACATGAAACATTACAGAGTAGGGACCAGGTCCCGAGTTTTCCTGGTTGTTGTTTCAGCACTCTGTTATTCAGGTAAGGGTATCTAATCTGGGAATTTCCATTGTCTGGTATATTATAACATGTTATTTTTATTATTTTTTAATTTTTTAAAAGTGTATTTATTTATTTTGAGAGAGAGAGAGAGAGAGAGAGAGAGAGAGCGAGCATGCGCCAGCAGGGGAGGGGCAGAGAGAGGGGGAGAATCCCAAGCACGATCCACACTATCAGCACGGAGCCCATTGCAGGGCTCGAATTCATGAACCGTGAGATCATGACCTGAGCCAAAGTCAAGAGTTGGACACTTAACCAACTGAACCACCCAAGTGCCCCTAACATATTATTATTTTTTAAAAAATTTTTAATGTTTATTTATTTTTGAGAGAGAGAGAGAGAGAGAGAGACAGAGCATGAGCAGGGTAGGAGCAGAGAAGGAGGGAGACACAGAATCAGAAGCAGGCTCCAGTCTCCAGCTGTAAGCACAGAGCCCCACGTGGGGCTTGAACTCATGAACTGCGAGATCATGACCTGAGCCAAAGTTGGATGCTTAATGACTGAGCTACCCAGGCGTCCCCTAACATGTTATTTTTAATAGTTAGATCTCTGATGAATTATTATGAGCATGGCCCATGACGCTGTACAGAATTTCCAGGGGTTCTGGCTTCAGTGCCTCTTCTTGTATGAAGATAATGCTTCTGATCTATGACATTTGCTAAAATGTTGAGTCAGAGTATGAGTTAGTGTTGCTTTGTCCATGGCAGGGTTTGGATGCACCTACACATTCAGCACTTGTGTTTTCAGTGGATAGTATGCACTGGTTAAGCTTACCTTGGAACCACACTTGAGTGTCCACATTAAGGTTACAGTTATTTATCCTAAGGCTGGTAAATTAAAGAGTTCACTTCACCAGAAGTTAATCAAGTTCTGCTGTATGCAAAGCAGTGTGCCATGTTCTTTAGGAGCCGTAACATAAACAGCAATACCATGCCCTTAAAGAGTTTACAGTCTTGGGCACAACAGCGAAAACATTAATGTTATTAGAGAGTTGCTAGATGATAACTGGGAGTACGAAGAACGTAGAGATGAATTATGAATGGGGGGAGGGGTATGGGAAATGCTTGTTGAATGAGGTAGCACTTGAACTGGGTATTGAAGTTTGGAGACATTTTGTACTTAAGGGACAGCCAGAAGAGCACCAGGGAAGGAAATGGGTTTAGGACAGGGTGACTACAACTGGATTAAAGTATTTTCAGGAGGTGAAAAAGAAGGAGGCAATGGGGCCAAGTGAGACTATTGCATCTGAGCCCGAGCTGTTACAATCCAGTACGGTGGCCACTGGCCACATATGGTACTTGAAGCACGGCTGGTCTGAACGGAGATGTCCTGGAAAAGTACAAGACACCCAGATTTCAAAGACTTGGTCTGGAGGGGGAAAAAAGTAAAACCACTCATCATTAACTTTATGTTGGTTAAAAGTTAAGCAATGAAATTACTTTTTGGTTATATTGGTTTTAAACAAAACAGTATTAAAATTTATGGCCCTGGTTTCTTTTTACCTTTTTAATGTGGCTACAGGCAAATTAAAAACTACATTTGTAGCCCCCATTATAGTTTTATTGGTCGTAGCTGATCTAGGCTAGGCTTGCTAACCCTGGGAGAGGGGGCAGAAGCAGGGTGGAAGGAAAGAAGGAGAGAAGGGATAGAAGAAAACCAGGAAAGGAGAATCTACATGATTTACACTAGCGGGTGTGGGAGAGGTCGGTGATACCCCTGAGGCTCTGGCTGATGTCGCAATCAACTTGAAGGAGCGCACACGGAGGCGTTGGAGGGTGGAGGACAGTGATGATTTCATTGGAGGCCTCTTGATCACAGGCTGTGCTGTAGGGAGATTAATTTGGCAGCAAAATGTGGGGCTGGCAGGAGCTGGAGGTGGGGAGACCAGTTAGGTTGGGTCCCATGCCCATCACAACTGTTTGCTGTAGCCTCTTGGAGGGGGGCAGGGTGAGAGCGTCCTGCACTATAGAAATAATCTGCAGAATTGCTTTGTAGTTTATGCTGAATTTTATAATTCTGCCTCAATCCCTATTTTTTCTTAAATTGCCATACTTTTACCATAGGGAGAAAAGGAAGTATGCAAATTATGATGCGGCCAAAAAATTTTAATGCAAATATTTAGACTAGTATAGCAACTTCTCTTTTTCCTTATTATTTCTGGAAGCAGACTGGTTTGTAAAGAGAAAGAAGGTATCCGTTTAACAAATTTGCCAAACTTTATTTCCTAGAATCAGAGTGAGGACTGACGGGTTTTATTAGGAAAGCCCTCCCTTTGGGGAATTTTCATTCATTCATTCAGAAGGTACTTAGTAAACATTTACTATGGCAGGTAGAACATTACAATGTGATGTATCAAAGATTATCAAAATAAGAGTCCCCGTCTGTTTAGCCAGGGAGATAGGCACACAGATAAATTATGAAACTGTGTGACAGATAAATGCTCTCAGGGAAGTCTCAATAAAACTTTATAGGATCGTGGGAGGCAGTGATGCGTCCTACCTCAGATTTTTCTGGTTAGAACCATGGATATTCTGCTCATTCTCACTTTTTCTTGGGGGTCTTGGGGTCATACCAGTTTTCTTGAAGTGTTGCTAAGGCAGAATTCAACTTGTGGGTTTAAGTTTAGTCCTGCCTAAACTTTGAATTTCTGTAAATGCAGAGATTTAAATTTTTTTTTTTAACATTTATTTTTGAGAGACACAGCACGAGTGGAGGAGGGGCAGAGAGAGAGAGGGAAACACAGAATCCAAAGAAGGCTCCACGGTCTGAGCTGTCAGCACAGAGCCTGACGCAGGGCTCGAACTCACAAACCTTGAGATCATGACCAGAGCCGAAGTCGGACGCTTAACCGACTGAGCCACCCAGGCACCTCAGGATGATATTTCTTCTAATTAATGGTATTCATATAAAATATATTAAAGACTAACAATGTGGAATCACAGGAAAGCCTTATTATACACTTAAGAGAAAAAGCTGGACATAATGTTTTGGTCGTGTAAATTAAATTCAGAGAAGACTTTTGGGGACTAGCTGAAGATGCAAGTCATGATACAAAGAACAAACTAGCAGGGTGTGGTCTAGGAGGTACCACCGTTCTTTCAGTTCTCAGATTCCAGGTCGCCTTCATTTCCTTCCATCTCGTGAATGTTATTGACGGTACGAGCTGGATTTTTACAATGGGTTCCAATTCCCTGTACCTCCAGCTAATAGCTGCCTCCTCCATCCTCCTCTGTCTGTTGGAACAATCTTTCGATAGCCACAACTGCTTTAAAAACTCTGCCAGGTCATTGCTGCCTAAACAGATGCAGGTCTTTCTGCAGCCTGGTATGCTCACTTCAGTGCCTTCCTTACCTCTCTCATGGGCTCCCTTGTGCAGAGCACCTTTTCTTTCTTTTCTTTTCTTTTCTTTTTTTTTTTTTTTTAACATTTATTATTGAGAGACAGAGAGACATAGAGTGTGAGTGGGAAGGGGCAGAGAGAGGGGGAGACACAGGATCTGAAGCAGGCTCCAGGCTCTGAGCTGTCAGCACAGAGCCAGACGCAGGGCTCAAACTCACAGACCGTGAGATCATGACCTGAGCTGAAGTTGGACGCTTAACCTACTGAGCCACCCAGGTGCCCCAGAACACCTTTTCACCAAGAGCCATGTCTCTCTGTTTTTGACCATATTGGTCCCATGCCTTGAATGATCTTCAAAACTACTTTGTTTTCCTGGGGAAAATCCTGTTTACCCTACCATAACCTTTAATTGATTTCGGTTCAACAAACACTTATTGAGGTTGTTCCATGTGCCATATGCTGGGGATACAAACTTGTCAAGATAGTCTTTCTTTTAAGGAGTTAATAGTCTAAGGAGGTAGGTACACAAATATTTATTAATATTCCTGTGTGTTAGGGTTAGGTGTTAGAAATATCATGACAGAACAGACAGGCTTCCTGCCCCCATGAAGCATATGTTCTGGTTGGGGAGAAGATATCAAATTTTAGAAACTGATCTGTGAGAAGTTCTGTGAAAGTGAAAAACGACTTTGATCTGAGAAAGTAACTAGGAAGGATAGGAAAGTCAATTTTAGATTAAAAAAAAAAAGGGTCAGGTTTGGCTTCTCCAAGGAGGTGACACTTTTAAAAAAGACATTTAAGCAAGTAATTATAGCAAAGCGTAATAAAGCTTAATTATCATAGGATAAATGTAGGAGACCTATGTGTAAAAATGTAAATGCAAATGAATAGTTATAATATGATGTGATGAACTCAGTGATACAGGGATGTAACGAAGGATACTTTGGCAGTATGAAGGGCCCACAAGGTGTTTTCTGCCATGCAGTGGAAGAATTTGGTGAAGGGTGGCTGAAGGGCTTTCCATGCCAAAGCACAGAGGGTTTTTTTTTTTTTTTTTAAATTTTTTTTTTTCAACGTTTATTTA
>NW_024412376.1:96431629-96456413 GCF_014898765.1 Herpailurus yagouaroundi | reverse complement strand
GGGCTGATGGCTCAGAGCCTGATGCGGGGCTCGAACTCACGGACCGCGAGATCGTGACCTGGCTGAAGTCGGACGCTTAACCGACTGCGCCACCCAGGCGCCCCCAAAGCACACAGGTTTAAAACAACTTGTGTTCATAGAGTTTAAAGTACTTTGATGTTAGGAGGAGCCTAGAGGCAGGAAATAAGGCTAAGAAGTGGGTGGTCAAGAAGGGGGCTCTGGAGCCCGAACTGGGCTCAGATCTCAGCCTCTGGCATTCCCATAAATAGGACAAGGTTTAATAATAACAAAATAAAATCTTTCTGTGCCTCCAGTTTCCTCATTTGTAAAACTGAGATGATGATAGCACCAACCTTATCAGGTTATTGTGAGGATTAAATAAGTACCTACAAAATGCCTGGAACACTGTTTGACATATCAGGTGCCCACTAACTGCAGGGGTGGTGATTATGGACATAGTATTGCATGGAGATAAGCTATGACTGACTGCAGACCTGTTAAGGGTTACTTGCAGTGGAATGGCTTGATCATTCTTGTGTTTCTCAAATATCATTTTAGAGCAAGTTTAAGCCTGTGTATTGGGGAGGAGGGGACTGGGATTGTATTTTTGTGGATTCTCTGACCTCACCTTTTCTCTTCATTCCCTGCATAATTACGTGTTCCTTCACCTGTGTTCCCACATCATTTTATCTCCATGGTGGCATTTTCCCATTGAATTTTATAGTTTGTGTTTCTCACACTAGACTGAATTCCCTCAGGGTGTTAAAGAGTACGCGTTACTCATCTTTACATGCCCCTGCCAAGGGCAGTGCCTAACACTGGCACATATTGGGCACTCGACAAGTAGTTGTTGAATTTATTTGAAAGGTTTACTAGGGAGTTGCCCTAACTTATAATTCAGGAGAAAGGTCCTCCCATGGAAAAGTCTGGGCATGTTGCTATGGGAGGGTGTTTTCATTCTTTCATACACCAAGTATTTATTGAGTGCCTACTGCACATGGCGCTGTGGGGGATACAAAGATGAATCAACTGTGTACTCTGCCCTGGGTTGTGTTGGCTCTTACAGTTTTAATTGTGGATGTAAGGGAAGAGGTAAATGGTTGCTGATAAAATGAAAAATAGGCAATGCATTGGTTTGGTTGTATTGGGATTTCTGTTTAGAAGTGTAATTGCTTCAGTCAGAGCATTTCAGAATGACTATTTTTTTTAATGATGTCTCACTGAAGGTAGCTTATTTCTTGTTACATTTCAGTTTTCTGTCACAACAGAATCTGTCTAATAAACTGCGCAGTGTAAAGTTCACAGTAAGCCTGCTCATTTCTCAGATTTTAATCCTGAATAGAAATTACTCCACACATGTGGGAAGGAGGGGTATATCCTTGCCTTTGGACCAAGTACCTTCCTGGGCTCTTTGTTTTTGCACTTAATCCCTAATCAGCATCGAGTATTATGTTTGATTAAAGGTACCTAGTTACAGGTTTTTATTACAGCTATGGTTTTAAGCTTTTGGTCGTATCTGTCCCTACTTTTCTCACCATAATTCTCTGGCCTCTGTAGCCTACCCTGCTGCCTTTTTATTTTTTCAAATAGAAAAGGCAGGCTTGTTCTGTTGTGAACATTTATCACTCTTTGCTCAGACCATCTCTAAACCCAGAAAAAAAACCTTTCTCTTTTGGCCCAATGTGTAACTCCCCCCCCCCTTTTTTTTAAACATTTTTATTTATTTTTGAGAGAGAGAGAGAGAGAGAGAGAGAGACAGAGCATAAGTGGGGGAGGGGCAAAGAGAGACAGGGCGACATACAATGAGAAGCAGGCTCCAGGCTCTGAGCTGTCAACACAGACCCCGAAGTGGGGCTCGAACTGTGAACTGTGAGATCATGACCTGAGCCAAAGTTGGACGCTCAACCAACTGAGCCATCCAGGTGCCCCTCAATGCATTACTTTCTATTGAAAGATAGATGCTCTCGACTTCAGTGATTTTTAAACTACTGGGATCCCTGCTGAACATCTCATCCTTAGCATCCCCAAATGCCTTAACCTCACCTGCGTTAGTACAGCAGGGGCAGGTCCTGGTACACCAAAACCCTCATGTTTGTGTTGATAGGATGAACTGATATAAATAAAACATATGTGGGAGTGGAAGTGTATTTAAATTACTCAGCTTTTTAAAGAGTGTGTTTAATAGTACATTTTGTCTTTGTGAAAATTTTATTTGAAAACTCTTATTCTAAAATATCAAACTTGTCAGAGCAGTTACAGTGTCTTTTTAATTAGAAAAGATGCCCAATCATGCAACATAAAAGAGATGGAAATGAAAACTACATTAAGCTATCATATCTTGTCTATCAGGCTGGTAAAAATAAAAAGTTTTACAACATGTTTTATTATTTTTTTTTAATGTTTACTCATTGTTGAGAGAGTGAGAGCTTGTGTGAGCATGGGCGGCATGTGAATGGGGGAGGGGCAGAAAGAGAATCCCAAGCAGGCCCCGCCTCTCAGCACAGAGCCCAACTCTGGCTCAGTCTTAGGAACCTTGAGATCATGACCTGAGCCAAAACCAACAGTTGGTTGCTTAACTCACTGAGCCACCAAGGCACCCCATACAAACAAGTTTTATTGATAAGACTGTAGGGGACAAAGTTCGTTCATTCGTTCTTTTCTTTTCATTTCATTTTTTTTTTTTTTATAAATTTTTTTTTTAACGTTTATTTATTTTTGAGAGAGAGAGAGACAGAGTACGAACGGGGGAGGAGCAGAGAGAGAGGGAGACACAGAATCGGAAGCAGGCTCCAGGCTCTGAGCTGTCAGCACAGAGCCCGACGCGGGGCTCGAACTCACAGACCGTGAGATCGTGACCTGAGCCGAAGTCGGACGCTTAACCGACTGAGCCACCCAGGCGCCCCTCATTTCATTTTTAATGTTTGTTTATTTTTGAGGGAAGAGAAAGAGGGAGAGAGAGCAAGTGAGGGAGGGGCAGAGAGCGAGAAAGGGAGACCAAGGATCCGAAGCAGGCTCTGTGCTGACAGAGAGCCTGACCTGGGTCTCGAACTCCTATACAATGAGATCATGACCTGAGCCAAACTCAGTGGCTTAACCTACTGAGCCACCCAAGTGCCCCTCCTTTTTTCTTTCTTCTTTTTTAATGCTTATTTATTTTGAGGTAGCACACATAAGCAAGCAAGGGGAGGGTCAGAGAAAGAGAGGGAGAGACAGAATCCCAAGCAGGCTCCCCTGCTGTCAGTGTGGACCCCAACATGGGGCTAGATCTCAAAACCGTGAGATCAGGACCTGAGCGGAAATCAAGAGTCTGCTGCCACCCAGGCGCCCCAAGGACAAAATGCTTTCATACATAGCTGACAGGAACGCAAAATGGTATAACCCTATGAGGGGAGTTTGGCAGTAAGTAGCAAAATATCATTTGTATTTACCCTTTGATTCAATCAGCTCACGTCTAGGAATTTATCCCCAAGATACACTGGCAAAAATAAGGAAAAGGTATCTACAGGTGTATTTATTATAGAGTGTATGTAATAGCAAAAGACAAAATAATCCAAGTATCATTAGGGAGTTGGTTTAAAAGCAACCTGGCTGGCTTTAGTTGGAAGAGCCTGCAACTCTTGATCTTGAGGTCTGAGTTCAAGCCCCATGTTGGGTGTAGAGATTACATACATATATACATACGTACGTACATAAACTTAAAAGAAAAATCTGGTATTTCAAAATAATGGAGCATTATACAAGTTTAAAATGGAATGAGTACTCTATTTTCTACTATTGTGTGATCTCTAAGGTCTATCGTTTTTTTATTTTATTAAAAAAATTTTTTAATGTTTATTTTTGAGAGAGAGGGAGGGGGAGAGAGAGAGAGAGAGAATGAATGAATGAATGAATGAATGAATATGACTGGGGGTGGGACAGAGGGAAAGGGAGACACAGAATTTGAAGCAGACTCCAGGCTCTGAACTATCAGCACAGACTCAGGACTTGAATCTGTGAACTGTGAGGTCATGACCTAAGCTGAAGTCAGATGCTTAACCGACTGAGTGACTCAGATGCCCCGGGATCTATCATTTTTTTTAAAAGTAAAGTGTAGAATAGCATGTTTAATTATGTTACCTTTTATTTTAGTAAGGGAAGGGGCATCTGGCTGGCTCAGTCAGTAGAACATGACCCTGGGGTTGTGCATTCAGGTTCCACATTGTATGTAGCAATCACTTAAAAAAAATAGTAAGGGAAGAATACGGAAATGCATATGCTTTGCTTATATTAAAAGAATAATTAATAGATAACTCAAAAACTTGATGGGCAAAAATAGAAGCTAGACTTTCCTGAATGTGCCTTGCTTTGTGGCTCATCTTAGAACTACTAAATGTTATACATAATTATAAAGCAAAATTAAATCAAAATTGTGAAGGGTGAAACCAACCCTTAAAAGTGGGAAGCAATGGCTGCCTAGGTGGCTTAGTCAAGTGTCCAACTTCGGCTCAGGTCACAATCTCCCTGCTTCGGATCCTCTGTCTCCCTCTCTCTCTGCCCCTTCTGCTCCCCACCTCAAAAATAAACATTAAAAAAAATGTGGAAAGCAACAATGAACAAATGAATCTAATAGTTTGTCAAGTTGGTGGTTTGCCTTCACTGAGAGGAATTACAGTCAGCCCTTGCTGTGAACGAATTTCAGTTATCATGGTTTCAGTAACACCAGGTCTCCAACAGAGTGGTTCAGATTTCAGTTAGCGCAGCAATTTCATAAAGTGCAAACTAGCTAATTCCTCCACAAATCACTGTGTAAATAACAGAGGGCATCATGATCAATAACCAATCATGTCACTTCTTTTAAGGCCTGCCCTGATTGGTTGCTGTAGTTGTGTTGGCTCCTTGTCTCCCAGTGATGAACCCATGGGACACTTCACATAAATGGATAATCTAAAGAGAGACTTGGCCAACCAATATGAAAGTGCAGAAAGAAACGACAGGTGGCAATGCTGAGAGAGAAATACTGAACGAGCATAAAGGAAGCTACAGAAAAAATGGCTGACTGGGAATGTGCAGACAGGAACACAGTGGAGAGGAGCTTACTGACATAAATGAGGAAAGCAGTTGCAATGAGAGGGAGGACGATGTCCCAGAGGATGAGCTGCCTAAGAAATGCTCACATTAAAGGAACTCTTACTTCACCACATTGAGACATTTCACCACATTGAAAGAGCCAAGGATGAAATGTTGGAAGCTGATCCATACTTAGAAAGGAGTATGACAATTTGCCAGGGTGTAGAAAAGATGTTTGCTTTGTGTTGTGTGTGACATATGTAACAAGAAGGCGAGCACTGTTCAAAGCACTCTTAGAAAGTTTTTTTTTTAACAAGCAATTCTTTTTTTTTAAATTTTTTAAATGTTTATTTATTTTTGAGAGAGAGAGAGAGGGAGGGAGGGAGGGAGGGAGGGAGGGAGGGACAGAGAGAGAGGGAGATACAGAATCTGAAGCAGGCTCCAGGCTCTGAGCTGTCCACACAGAGCCTGACGTGGGGCTCAAACCCACGGACTGTGAGATCATGACCTGAGCCGAAGTCAGACGGTTAACCGACTGAGCCACCCAGGTGCCCCTAACAAAGAAATTGTTTATTTCTCAATGTGTTTAATGTTTTAAATCACAGCATATTTAGTAGATATTTTACTATTTTGTTCATTTCCCTTAAACTATAACTTATGTATGTTATTTGTATGTTATTTATATATAACTTGTATGTTACTTCTACGTTATATATGTTATTTCCCTGTAAACCTATAGACTTATAGCATACATTTTTAGTATTTTGACAAATTTGTAAAGGACATGGAACAATTTGTAATTTTGCCCATTGATATTAAGATTGTTTTTGCAGAGTTCCAGTTTTTTATGGTCCTTCACTACTCTGCAAAGTGAGGATTATCTGTATTTCAAGTGACTCTAGTGACAAGCTGTAAACTGTTCTCAGCAAATATGGTTAGTAATGCTAGAGGTATTGTACTGTTAGGAAACAAAATTTCACAATCAAAGGATAAGAAAATCCTTTTAGGATAAGAAAAAAACACTGTAATCCTAAATTTAATTGAAAATATCAATGGAAACTAATGATGTCTATTATCTTTTTGAAAATTGCATTTCCTTCTGTCTCTTGGATGGTGGGGGGGAGCCTAAACATGGCCAACTCAGCATCAGGGCTCTCTCCCAGATCCCACAGTGTGGATTTTACGTGCCATTTCCCAACAAAAGGAACCAGGCCCCTTTGAAGTGAGGACTGGTTCAACATCTGGGTCTAGAAATGTACAAGATGAGCCTCAAATTTCTCATCATTACCAGAGAGCAAAACACTATTAAAGACGGTTGGAGTGATAGCGAAAAGAAACAACTTGAAGGGTTGCAGCAAACAGCAGCCAAATGGCAGCATAAAAGCATAAAACGTAAGTGGATTAAAAGATCTCAAATATGGTTAAACCCATGGTTTAAGTTGATACTAAAACAATACAAAGTCCATTAATTACCTTTGGGAAATGGTGGGAAACCAACTCATAACTTTTTAAAAATGAAAACAGAAGAAAGTATCAAGCAATTTATCCTAGTTTCCTGAACAAATTGGGTAACTAAGTAATTAATGAGGGAAAGATATTTACAGGAAAAAATTAACAGATAAAGAGTGATAGCATTGGAATATTATTCTAGCATTTGCATTCTCACACTGAATAGGCAGTCATTACCTGTAGCTGGTAATATCATTAGGTTAAAAAGTGGTAAGAAACTTTTCAGTGGGATGGTTTAGGGTGGCTGATAACACCTGAATCCATTATTTAAGATTTTAATATTAAGATTTTTTTTTAAAGAGGTAACTGTTGGGGCGCCTGGGTGGCGCAGTCGGTTAAGCGTCCGACTTCAGCCAGGTCACGATCTCGCGGTCCGGGAGTTCGAGCCCCGCGTCGGGCTCTGGGCTGATGGCTCAGAGCCTGGAGCCTGTTTCCGATTCTGTGTCTCCCTCTCTCTCTGCCCCTCCCCCGTTCATGCTCTGTCTCTCTCTGTCGCAAAAATAAATAAACGTTGAAAAAAAAAAATTTAAAGAGGTAACTGTTGTGCATCCTGATGTGATTCAATGGGATGTTGACAAACCACTTGCGGAACAGTCTTTCCAAGAGTTTGGACAGGAATGTGTTCAAGCCAGTTTGTAGGAAATACATTAGATCAAGAAAGGGGTCAGAGGATACTTCCAGCATGCTGTCAGCAAAATCCATAATGTGAGAATGCTACAGGAAGTAATTTTTTTCCTCCAACAAATCTCTAGAAAAAGAAATCGATTATTTAATTTATTTTTTAATTAAGGGTCAGTATTCATTTTACTTTTACTTTATTACTATTTTTGAATGTTTATTTTTGAGAGAGAGCACGAGCAGGGGAGGGGAGGGGAGGGGGAGTGGACAGAGGATCTGAAGCAGGCTCTGCACCAACAGCACAGAGCCCGACGCATGGCTCGAATTCGAGAACTGTGAGATCATGACCTGAGCTGAAGTCGGACGCTAAACCAACTGAGCCACCCAGGCACCTTATTTTAAAACCCAAGAGACATAACCTTGTAGTGAAAGGATCCTGTTTGATCTAAGCACACCAATTAAATTTGTAGACTAACTGGATACTTGAGGAAATATATTATTAAAGGAAAATTTTATCAATAGTAAACAATAATTACTATTAAAACATTTTAGATGGGCTACTGGTATTATAGTTATGCTTTTTAAGAAAATCTTCATCTTAAAAGTCTTTTTAAACCTGGAACTCCCTGGCACTTGAGTTTCTTACCATAAAATAAGAAAGAGGATTAGATTAGAGGTCTTTCCTCTTTTTTCTCTGCTCCTTATGTAATAGCCACTCCTTCTTGTTTTCCTTCTCAGAATCTTCTGTTATGTGCAGGCAGTGTGTTGCATGTGGATAAGGCTTTATTTAACAGTTGCACCTCTGTGAGGCAGGAACTTCAGTACTCAGCCTGAATGGCCTGATTGACCCTAGGCCCCGGAAAGCTCCTCTGATTTTTTTCCTGGCCATTTACCCTCTCCCGAGTAGGGTCTGAACACAACAGTTCTAAGCCTTGAGTCAGGGGTCCAGCAGGGGCTTGACGACCAGCAATTTATAGACGAGGCTGAGTCAGACTTGGCAAGAGGTGGTAACTGATACCCAGGTAGAAACCAGAGGCGGTAGCCATTGTAGAGTAGTAACGATTTAGCACTTCTTTAAGACCGCATAAGTTGTAGAAGGTACCAGGACCCCCTCAGGAAGAGCCCTTGGCACGCTGCTTTGGTCATAGTCAAAAAGCCTTGGTTAGCTGTTGATGTGAAAGAAGTATGAAGTGAACACGAGGCCGTGGGATCCATCTCGAGAGAGCTGTACTCCAGAGCTGGTGTACAGCACAACTTTTTGAAATGCCAAGTTCCCCAAGAGCAATTTCAGACTGCCCTCGGAGAAGATGCCATCCATGAGTAACGTTGCTAGCTGCTACCAGTGAGTAAGGAGAGTGCAAGGAGGCACTTGCTGAAGATGCCTTGGATAACGTGCTAGAGATGCCATCGAAGTTTATGGAAAAACTAGGGCTTAAGTGTTACATGTAGGCAGCAGGAGGCTGTTCAGCATGGTATATTTGCCAGGAATGTGGTTCAACTCAATAAATGTATGAGAGTTAGGAGAATTGCATAGAAAAAAACATTTTTTTTTGGTTTATTATTTTATCGGCTGTGATCCTCTCATTTAAGGTTGGAAATATGTGACCTACATACTTGGCTCCCTGAAAGGGTGCATTTATTAAAAGAGACAGAAGAGGGGTTGAGAGGAGAGAGGGGTAAAGAGAGCGAAGCTATTACTTGAAGTTGTTTCAGCCAAGTTAGTTTTTGTTCTAAAATCACTTTCTCCTCATAAGATGATTGTCCTGGAAGGACACCACCATCAATAGCTGTGTGACTGTTACTGCTCAGACTCAGTCACATTACCTTACAGCTGTCTCTGCAGACTTTCTGCTCGGATGGAGGTGGGCGTCTCTTAACCACATCTTCATGGCTGGAGACTTCAGTGTTCACAGCACCTGAAACATCAGGAGAAAATTCAGGAATGGAGTTCCATGTTTACCTCAAATCAGGGTTTGTTTTTGTTTTTGTTTTTTTTATCCTTAGTCACTGAAATACTGTAGATGCCCTGATCCCAGGTATCACATTTCTTTCAACCCCAAACACTCTTGGAGAAAACCAAACCAGGGTAACCATGATAATAAATCCCTATTTGCCATCTAGCTGAGTTCAAAAATAATGTCACATTTGGGAATGCTGTAATGAAACATAGCTAGATGTCAGGAAGAATATTTCCTAAAAGACTGTACAAGTGTTCCTGGGACTGTTTGATCGACAGTGTAACAGTAGCCTCTCCAGAGGCTCCAGGCATAGTGATTAAGAGCAAGGGTTCTTGGAACCAGGGTGCTAGGCTCCGTAGCTCCATCCCACCACTTACCAGTTGCCTTCGTGGGCCTCACCATCGTGTATCCTTGTATGTAAAGCAGGGATGGCAACCCTGTACTTGGTTTAATAGTTTGTGGTGGGAATTAATTTAATACAGGCAGAGCACTATATATGGTGGGTGCCATGTTTACAATTCATATCAGTAACAGAATTATTCCCAGCACCTTGCTTGCCACTGTGCCCAGACTTTGGTATCTAAGACTGTTGCCAAACATCTCAAGCACGTGTACTGAGGAAATATTGTATGTGGAAGAATGTCATCTTTCTGCTAATTTCCAAGTGGAAGAAGCTTAGAGGCCCATGAAGTTGTTAATCATTTTAAGGCACGAGGCCATCGAGCTTTGAGGTGTTAAGGGCACTGACTAGTCTGTCAGCTGGGAGTAGAGATCCCAGCTGAGAGTTTTCACCTTGACCACTGGAACTGGATGAGTTCTAATTGGATTAGCCAGGAAGTCTCCTCCTGGGCTATAGGTAACACTGTGAACAAAAACTGCTGTACTTTTCTTAAATGAATCCTTGAGCATGATGCTTAAAACTAATTAGCTCAATAACTTAGAGATTCTTGATCATGTAGGGGTGTAATTGGTGATTAATCAACTTTTTGTTCTTTAGATTTGTTGTATTTTCAAGGTGTTTGGAACATAGAAAGTAGAGTAGCTCTTTCTCTGAGTTAGTAAGTGCTTAGAGGACAAAGATTTTTAAATCTCTCCTATGGGGTTGTGCAGGGTTTGGGACCAAATAGATGCTTAATAAATGCTGCTTTGATTTCATTTTAATCTTTCTGTTCTGCATGTGACCTAGGTAGGAGGCAGAGCTCATGACCTCAAATGAAACTCCCCTGGTTTTTGGAGGAGATCCGTTGCCCTCCAATGGAATGCAAAACTCATGCCTTAAATTAGATTTGAATTGTTTGGATTAAAACATTTGCTAGGAATAAAAACACATTTAAGACAGGCCTGGCTATCACAGACAAACGTCAGTAGTTGACGTAACCTCTTTTTATGTGTGTGGAGATGAGATCTTACTGTAATTTATGAGCTGCAATTTACTGATCATTGTGGCTTGTCTGTGTATGTAAACTTTTTTTTTTTTTTTTTTAAACAAAAAGGAAAAACAACCCTGAAAGCCTGGGAAATGTCTCGTCTCTTCCAATTCTTACATCCTTCCCTTTTTCTTATGTGTATTCTGGAAAATTTGAGGGTATTTTGAAGGGATAGAAAAGTCCCCAATGCATAGAGAACTTCACGAAAACATTGTTTAGAGATTATTGTTTTAGACTGAATATTGGGAAGATATTGATCACTTTGAGAATTTAAGGAATTCTTAAGTCTTATACATTTTAATTTTAAAAAGTTTTTTAATGTTTAATTTTGGGAGAGAGCACAAGTTGGGGAGGGGCAGAGACAGAGGGAGACACAGAATCTGAAGCAGGCTCCAGGCTCTGAGCTGTCAGCTCAGAGCCCGATGTAGGGCTTGAACCCATAAACTACGAGATCATGACCTGAGCTGAAGTCAGACACTCAATGGACTGAGCCACCCAGGCCCCTCACATCTTGTTATCTTATAATGCAGTGATTCTTGGACTTTATTGGGCATATGAATCACCTGGGAATTTTGTTAAACTGCAGACTGATTTGGTATATCTGGAATGGAACGTAATATTCTGTATTTCTTTTTTTTTTAATGTTTTTATTTTTTAAATATTTTTTTAGTTTATTTTGAGAGGGGGAGAGAGAAAGAGAATTTGTGTGTGTGTGTGTGTGTGTGTGTGTGTGTGTGTGTGTGAGCGCGCACGCAAGAGGGGCAGAGAGAGGAGGAGAGGGAGAG
Organism: Herpailurus yagouaroundi; assembly: GCF_014898765.1. Classification (NCBI taxonomy): domain Eukaryota; kingdom Metazoa; phylum Chordata; class Mammalia; order Carnivora; family Felidae; genus Herpailurus; species Herpailurus yagouaroundi. The sequence goes on along the minus strand of NW_024412376.1, from coordinate 96,445,070 downwards.
AATCCCAAGCAGGTTCCACACTGCCAGCATAGAGCCCGATGCGAGGCTTGAGGCTCGAACTCATGAACCGTGAGATCATGACCTGAGCCGAGATCAAGAGTCAGACACTTGACCAACTGAGCCCCCCAGGCACCCCAAGATTCTGGGTTTCTAACAAGTCTCCCTGTGGGGCTGTCACTGCTGCTCCCCAGCCCTCACTTGGAGGAGTAGCAAGGCTTAAAAGCAGAGGTTTTCAAACTTGGCTTCACTTTAAATTACCTGAGGACTTTTAAAAAAATACTGACTCATAGGTCCCACTTCCAGAGAGTAATTGGCCTGGGGTGCTGCCTGGGTGTCAGGAACTTGTCAACCTCCCCAGGTGATTCCCATGCAGAGTCAAGGCGGGGAACCACACTGCTTATTCTGAAGGATCTGAATTGTTTTCATTAGTCGACATCTGTGGGGAAGTACCTGTCTTCAAAGTGATGTCCTCTGTGTGTGTTTTAAAGTACTCTTGTTTTCTTTTATTATTTCTCTCTTCTCCTTTGGAGCCCATGTTTTGGAAGAGTCCCTCTACTAAACTACATTTAAACAGCTTTGCTGTTTTCTGGTTTTAAGTTAATCAGACCACATAAGCTGGTCAGTTAGACTTCCTGGTGAGCATGAGCTCCCTGGTGTTACCACACTGCGTTAGCACAGGGTCTAGGAAGGCCCAAAGCAGAGGCCTGCACATACTTTCCACAGACAAATAAGTGATTTCCTTTGGACTTTTTGAAATGTCGAAAATAGTTCACTGGTCTCCATTTGTGGACGTGGGTCAGAGTCCAGAGATTACATAATCCAGGAGCTTCTCAGGTTGTGTGGGTTCCAGGCAGAGCTCTCCCTTGGATTCAGGTGTCGGAAGCAGTCTGGCAGCTGCAGCTGGCAGAGTTCTTCACAGCTCTCTGTTTCAGTAATTATCTGTTAGCTGTGTTATCTTTTGGCTTCCTTTCCGCTCTGCTCAAACAAGCAAACATTCCCCTTGATCCTATCCCATCTCGTGACTTGATATACATGAGAGCTAGGAGCTTGTGGGATAGCGTGAAGGTTCAGATAGCAGAGAAGGCTTCTGAGAAGAGCTGCCTTGGTTGGGATTTGAAAAACGGTAGGGGGTCTTCAGCTGGAGAAGAAGGAAAGGGTATTCCAACAAAGAGAAAATACTCTGCAAAGATGGCTGGCATGAGAGGTGTCTGGCTGGAGGGTGTTTGTGGTGATAAAGTGAGGAAGCAGTGGACGGGGGTTGGTTTTCTTTTTCTTTTTTTCCACAAGAGAGTAACATCTGATGTGTATTTTAGGAATGATATATTCTGGCAGTACTGTTGAAGGCTGAGTGGAGAGAGAAAGTTGGCAAGAGAAATCTTAAGCTATTGAAAAAGCATGATGATATATGAGAAAGAACCTGAACTAAGACCAGTAGGGGTTCTAGAAGACCTTGTGATTATTTTTAATTTCCAAAATAAATTAGATGATTAAAGTGTCAGCTGGGAATAGGAACAAGATTGAGTCTAAATAGAATTTGGTTATGTAGAGGATGCATTCTATTAGCGCTAGAGCAGTGGTTTCTAAACTTGAGTGTAAAACAGGGTCACCTATAGGGCTTATTGAAATTCCAATTGTTGCGCCCCACCCATAGAGTTTCTGATTCTGTAGGTTTGGGTGGAGCCTGAAAATTCACAAAAGAATGCAGGAAAGGAACAGGAATCTAAAGGGAAAATGGAAGACAGGTAGCAGGTTGGTAGAACTTAAACCCAACAATCAATAATTAAATATCTAAACATTTCAGTGACAAGGCAAAGATCCAGCAGACTGGGCTTTACCCAGCACAATACCCTTACAGTAGATGCATTTTAAATATAAAAACATGAATCGGTCTAAGGAAAAAGGATAGAATAAGCAACAGCCTCAAATGTAAGCATGAGAAAGCTGGACAGTTCCATTAGGATCAAGAGGACAGAATAGAACCAATGGATGAGGGCTACAGGGAAGCCAATTTTAACTCTATGGAGCACAGATATTTCTGGTGCTCATCACTGGCCAGCAGTGGAAGGGGCTGCCTTTTAATTACAACACATGTCCCTGGAGATTCCCAAATGGGCTAGTCTACACACAGAAAGAGCATTCTTGCATAGAGATGTGGATTAGATGACCTTGGTCTCCTTTCTGGAGCTAAGATTTGATTATAGTTTGTTTTTTACAATAATTGTGATTTTTTTGTTTTAATGGCTAGAAATGTGGGTATGTTCATTTTATAATACTTAGAAAATGTTAAAAACTTTTTTTTAACATTTATTCATTTTTGAGATACAGAGTGTGAGTGGGGGAGAGGCACAGAGAGAGAGGGAGACACAGAATCTGAAGCAGGCTCCAGGCTCTGAGCGCAGGGCTCGAACTCAGAGACCGTGACATCATGACCTGAGCTGAAGTCAGACCCTTAACTGACTGAGCCACCCACGAGCCCTTATAATACTTAGAAAATATTTAAATGCCCAGAACAAGACAAGCCATTTGGTCCTTCCATCCAGAAATATCTACAGCTACTAGCATTTTGGTACAGAGGCCCAGTCAATCTCATGAATACAAATATTCACTTAAATGTTGATGAAGTGGGTTCCTAACAAAGGCACTGTATTGCAATTGCTTTTTTTAAAAAACTTGTACTATATTATATCTTTCCATGTTGTTAAATATTTTTGTAACACAAGAGGGTGAAAGCATATTCAACCCAGGGGGAGAAAAAGCACTTAGGGACTAGTTGTATAAATTGAAAAAAAAAAATAGAGAACTGTTTCAAGAGGAGAGCCCCCCACCCCTGTATCCCTGCATTTTTACTATCTCAAGAGACCTCTGGGATTTGGGTGGTGATTACATGTGGAGAAAGAACCAGGAAAAGGAGTAACTGATCTTTAGTTTGGGTGATGGAGATCAAGGGGAGAGGAATGGGTTGGAGTTGAGGTCAGATGAATTCTGGCCCTGGTGAGTGTGAGTTGCTGGGGGTCACTGCCTGGCCTGGGACCATTTCTCAGGCTGACTTTGTCTCTCTTTCCCTCACCTGTTTGCCTTTCCTTTTTAAAGGTATCACTACTCTGCATACCACCTGTTACTGTGCATACTCACTGTTTTTTGCTAGTAAAAAATTTAAGGAGGCAGGTGTTATTTTAAGATGTTTTTTGCTGTTCATTCAGTTAAACACAGTATAAAGATAATGACATTTTTTAGTTTTATGTTACCTTGTCTCTCCTGATTTGCCAGTTAGAAGCCCTTTTTAAGTTCTGCCTTCTGCTTTTATTTGCAAGAATGGAACTAGTTCTAGCCCTCCTCCCTCAGTTCTTTCCCTTCTTTGGGGAGGAAGACATTGTCTCCTTCCTTTGTAGAGAAAATGCCCTTTGCAGACCCAAGCATCAGCTCAGGCTGAATGATAAGTGTTTCTTGGCATCTCGAGGGTAAAACACTTTTCACTAAGTGAATGATCCATTTTGGACAACCTCCCAAATGCCTTTCCATTCCCAACAAAGTGTTTCTGGGCAGCTGGAAAGAATGAAGTTGGAGTTGTGAAGAAAGGTTTGGGCTAGAGTTAAACTTTTGGAGAGTCACTTATGATATCGTACAAGACCACGAACAGACCGAGAGATAAGTGAAGTTTTCTAAGGTCTTATATTGAATTCTGGATGTGTGAATAGAAATTGTAAAATAAAGTGAGTGTCACCGCCCCCCCCCCCCCAAGTGAAGTGGTACCCTTAAAAGTCCACAGAGGAGAGCTTCATTGTAAAGGAAGCCGACAACGCTTCCTACATTTTTATGGCTGGGAAATTTGGCTGGGATGGCGGGAGGTCTGAGCTGAAGTACAAAGCCTGATGTGGGGCTTGAACCTTGGGATCATGACCTGAGCTGGGAAGGCGGACACTTAACCGACTGAGCCACCCAGGCACCCTGAGTGGGGATAGCATTTTAAGAAGAGGATGCTGATATGTGGGAGAAATGACTGACTCTAGAACTGGGGCAGAGCATATAGAAAATAGATGGTACCTGAGCATCTTGTAGCAGGAAGTAAGGAAGTGTTCAAAAGACAAAAGGATGGGAGCAGGTCAAAGGGACAGAGAGCTCACCTGAGAACTCCCAATGGCCAGGGCTGGAACAATTGGAGGAATAAAATAAATCATGTAGCCCTGAGTTATAACCCAAAGGATAAAATAACAGTGAGCCCCATACTAATATAAAGAAGTGATTAAATATTAATAAATGGAGAAGAAGCAAATCTTCCTCACAGAAGAATTCCAAATAAGATGTATAGATACCACCCACCCTACAGGAGGTGGAGTGTAATTCCCTCCCTCCCCTGAAGGGAAAACATCAGATAAACCCAGGCTGGTGGGGGACAGTCTACAGCACACGTGGCCTGAACTCCTCAAAACTGTTAAAAGTCATGAAAAACCAGGAAAAACTGAGATGCTATCATAGAGTGCAGTGTGTGATACCCTGAATTGGCTCTTGGAATAGATTGAGGATATGGATGGAAAAACAATTCAAAACAAAGTCTAGAGTTCAAAGTAATATACCAATGTTGATTTCTCAGTTTTGGCAAATGACAAATAGTGCTGTAAGATGTAAAAATGGGGAAGCTGGCTGGGGAGGTATATGGAAATTCTTTGCAACTTTTCTGTAAATCTAAGATTATTCTAAAAATAATTTTTTTTAAGGCTGTGGTGTGTGTTGGGTGGGGGTGGGGGTGCTGGGAAACTTGAGCTCCTTTGCAGGCTGAGAATAAGTAATTGGTATGGGTCTTGGGGAGGGTGAGGAGGAATGGTCTAACAATGCGCCCATAGAAGGAGATGGAAAAGTGTAAACCAGAAGTAGAGAAAAAGACATTTATTCAGTGAAGAGCTGAAGTTGGTTGGTAGTCCTAGACATTGTTGCTTGTGTACTCCCCAACAGAGTGCTGAAAAACCATAGGTCTTCATTTTCAAACCTATTAGAGAAGATCTACCTCATTTTGTAATTCTGCATAGCTAGATAGGAAAGGCATGGGCCTTGCTACAGGTTGGTTACCTGGATGTCTTTAATGAGGAATCACCCATGAATATTTCTTGATTTGAGCTCAGGGATTCTCCTACATAGATATGTTCCTTTGGGGTCTCAGAGGCATTTATATCCCAGAACAATGTACCCTGATTTGGGATGAATGAGAGGCAGGCTTTTCTTGTTCTGGTAGGGAAAGGCAAGGGGGAAGTGAAAGGAAAGCCTGAATCCTTGTTTCAGGAAAGAGGACATTTGGAAATTAATGACCTTGGAAAGAGATTTACCTAAACCTTTGCCCTCAGGCCTCTTGAGGATTTCCTTGTACCCTCAGTTTGAAGACCATACTAGAAGACCCAAGAGATGTGGGGGTGTCTGGGTGGTTCAGTCAGTTGAGCGTCCGACTTTGGCTCAGGTCATGATCTCACGGTTTGTGAGTTTGTGCCCCATGTCAGGCTTTGTGCTGACAGCTCAGAGCCTGGAGTCTGCTTCAGATTCTGTCTCCCTCTCTCTCTGCCCCTCCCCCACTCATGCATGTGCATGCACGCTCTCTCTCTCTCTCTCTCTCAAAAATAAATAGACACTAAAATTTTTGTTTTTAGTAAAAATATAAAAAGAAGACCCAAGAGATGTGGAGTAAAGCTTTGGAATAGTGCCTGGAGAGGAGGGTTTTCTCGGGACCAGTGAGGGGAGGACTACTTTGTGTTGAGGTCACAGCTGAAGGGGGAGCCAGTTAATTTCCAGTGATGCTTATGATACTGTTTTCTCTGCTAGCTCTGACCTCTGGGGACTGCTCATCTTTTTTCTCCTCCTTTGCCTCTCCTTGTTTTTCCTGTGTCTGCTTTATTTGAGATCTTCCAGTGGCAACTTGGAGCACTTTTCTTTTGTGAAGTGATTTTTTGCAGTGTCCATGTTAAAAAACATCTCATTGTAATGAAGTAGCAGTTCTTAGGAGATTTGACCTGTGTAGCTAACTTTTAGACCCAAAATGCTATTAAGGTGTGGAATCATTGAATGACTGTTGTGGACCAAATGCATAGTACATTGAATGAGGCATTTTACAGTTTGGATTAAGGCAATCTGAGTAACCTTTTCTTCTCCCCCTTTAATTTCAACTAAGGTATGTTAGAAAGATATTGCCCTCTATCTAAATAAAAAAATATTTAAATGTAAATATGTATATATTTCTAAACATATGTCTGTATATTTTGCCAAATAGGTAATGGAGCACTGGAAAGATTATTCTATTTTCACTCTTGGATAACAATATCCAGTACACATTTGTGATTGTAATTAAGATGTGTTACATATGCTATATGTTGTTGCCACTACATATGTTCAAGTGTCACTTATAAAGCTCATTAATTTAAAGGGCTAATAAAAAGATACTTTTCGGGTGCCTGGGTGGCTCAGTTAGGCGCCCGACTTCAGCTCAGTTCATGATCTCACGGTTCGTGGGTTCCAGCTCCGTGTCTGGCTTTGCGCTGACAGCTCAGAGCCTGGAGCCTGCTTTGGATTCCGTGTCTCCCTCTCTCTCTGTCCCTGCCCCACTCACTCACTCTCTCTCTCTCTTTCTCTCTCAAAAATGAATAAACATTAAAAGAAAAAAAAGATACTCTTGTGATTCAAGAACACGTTTATGATTGTAAAATAGTCCTACTAACCTTTTAAATTCTACCCTACTTATTAAGTTGTGTAGCGTACTATTGGTTTTAGCATATGTGGTCACTGTTGGGTTAATCAGGAAACGTAGACTGATTAGCATATTCTCACTGTATAGAGAAACCTGTTATTTTGTTGTGCAAGTGTTTTGATGGCATGTCACATCTTCCTCTTTTCATTAGTAGTCCTTCACTGGGCAATGAATAAGACACATCTAAGTTTTTAAGGGACAGAAAGGATTGACAAGTGGTCTTACCTCTTACTTGTAAACTAAGCTGGGTCTACGAGCTGGTCCAGTTTGAGTGTATTTCAGGGCCCAGCAGCTCTTCACCTGAAGTCTACAGAGCCTCTGGGGCTCCAGGGAGATCTTAAACACATAAAAGTATCACAAATGTATGCAGGGGCTATCTCCTCAAATTTCATCTAAAAGCCAAAGAATTTTGTGTGCCAAAAATACCATTTTTGTTCAGTTTCATCGCTGAACAAGTCTGTGGTTAGGACACAATAGTGTTTTGAAAATGCTTGGAAATTCAGGTCACGATCTCCCGGTCCGTGAGTTCGAGCCCCGCGTCAGGCTCTGGGCTGATGGCTCAGAGCCTGGAGGCTGTTTCCGATTCTGTGTCTCCCTCTCTCTCTGCCCCTCCCCCGTTCATGCTCTGTCTCTCTCTGTCGCAAAAATAAATAAACGTTGAAAAAAAAATTTAGAAAATGCTTGGAAATAATTATACCCATGTTTGTATTGCAGTACTTCAGCCACAGACAGTAGCTAATTTCAGAAAATTTCTCTTGCACTTTCCTCTAGTATTTTTAGATATGGTATAAATGTTTCTGTTTCAAATTACCATTTCACTTCTGTTTCAAATTACCCTCACTAATTTACAAACAATTTTGAGGGCCCACGTAATCACAGGTGTAATTGTGATCTGGTGATTCCCATTTTCCTTTTGGGTAGCTATTTGCTGTGTTCTTCCATTTCTTCATATTTAAATAGTGCCAGAACAATTAGCACAGTTCAAAGAGGAAACATGTAATTTTAATATTACTGATGTTACATTTCTAGACTGTGGTAAATGGAGAACCTGTGAATAAATGCTATTATGAAACACTATTGCAGGGTGCCTGGGCGGCTCAGTTGTTAAGCATCTGACTTTGGCTCAGGTCATGATCTCACAGTTCAGGAGTTCTAGTCCCACATCAGGGGAGCAGGAGCCCCATTTTGGGTGAAACACGATCCCTGCTTCCCTCCCCTTCTTCCTTCCCCTTCCTGCCTCCCCTTGCTCACTTGTGCACCGCCCCCCCCCCCCCAAAATACTGTTTCAGGTTGCTTAGATGTCTGATACCAATTTGTTTGAAGTACAAATGATCATAGTTGGTATTGAAAATAATAAGAAAAAAACAGGAGGAAATGGCAAGCAGAAAATTCTTAGGAGTAGACTTTTGCCTGAATTTATATTTGTCTCCTTGAAGGTTTATCACTCAACTCTGGCAATAAGAATATATGTGTGCAGTGGTATTTTATTGTTTAATAGAGATCTCTGATAATGAATATAAATGTTGTCCAACCGTGATCCTTCAAATGATTCAGGAATTATAAACCAATAGTGAATCAAAAGCTTTTAACATTATTTTCTAAATATGCATGATCTAGGTAAGTGGCTCTCATGTACAAGCAGACAACAAGTATTACCTGGACAATGTGCTGAAATGTGTATCCTGGAGACCTCACCTCACAAAGACTTTCATTCAGTAATTCTGGACTCCACTGTGTTTTTGACATAGCCCCAGGTGATGTGAGCATATTTTGTTCTAGGTGCTAAGAGGTTATATGGGAATAGCTACAATATAAGAACATTACCTGTAGGGCCTGGGTGGCTCAGTCTGTTGAGCGTCTGACTTCGGCTCAGGTCGTATTTAAAATAATAATAAACCTATTACTTGGGTCTATTATTGGAAATAATTTCTTATTGGGAAAGAAAACTATTTCCAAAATAAAATAAATTAGGAAGGGGAATGGCATTATTTCACATTTATGCAAATCTCTTTACTGTTAACGCAATAGAAGGTTAATACAGTATAGAGGAAATCTGGATTCTCATAGATGCTTCTGTATTCAATGTGTTGCAATGTTTTGGTTGAAATCTATGAAGAAGATCCAGTCTCACACAGAAAAGAGGGAAGTATTTTAAAGCCTTCTTTGATATTATACTAAAACTATACAAGTCATATTTTCTTAAAGCTTAATTGCAGTATGGAATCTGGAATTCTATCACTGAGTTTTGTTTTGTTTTTTACTTTGATACATTCAAATCCATTAGTCTGTTTTACACTTTCAGTGAATTTTTTACCCATGCATGACTTTGTACCAATTAGAAGACATTGGTCACGAGGTTATGCAGACCTTCTAAAATCGCATTTATTTCTCTCATTTTGTTACTGGAGCCCAATGGTGCAAGACCACCTAGACGCATGGGGGTGGCCAAAACACACCAGGTTCTGTCCCATGCCACTAACAAAATCTGAAGTTGGAGAGACAAGTGGTGAAACCAGAAAGGAATTTCAGTGAGGTCAACACCAGAAAGACTGGGGACTAAAGTCCTAAGAACGTCTCCAACGTGCTGAGAATACTTCTAAGTTTAGGTAGGGAAGACAGGGAACAACAAAATCAGTAGGTGCTCGCAGCTGAGCAGCAGTCAGTTTGACAATTGTCCTGAGGTCCATCACGTGGGGGTCTTGCTGACGTCAGGGGAGTAGTTATTGCCTGAGGGGGTAGTTTTGGTTCCCAGGGGATGTTTTTGCCCCCTGGGTCTTTGCCGGTGTTAACAGATAAGCCTGAGGGGAAAAACAGAGCCTTTAAGAGGAAAAGGTTGAAGGCAAAATGGAGTCAATCAGGGCAAAGACTGGGTCCTTCTTCAAATCCTCACTGTCAAGTTATTACATTTCAATAGAACAAGAAGGGATGATGATGGTCATTTCTGCTGTAACTACTTCCTGTGGACCAGGGATGATGTAGGAATTTTGGGATGGAGGATTTTGACACGTTAGAATTGTTTCTTGTGTCCCTGCTGAGAAGGACAGCAAGGGCATCTCCAAGCTAGTATGAGTGTGGGCTCCTGTTTGACAAATACAGAAAGTCAAACAATAACCGAAGAGAAGAAGAACAAGACATATGCAATGTTTAGCAGGGCATATTTCCATTTGAAAGGAATAGAATTCAGCAAACTGCTAAAAGGATCTAGAACTAGGGCATCTCTAGCGGTTATGTGTTTGTTTAAATCTTTAGTGGTTTCAGTTACATTTTTTGAATAATTTGGAATAGGAATACAGCATTCTGTTTTAATGACAGTACAATTTCCTCCTTGGGCTGCAGTCAAACGTCAATGGCCATCCAGTTTTGAAGGGCAATTTTTTGAATTTGTGTGGTATCATCATTTAGGAGAGTGCATGCTGGGTTTGTTTCAAGGTGGCCTTTGTATGCTTGGCTAAAGCCTCTACTTCTAATTCTACATTGATAAAGGCAGCTCCTGGGGCAAATATGGCCAAAGGATAAAACCATCAAAAAGCCCTGTTTGCCTGATGTCTAGTTTTAACAGTATCCCTATTATGCGAAATCACTGGCAAGTGGGAGGTAACTCATTCACAAGTGCATCATCTAATCCATTCATAAGGTAAGGCCATCCATTATTTCCACAAGTCCATATAGCTAACCCCATGGAGTAGTGGGGTACTCTTGGCTCTTAAGTAGCAGTTTTGCCATTCCAGTCACATAGAATCAAAGAGACAGTTGCGTTACACAATTCTCAGGAAGTCCACCCCATTGCCTGGGATGATCCCTAAATACCATTTAACTTTTTAAAATCTGGGGGGGGGGGTGCTCTTTACTCCATTGAACTTGCTCAGCAGTTAGCTACCCAGTTCCACCATGTGCTGCATTTCCCATACCTGGGGTGGTATCTATCTGTTCTTTTACTAAAGCAAACACATGTGATGAGCTGCAGGTCCCCACCAGGGGAGAAGGTATACCCAAAGATATTCAGCTTCCTCTGGTATTTCCTCAAGGAGGTACTGTGTGACCTGGGTGAATAATTTGAGAGGGAGTCCAGTGGGCAACTTCAGACTTCATGTGGACTGAGAAGGGAGCGGTAAGAACTCCTAATAAGCAAGTGTCTTCCATTGTCCAGCTGTTCAGTCATATGCCCATGGGTCCTCTTGTCATCCCCACAGAGTAACAGGCACGAAGACTGTCTATACATGCCTCATTGTGGCAATTTCTCTGATGTTTACCTCAAGTTGTGTAGGTTAGGTGCACAACAAACATTGAAAGACAAAACTAGAATCTAACATCCACAAAAGTGTTTATCAAAACATAATTTTTCTAAAATCATCCTCATTTCCAGCAAAGAGAGCCAAATCAAGACATTTGTAAAACGAGTCCAATCTTAACAAACTTGGCCTAATTATTTACATAAGCACAGCTGGAATACTGATTGACCATATAAATTCTTTAAAATCTACTTTGCTGGAACTTTCTATAAGGAGGTTCAGATTGAACTTTTAACAGCCTGTCAAGGTGAGAAGTCAAGCCAAATACTTGCCGTCAGGTTGCCTGCAATGCTTATAGATTTGGGTGAATTCCTCTCTTCTTGGGGTCCCCCAAACATCCTTCCTGAGGTTCCTGTGTCTGCCAGGAAGTGACGTTCTTTATTCACCTGGGAGTAAAGCTGCTGGGGACTCTGTAAGCAAGGTGTCAGGGAACATCTCCAAGGGGCTCTGTTGTCTCCATAAAGTCAATTTCAGTGCCTTAAAACTGTCTTGTCATATCTGAGTCTATGTATGTCTGTCTCAAATATGACATTCCAGTCAAAACCTTGGTAATATAACCAGTGTTTCCAATGGTGTCCTGTTACTAGGAGAACAGATTCTTACTGAACTTATATAAACAATTATAATTGTCAATGAAAGAAAGAATACTCACTGAGAATTTCTGAATTCTAGAGGGTTCAGATAGGGAGAAAAGAAATGTTTTCACTTGTCACAAAGGAATATTTTACCATATTTCTGTAAGTCATACATACTTGAAGAGAAAAAGTTTCCCCTAAATCTAAAACAGCAAACATTAGAGAACCAGCAGTGTTTCAAACAAGAGTCAGAAAAACTATAATCATCTTCCTCAATTCATTCAGTTCCTAATTATATTAAATCTGGTTCTGTTCGCAGCTTTTCCATTAGTTCTGGAGATTCTTACCCAGTTTAGTTTTGTGATCTTAAAGTATCAGAAAGATGTATTTGTGCAAAGTCTTTTTCATGAATTTCCTTGAAGATGAAACACATTTTGCAAGAGCATCAGAACAATAAGTGTAAATGACAAAAAGACTCGAAGATGGACATGGTTAAAGATCTGATGAGCATTTGTTATAATGCAATTGAGAAGGAAATCCAGTTATTTCTGTGACACACAACATAATAATTACAATGTCAAGTGATGACCTTATACCAGGACATACTTAAACCTTAGGAATTTCACATAATTTGTAGGACAGTTTTGCATCTGCCCATGAAATGTAACCTAAGAAAGTTTATCATCATTTGTTTGACAGTGCTTCCCATGTAACTTAATATACCAAATTATCAAGCCTCATTAGTCAAAAAGACTTCATTTAGAATTTGAATTTGGGAGAAGTTTTGTTAAAGACCTCAGGTTTTAAAGCAAAATGCCTAGGTAGAATTACAGATCATTATAAGACTTAATATTTAATTATCTATTTAACCAAAGTGGCAATAGGAGATTCTACAGAAGGTTACATAGTTGTTAGCAAAACTTAGCTCCTTTAATACTGAGAAGTTTTAACTTTCTTAAATAATCAAAGACCTGATAAAGATGAAACAGAAACTTTGGTTGTCTGGGCAGATAAAGAAAAAAAAACCTTTGTTTACAATTTTTTTTATCAAGGGTAGACCAATAATCTAAGAAAACTGTCATTTTAATAGAAAGGAAAAAACACCCCTCGAATTCCAATCTTATACCAGTATACTTTTAAAATTCATTTATTCCAACCTTACTCCTGACTGTGCATAAAATTGTTTTTCAAAGATTCCCCTTCACAAACCTTCTACAAAGTTTTTTTTTTTTATATATTCAGATTTTATCCTAAGTTTTTTCTCTCTAACCAGTCTCAGTTTATAACAAAATTATTTTTCTTTACATTCAGATTTTATCCTAAGTTTTCTCACTCAAAAAGACTTCGTTTAGTCTCAGTGTAGGACAAAATTACTTTCTTTTCTGTCACCAAAAATGTATTACCATTTTCATACCTTTTTTTTCAAAAACATATCGTAACTTTTCCTACATACAGAGTTATCTTCCTTATTGTTTCTAGCAGTTTTAATTACTTTTATCAGAATTTCACTCTTGGAAACCTTAGTTTCCAGTGAAAACTAGGTAGTAACCAATTGTGAACTATTATACTAGAATGCTTTAGACTGGCAAATTTATGAATATATTTCATTTTTAGAAATATGTGTTTTTTCATAGTTCATCTTTTGATAAAGCATAAAATGTTCATTAGCAGACCCAAGTATTGTTAGTTTCTCTGTAATAAGCCAAAAGCAGATAAACCTGTGTTTAGTAATTAATGTTTCAGTATTTATTATCTTATTTGGAAAAGACGTAGATATCCAGTGAGTTCAAACCAATCTGTCATTTAACCTAGCAAAATTTAAGGGGCACCTGGGTGGCTCAGTCAGGTAAACATCC